>NC_090260.1:10264299-10296799 GCF_037325665.1 Littorina saxatilis
TTTGGTCGGCTGTGTATCAAAATGTCATCTTGCTCAAAACACAGGCATTTGGGGTCTCTTTTGTTTTACGTGTTAGAAAGTTTCTTAAAACTTTAATGAGCGTTAAATGCCATTTTAAAGTGTGAAAACTCATTTCAGGAGGTTATTACATAAAATGCAACCTCCAGCGTGATTTTTAGAAAAACAGGCATTTGGGGACGATGTTTGCTGTACAGCAGTGAAATGGGGACGTATGTGTACACAAAGTGCAGAGCTACAATTACGTTATCGGTGCTATGAATGTTTTAGGTGTTAGAAAGTTTGTTAAAACTTCAATGAGCGTTAAATGCCATTCTAAAGTGTCAAAACTCATTTCAGGAGGTTATTACATAAAATGCAACCTCCAGCGTGATTTTTTAGAAACAAACAGGTATTTGGGGACGATGTTTGCTGTACAGCAGTGAAATGGGGACGTCCAAAAGTGCAGAGCTCCCGCAGAGCTATCTGTTAATTTTAAGAATTAAAAAAAAAAAAAATTCATTACTAGGATGTCCCATCGTTGGGAAATTCCGGTCGCTTCCTCCGAGTGGAAAGCTAGCAGTGACAGAGTCGCACTACCCCAAGTCAAGGGATCTATTAGTCCTGTTTCGCCGTTATCCCAATTCGCCCCCATCCCATTTTGGCGACATTTCTCAGGCCAAGTGTCATTTTACCATCATATCATGTACCATTAGCTCCACATCCCATTTTGGCGCAATCCCGTTTCGCCGTTAGCCCATTTCGCCCCCATCCCATTTTTGCGACATTTTACAGGCCAAGTGTCATTTTACCACCATGTCATGTACCATTAGATCCACGTCCCATTTTGGCGCAATCCCGTTTGGCCGTTATCCCATTTTGCCCCCATCCCATTTTTGCGACATTTCATAGGCCATGTGTCATTTTACATGCCATTCTAAAGTGTCAAAACTCATTTCAGGAGGTTATTACATAAAATGCAACCTCCAGCGTGATTTTTTTAGAAACAAACAGGTATTTGGGGACGATGTTTGCTGTACAGCAGTGAAATGGGGACGTCCAAAAGTGCAGAGCTCCCGCAGAGCTATATGAATGGTTTCATCACATACATGGCGCGAGGCGACATATGTTGTGAAAAATTTTACAAATCACGTTTTTGCGCCCGATATTTTCTTGTCATCTCCAAAGTCAAGGGACAAACACGAAATTCCTTGACTTTTGGGGTAGCGCGACTCTGTTAATTTTAAGAATTAAAAAAAAAAAAAAATTCATTACTAGGATGTCCCATCGTTGGGAAATTCCGGTCGCTTCCTCCGAGTGGAAAGCTAGCAGTGACAGAGTCGCACTACCCCAAGTCAAGGGATCTATTAGTCCTGTTTCGCCGTTATCCCAATTCGCCCCCATCCCATTTTGGCGACATTTCTCAGGCCAAGTGTCATTTTACCACCATATCATGTACCATTAGCTCCACATCCCATTTTGGCGCAATCCCGTTTCGCCGTTAGCCCATTTCGCCCCCATCCCATTTTTGCGACATTTTACAGGCCAAGTGTCATTTTACCACTATGTCATGTACCATTACTCCACGTCCCATTTTGGCGCAATCCCGTTTGGCCGTTATCCCATTTTGCCCCCATCCCATTTTTGCGACATTTCATAGGTCATGTGTCATTTTACCACCGTGTCAAACCACTAGCGCCACATTCCATTTTGTCGCCATGCCGTTTTGCCGTCATCCCATTTTGCCGCCATCTCTATTTCGCGACATTTTGGATTGTGGCAAAAATGGAATTTGGCGTAAACGGAATGTCTTCCTAGTTGAATAACGCAGTATAGTAGTATAGTGAGGCTTGGCAAGAAGAATAAATAAAAAATGTGATGGCGGCCAAATGGGATGGTGTCAAAATGGGATGACGCGCTATTGTTATGACACGGTAGTAAAATGACGCTTGGCTTGTGAAATGTCGCGACAATGGGATGGGGAATAAATGGAATACGGTGAAACGGCATGGCGGCCAAATGGGATATGGTGTCAAAATGGGATGTCGCGCTTTTGTTATGACATGTTAGTAAAATGCCCTGTCACGTAGTCTCAATCCAAATTGGAAATCCATAGCATCATCATTATAATCATCCTTATCTCATTAATGATTCAAAATTATAAATTTTATAAAATGACGCTTGGCTTGTGAAATGTCGCGAAAATGGGATGGGGCAAAAAATGGGACGGCGGCAAAAATGGGGTTGCACCAAAATGGGATGTGGATCAGCCACTAGATTGCCAATTTTAAAGTCTTAGGTATGACCCGGTGTGACGTTTTTATCTTTCGCCGTGTTGATATTTCGATTTTCGGCCTCGTTGATCTAGTATATAAACTCTACACTGAACAAAAAAAAAACACCCTTCGATAGTACTGATGAGCGACCGTGTGTACCTTACATTCATGGGGCCAAATTTGTCCAACCAATTATTTTATTTAACTTAGAAATTTGATTCATCCTAAAATGTTTCCCTTCTTACTCAAGGGACGTAACCACTCGGTACACGTTTTCGAAGAATTCGATTTTGGGAGTGAAATCTATTTAATTTCACAACCAATTTTCTTCACATGCAAGAAACTGACATGCTTTTCGTCCATAAATAATTTCCCTTCTTAATTTTACCAGGAAACAACATTTCAGTCTCGAGTAAATATCGAGGGGGAAATATGTACACAGGCGAAAGATGAAATCGTGACACCGGCCGAGGTTCGAACCCACGACCTCCCGATCACGGGGCGGACGCCTTACCACTAGGCTAACCGTGCCGGTTTACCCTTGAGTGACAGACGGACAGACAAAAGAATATACAGACAGACCGTAATTAACACAAACACACACACTCAGCAGAGCAAAGCGGTATGACACACACACTCAGCAGAGCAAGGCAGTATAACACAAACACTGAGTCTGATTTATGAGAATGAGAATGAGGGAGAGAGAATTGTATTGAATTGAATTGAATTAAATTGAATTGAATTGATCTTTATCTTAACACTAACAGAATAAGAAATGCTAAAATGCTCTTTTTTCATCCCGCAGACAGTCAAAATTCTAATCAAAAACAAGGAAAGAGATAGAAATAAAAGGAACAGTTATGACAGCTTTACAGACAGACAGACAGACAGACAAAAAGAGAGACAAAAAAGAAACAAACAGACAGACAGACAAAGAGAGAGAGAGAGCCAGAGAAAGAGAGAGACAGAGAAACAGAGACATAGAGAGAAAGATAAACAGACACACAGACACCGACAGAAAAGTTGTGTGAAGAGCAGCTCAGCTGCTCTGCAGAATTTGTCTTACATTTTGGAAAGTTTTCTGACGATTTGGACGTGAAAACGAGACTGAACCCATGCAATAATTTTTTCAAAACTGCTCCGAAACTATCCCAAAATCAAGTAATTAAATGACATGTTGTTACTGTACGATAACTAAGTCTTTCAATCAATCAATCAATATGAGGCTCATATCGCGCGTATTCCGTGGGTACAGTTCTAAGCGCAGGGATTTATTTATTTTTTATTTTATTTTTATTTTATGCAATTTATATCGCGCACATATTCAAGGCGCAGGGATTTATTTATGCCGTGTGAGATGGAATTTTTTTACACAACACATCACGCATTCACATCGGCCAGCAGATTGCAGCCATTTCGGCGCATATCCTACTTTTCACGGCCTATTATTCCAAGTCACACGGGTATTTTGGTGGACATTTTTATATATGCCTATACAATTTTGCCAGGAAAGACCCTTTTGTCAATCGTAGGATCTTTAACGTGCACACCCCAATGTAGTGTACACGAAGGGACCTCGGTTTTTCGTCTCATCCGAAAGACTAGCACTTGAACCCACCACCGCCTAGGTTAGGAAAGGGGGGAGAAAATTGCTAACGCCCTGACCCAGGGTCGAACTCGCAACCTCTCGCTTCCGAGCGCAAGTGCGTTACCACTCGGCCACCCACCCTAACCCTAACTAAGTCTTTCCGATTTATTGTCATTCTAACTTGTTTTATCACACTCGGAAAATATCACACGCAAAATACTATCAATCAATCAATCAATCAATATGAGGCTTATATCGCGCGTATTCCGTGGGTACAGTTCTAAGCGCAGGGATTTATTTATCATTTTTTTATCTTTTTCATTTTTTATTTTATGCATGCAATTTATATCGCGCACATATTCAAGGCGCAGGGATTTATTTATTCCGTGTGAGATGGATTTGTTTTTTTACACAATACATCACGCATTCACATCGGCCAGCAGATCGCAGCCATTTCGGCGCATATCCTACTTTTCACGGCCTATTATTCCAAGTCACACGGGTATTTTGGTGGACATTTTTATATATGCCTATACAATTTTGCCAGGAAAGACCCTTTTGTCAATCGTGGGATCTTTAACGTGCACACCCCAATGTAGTGTACACGATACTAGCGAAATTATTATTTTTTTGTTTGTTCTATAAATGTGACATGCTTTAGGCTGTTATATACTACATTATAACCGACTTGATGATGTTTTTAGATCCACAGATTTAGGTCGAAAATATGATAGTTTTTCTGAGATGGTGCAGACAACGTTAACCCTCATATAAATTAAATGTATTCCATGGTGGAATCCTGCTTGCACAATCTAATCTATTCAATCTAACCTAATCAAGGCACAATCAATAGAATCAAAATCACTCACTTTTATTTTCTTGCCTTTCTGCTATTCCTCCCGTCTGAGAAAGATCACCAAAGTCATCAAAATCAGGTATTTACCACTGTATGCAACAAGTCTCACAAACTCGAATTATCTCTCTTGCAAACTGACAGATTTAACACCCGCACCATATGATGTCTGACCGGACAATTGCTAATTTGTAAAAAAAAAAAGGGGGTCCTTTACGTCCTCACAGGAAATTTTCCTTTTAGGGACATGAGTTGATGATACGCTAAAAGAAGAAAAGGAGGGAAAGAAAAGGGCAAGACCAAGCAATCCCGACCGTGATAGGACCCCGGCCCCGCTCACCATGAATAAGGGAGGGGGGTGGGGCAATGAGAAATATACTCGGGGATAATTTTTCCTTTATATGCGTTGACTTCCTAGGGGAAGGACCATTAAAAACATGGATTTTTAATTCAATTTTAGTTTCGTTAAGAAAAAGATAAAACTCAGGACCACCTGTTAGAAGGTTTAAAAGTGACAACATTGTGAGAAAAATATAAAGAACATGCGCAAAACGTAATACTGATCTTCTATAGGGTAGTAACATTTGGATACATCATTTCATTGACGCACGCATGAGTTGCTATGCGGCATTTGTTAATTTTAAATAGGATAAAAATATCTATCTGCGTTGTCCGTCGACCTCCCCGCCACTACAATAGTCGCAGGGGAGGCGACGTCACATTAGCAGTATTAACTGAGAGAGGAAACAGCTATCCTCTCGTTTATATAATCATGTTTTTATGTTTATTGTGTAATCCGAAAACAGGAGTTTAAAACCATCAGGAAAAAAAACAACAAAAAAAACACGCACACGCCCGCGAGGTGGGGCACTGCCCTTCCCTCCCTGCGAGCTGTGTGTCCCCTTTGTTTAAGTTAATACCGTTGACAAATGACGATCATATATTTATGCTGGCTTTATTTTATTTTGCCCCCCATTTAGGGAGTCCAGAATTACAAGGGACTTACAGTGATTTTTTAATTGTGAGAATTTCCTCAGACGACAGATCTCTGCTCCCCGCGAGAGCGCTGAGGGCCATGAGATAGGTGTCTGGTTTAGGGACGGACACTTTATTTTTTGTCACAAAACAGTAGGTATCCGTTAATAAGTTGATGAGAGCCTCGGGGCTCTGCTTCTGCCTAGCAGTCACCATAGAGGTGAGGCAGAGCTCCAGGTAGCCTCTCAGGTCTTTTTCTTCTGGTTTTTGGGTTGTTATGAACACAAAGTCTCTGTGACTATCGACTTTTTTGAGGACTTTTGCTAATTTGCGAAACGAACTAACTTTATGTAGGCCACGACCTCTCAAAGGGGTGAGAACCGTGTCAGTGTATTGACCAATCATATGAACACCTTAATTGTCCGGCACGTGCGCTCTCAAAATCCACTGACCAATAGCCGACGAGAACGACATCACTGCAGGACGGTCAAGTCATGCAATCCAATTGGGCGGTGTTTATGATGCTCCCCGTGTCGACCACTGTTGCGTCTTCAAATGTCCAGTGTCAATTGTATTGGATGATTCTCAACGCCCAATACCAAACGCTTATAACTTTTATCAACGCAACTTTTAACTTGTACAGCCCCACTCCCGTCATCCTCCCGGCCCCACCCCCACACACCCAGCTTTTTCTTAGCGTACAACCACCTCATGTCCCAAATAGAATCTTATTCTGGGGACACAAATAGAAATTTACATACATTCAACTCGTGGTCAAAACAACGTTTATGCTTGCGGCCATTGTCCCCTAGGCGAGACCATGAAATCTTGGCGAAAAATGTTTAATATCTTTATTGTACAAAATAAAACAAACTAACAAAAACCGATTTTATCTCACAGAATATTATCAAGCTGTTCTCGCAACAACAACAACAACAACAACAACAACAACAACAACAACAACAACAACAACAACAACAACAACAACAACAACACCACTTCAGGGAGTTATTCCATGAAAAATGCATGGATGTATAATTTCTATTCGATTTTGTTTTCGCTGTGTACAAAAGGAAACAAACAAACTGACAATAACCGATTTTATCTTACAGAATATGATCATGCTGTTCTGGCAACAATAACAAAAACACTTAACAGAGTTATTCCATACAATCGCATGGATGTATTATATATTTTCTATTCGGAAAAAAACCACCCGAATGTTATGCTTAAAGTATTCCCATACACGTTTTAGGATTGGACATGAAACGGTTACCGAAGGTGCTTTTCCTCAGGCCCGTACAGACACTTCGGCATGCTTGAATTCTTTGACATTCAACAAGGCTTGAGTCGGTTTCGTGTAATCCCTTTGCCTAATCAGTCAAATTATACAAGTCATAAAAAATGTTCCCGGCAGATATCAAACCATACGTGCAGAAGTATCGTCTGTTTCTCACGCGGGCTTAAAGCTTAATTATGATCAAAGCACTCTCTGAATGGTAACATGAAAGCACAGCTGTTTAATATTTTCCCACACACACACACGCACACGTGCGCACGAGAAAACATAAGACTTTCATAAGTAATGTGATTAATCAACATGAAATAAACTTTTTTGTTGGCTTCTAGCGTGAAAAAGCGCGTGGGTGGCACGAACATTTTCATAATAATAAACATCACCTTTATCACAGACTTATATCCCATTTCGTGACACCTACCACTACTCCACTACATCAAAGGATGTCTGTTGAGATAATCGAATGGTTCAAAACTTTCAAACCTGCGCGCACATTCTAAGCCGACTAACACATAATAGTCAAGGACATCATAAAATGGTTCTCGGTGAAAACTTGACCGAGGGCCATTTTACGACGTCCTTGACTAGATAGTGTTTATGGCCAAACCAAGCACAACCCGAGTGTGTCAAGTATACTCATGTGCATTGCTTCTTGGACAATGTAAAGAACACCGAAAGTACTTCAATGCCGTTCTCGAGTTACGTTGACTTTTACAAAGGTTGCAGCTGACACGGCTTACGTAATCCGGTTTCCTGGTCATGTGTGTGAAAAATGTGTCCATTAAAAGCATAATCTTTAATTCATATATTATTTCAAAAAAGATGTTAAAACTAAGGACCACCTTTTGTTAAAAACTTTAAGAGTGAAACGTTATGTGAAAAATAGAGAAACTGTGGCCTATTATGTGTTTTCGCCGGTAGGTGTCAATTGGCAGGCCAGGCACTTAATCACGCTTGACTCCCCTCCGCTTAAGCGGCAATCGTTTAGCAAGCGCCGGTGTCTGCTTCAAGAAAGCCCTTCACACCCAGATTGAGTGAGGGAACATCGAATAGTGACATTTTTCGATGTGATTTTTCGATTTCATAAACAACAATTTTGAAAAATAATATAAAAGAGATAAATATTTTGCAAATACCGTATCTGGGTGGTCTAAATCAGGCTACCATAACTGTCTCGTTGTATGCCTTTTTTTTCTTCCAAGTATATACAACTATTGCAACAACAATAAAGAGTTAACAGGCAAGTGATATTTAATTTAGAAATGGAATACGCTTTAATTTAAAACAAAAGCACAACGAACAAGATGTTTTAATTTATTTCGCTCCAAGTCAAAATTTAAGCAAAACATCTAAATAGTTTTAAATGCGCATTTAGTCCGCTGTCGCACGGAGGAATGTAGGATTACCAAAACCGGCAAAATCAAAACTGGGCAAAACTTGATTTAAAAGAACGCCCCCCCCCCCCCCCCCCCCCCCTCTAGAATTTGCACTGCTAGATGCGTTGGCGGCATCCCATCCTGCCTCTCCCAACTTGCCGTATCCCAGTCTGCCTTACCCAATTTGCCGCATCCCGGCCTGCTGCTTTGTGTGTGTTAGTGCGTGTGTATTTGTGTTTGTGAGGCAGGGAAAGAGAGAGAGAGAGAGAGAGAGAGAGAGAGAGAGAGAGAGAGAGAGAGAGTGACTGAGAGAGAGAGAGTGACTGAGAGAGAGAGAGAAAGAGAGAGAGAGAAAATAGAGAGAGAGAGGGGGAGAGAGAGAGAGAGAGAGAGAGAGGGGGGAGAGGGAGAGAGGGGGAGAGAGAGAAAGAGAGAGAGAGAGAGACACACACACACACATACACAGAGAAAGAGAGAGAGAGAGAGATGTCAACAAAATCAAGGAAAAGAAAAGCCTAACAAAGAATTTCAAGTGGCAGCCCAACTTTTCGACCTGTTGCCAGGCCTTCCTCAGCGGCGTTTAATTCTGCGAGACGCCAATTCATGCATCAAGTACTAAGCAACACAATACCATAGTTAATTCTGTTACGAAACACAAAGCAAATATTTCAAAGATAAAATCTACAAGACTTGACTAAAATTAATGTAAAAAATCAACAAGAAGAAACAGAGGCGAAAACAGTATTTGACTTTCAATGTTTTTGCAGAGAACTTGTTTACGGCAATAGTGGAAACTAACATGTTTTATGAACGTGTTTATGTTTTGCAATCTTGTTTTCTGATTTATCCATCTATATATTTATTTACCTATTTTCACTTTACTTATTTAGTTCCGATCAAATGATCCGCTGCAAGAGCAGTTTGTAAATAAAATCAGCGATACAAAATGCCTCCGTTTCACTTAGATGGCGTATGGAAATAATTAATAACCTTATTTTATGATGGGTGACCTCATTGCAAATTGCTGAAATTTAAAAAACGATATCAAAAATAGAGTTACTAGACGGAGCCCTTCGGGGCGTTTAGTCATGCTTGAGACATATATTCACATGTTTTGATAGAGTATGTCCTTATCTGCGACCAAAAGACAAATTGTTGCTTCAACAGTGCTTTGAGCGGATCATTAAGTCTTGCACTTTCGCGTCTAATAACGTACGGTGTCTAAAATTAAATACGGCGAAGTGGTCTGAGCCTACAATGTTTAAATGTGTACACTACATTGGTTGTGCACGTTAAAGATCCCACGATTGACAAAAGGGTCTTTCCTGGCAACATTGCTTAGGCACAGTTAATAATTGTCTACCTATACCCGTGTGACTTGGAATAATAGGCCGTGAAAGGTAAATATGCGCCGAAATGGCTGCAATCTACTGGCCGTATAAAATTTCATCTCACACGGCATCACTGCAGAGCGCCTAGAACTGTACCCACGGAATATGCGCGATATAAGACTCATTGATTGATTGAAATGTTTGATTGCATAACTTCTAAAAACTAGTTCCATGGTCTCATCCCTCCCCCCATCTACCCCCCCCCCCCCCCTCATCCCCTATTTTGTTTTAAATCTTTTTTCTTTTCTTTTCTTGCTCCTCTTACAGTATCACGGTAAACGTTCCCAAATAGATCCTAGTTACCTCAGAGGACGTTAATCCCCAAAGTCAGCCAGTCAGTCAGTCATTAAAGGCAAAAGCGAGGTAACGCACAACTGGGTCCGACCAGAAAAGCCGTCGCTGCCTGTGTGACAACCACCATAAAAATCTACCACAGCGGGAAACTTTCAAGTTAAGTATTTTCAACCATCATGACTGTGCCCGCATTCAACTTTACAATCAAAGGATGTCTGTTGAGATAATCGAATGGATCAAAACTTTGAAACCTGCGCGCATATTCTAAGCCGACTAACACATAATTGTTAAGGACATCATAAAATGGTTCTCGGTGAAAACTTGACCGAGGGCCATTTTACGACGTCCTTGACTCGAGTGTGTGACGTATTCTCATATGCGCTGCTTCTTGGGCAAGGTAAAGAACACCAATACTTCAATGCCGTTCTCGAGCTACGTTGACTTTTACAAAGGGTACAACTGACACGGCTTACGTAATCTGGTTTCCTGGTCATTTGTGTGAAAAATCTGTCCGACAAAGAAAACTGCCCAACGAATATAGATAACTCGGTCGAAAAAAATACTACCAGCAAAATATCTAACCCCCCCCCCTCCCACCTCCGCCAAAGAAAGAGCACGGGGTTCAATACATGATGATAGTTATTAAACACAAAGCAGTTGTAGCTAGGCTCAAGGCAATCACAAGATAGGAAAGCTTTCGAGTCATCGACAATCATTCGGAGGTGTGTTTTGGAACAAATGTTGGAGAAAAGGGTAAATGTCGGCTTCTTTTACAGACACTATCTAGTCTTATGTTTCTTATTTGTTTGACCCTCTTAGGATTATGGAGTTTTATGCACTGCCTTTTATAGTTAACTAAACTTTTGTATTTGAATTAGCCCATTGCACTTGGTGTAGGCCTTAAGCTTATTTAAATCGCTTGTCCAGTATTTAATTTAGTTCTCAATTTTTGTATGAACTCAAATGTTTAGTGTTCTTAGTATGTCTTGCTAAACTAAGTTCTATTTAATCAGAGTATGTTTGCGTGTGCTTATACTTAGTGATATTGTAAAGCGCATAGTGCTTTTCGTTATGCGCTATAGAAATCTCCTTAATAAATAAATAAATAAATAAATAAATAAACATTCAAAACTGTGTAAAATGGTCGAACTGAAGTTTTTGCACAACAAATATGACCATAACAATTATTTCTTAAACTTAAAGTACTGGGACAAATTAACCCCTTCGTTGTGAAGTTACACACGCGCAATGTTGAGACAAATTCATCAAAGACATGAACGCAATCATCCATGGAAAACGCGCTGATCATGCCTGTAAGGGCTGTTTTAAAGTCACTGAATGTCTAATGTTGATCGAGGTACACCATGTATGGTAACACTTATCTCCCAATACCCCCTCGGACAGTTCTAGAACCCCTTGCAATGCTTAAAAGATAAACTCCATTTCCTCACTTCATTTTGGCAGTTCAAAACTGTCAAAAACATGATTTCACATTTTGGTCATGCTCGCAATAGTTATCTCCAATCGATGCTTCATAATATTCTGCATGTTTTAGTTCTGCAGTTGCTCATACATCTTTTTATAGACATCTGAAGACGTGTGCTGCTCACATACAGATCAGCATAAATCCATTTACAACTTAGATTGTTTAGTGTCTATATGTTATTTGCTTGTCTGTCTGTCTTGTGCGTACTCCTTCTCAAACATAAACAAACTCGGACATATTCAAAGATAGTCTACATAATTATGATCCAGAGACAGCCAGCATGCCTCTTCCTTGTTCTCCGACAAAAGAAAACTTCCTTGTGGCCTATTGTGTGTTTTCGCCGGTAGGTGTCAATTGGCAGGCCAGGCACTTAATCACGCTTGACTCCCCTCCGCTTAAGCGGCAATCGTTTAGCAAGCCCCGGTGTCTGCTTCAAGAAAACCCTTCACACCCAGATTAGTGAGGGAACATCGAATAGTGACATTTTTCGATGTGATTTTCGATTTCATAAACAACAATTTTGAAAAATGATATAAAAGAGATAAATATTTTGCAAATACCGTATCTGGGTGGTCTAAATCAGGTTTCTTGTCAAACGTAAAATGGAGTATAGAAAAAACCCGTTGTGTTGGAATTTAAGACTAAATCAATTTGGGTCTACTTGTAGAAACAGTGTTAATAAATGTTCAACAAATGCTGAAAGAAACAATTGGCAGCACCCTTGAAACGCTTGGCATGTATATTAAATGTTGAATGTATATTGGTTAAGAACAAAAGTAGGGCAATTTCGTTACTTTTGATTTGGACCCCTACCTCAATAGTTCTTTGAATGTTCGCCTTCTTTTATATTTAGGTACCGAGAAGCCTTCAACAGATGTATACATGTATAACTAATTCAATAAGTTTTTCGAAGCATCCTATTCTAAACTCTTACGTTAAATGTCTGACCTTTTTGTTTTTGTTTTTATTTGTTTCTGTTGGGTTTCAAACAACATTCTGTGAGATAACCTTTAAGGTCATCGCCGTAACAAGAACACTGTTCTTCCGTTTTAGGCTTTTATAGTCCATACAATATTTGCTGGCTTACACCCGTCAATTTTACGTGTATCAGTTCATGAAATATTTGCCGGCTTTTACCCATCTATGTTATCTTTCCCCGGTCAAGGCAATATCTTGAAATGATTGTTGAAACTTCAGAGAACCCTTTGCTTAAAGTTCCAAAGATTGTTTTTGTTTTGGAGCTTTCCATTCTTTTCGATCATGAACAAGGAAATAGCTGAATGAGTATGACGCGTTCTCTAAAGCTGTCCTGGGGTACAGAACGGATGTGATCACACACTTATCGCTCGCTTGAGTAATTCTTTAATCACACAAGAAGCTTTTGTGGTGTTTTGTTTTCTTGAAATAGTGACACGTTACCTGGCACACTTAAGCAGGTTTCATGCCCCCCCCCTCCCTACCCATTGGGAATACAGACCACTTGAACAAATCTGAGTGTGTGGAGTTACGCCCTGGAGTCATACTCGCCGGAGGAAAAAGGGTGAGTTCTTGGCTTTGTGGCGCCAATAACAAGTCATTGATGACGAATTGAGTCATCTGTCAGTAAAACGTAAAAACGGAGGAAGGTCTCTTATTCATATTTGCTTCTTTGGCTACCATAACTGTCTCGTTGTATGCCTTTTTTTTCTTCCAAGTATATACAACTATTGCAACAACAATAAAGAGCTAACAGGCAAGTGATATTTAATTTAGAAATGGAATACTCTTTAATTTAAAGCAAAAGCACAACGAACAAGATGTTTTAATTTATTTCGCTCCAAGTCAAAATTTAAGCAAAACATCTAAATAGTTTTAAATGCGCATTTAGTCCGCTGTCGCACGGAGGAATGTAGGATTACCAAAACCGGCAAAATCAAAACTGGGCAAAACTTGATTTAAAAGAACGCCCCCCCCCCCCCCCCCCCCCCCTGTAGAATTTGCACTGCTAGATGCGTTGGCGGCATCCCATCCTGCCTCTCCCAACTTGCCGTATCCCAGTCTGCCTTACCCAATTTGCCGCATCCCGGCCTGCTGCTTTGTGTGTGTTAGTGCGTGTGTATTTGTGTTTGTGAGGCAGGGAAAGAGAGAGAGAGAGAGAGAGAGAGAGAGAGAGAGAGAGAGAGAGAGAGTGACTGAGAGAGAGAGAGAGTGACTGAGAGAGAGAGAGAAAGAGAGAGAGAGAAAATAGAGAGAGAGAGGGGGGGAGAGAGAGAAAGGGGGAGATAGAGAGAAAGAGAGAGAGAGAGAGACACACACACACATACACAGAGAAAGAGAGAGAGAGAGAGATGTCAACAAAATCAAGGAAAAGAAAAGCCTAACAAAGAATTTCAAGTGGCAGCCCAACTTTTCGACCTGTTGCCAGGCCTTCCTCAGCGGCGTTTAATTCTGCGAGACGCCAATTCATGCATCAAGTACTAAGCAACACAATACCATAGTTAATTCTGTTACGAAACACAAAGCAAATATTTCAAAGATAAAATCTACAAGACTTGACTAAAATTAATGTAAAAAATCAACAAGAAGAAACAGAGGCGAAAACAGTATTTGACTTTCAATGTTTTTGCAGAGAACTTGTTTACGGCAATAGTGGAAACTAACATGTTTTATGAACGTGTTTATGTTTTGCAATCTTGTTTTCTGATTTATCCATCTATATATTTATTTACCTATTTTCACTTTACTTATTTAGTTCCGATCAAATGATCCGCTGCAAGAGCAGTTTGTAAATAAAATCAGCGATACAAAATGCCTCCGTTTCACTTAGATGGCGTATGGAAATAATTAATAACCTTATTTTATGATGGGTGACCTCATTGCAAATTGCTGAAATTTAAAAAACGATATCAAAAATAGAGTTACTAGACGGAGCCCTTCGGGGCGTTTAGTCATGCTTGAGACATATATTCACATGTTTTGATAGAGTATGTCCTTATCTGCGACCAAAAGACAAATTGTTGCTTCAACAGTGCTTTGAGCGGATCATTAAGTCTTGCACTTTCGCGTCTAATAACGTACGGTGTCTAAAATTAAATACGGCGAAGTGGTCTGAGCCTACAATGTTTAAATGTGTACACTACATTGGTTGTGCACGTTAAAGATCCCACGATTGACAAAAGGGTCTTTCCTGGCAACATTGCTTAGGCACAGTTAATAATTGTCTACCTATACCCGTGTGACTTGGAATAATAGGCCGTGAAAGGTAAATATGCGCCGAAATGGCTGCAATCTACTGGCCGTATAAAATTTCATCTCACACGGCATCACTGCAGAGCGCCTAGAACTGTACCCACGGAATATGCGCGATATAAGACTCATTGATTGATTGAAATGTTTGATTGCATAACTTCTAAAAACTAGTTCCATGGTCTCATCCCTCCCCCCATCTACCCCCCCCCCCCTCATCCCCTATTTTGTTTTAAATCTTTTTTCTTTTCTTTTCTTGCTCCTCTTACAGTATCACGGTAAACGTTCCCAAATAGATCCTAGTTACCTCAGAGGACGTTAATCCCCAAAGTCAGCCAGTCAGTCAGTCATTAAAGGCAAAAGCGAGGTAACGCACAACTGGGTCCGACCAGAAAAGCCGTCGCTGCCTGTGTGACAACCACCATAAAAATCTGCAACAGCGGGAAACTTTCAAGTTAAGTATTTTCAACCATCATGACTGTGCCCGCATTCAACTTTACAATCAAAGGATGTCTGTTGAGATAATCGAATGGATCAAAACTTTGAAACCTGCGCGCATATTCTAAGCCGACTAACACATAATTGTTAAGGACATCATAAAATGGTTCTCGGTGAAAACTTGACCGAGGGCCATTTTACGACGTCCTTGACTCGAGTGTGTGACGTATTCTCATATGCGCTGCTTCTTGGGCAAGGTAAAGAACACCAATACTTCAATGCCGTTCTCGAGCTACGTTGACTTTTACAAAGGGTACAACTGACACGGCTTACGTAATCTGGTTTCCTGGTCATTTGTGTGAAAAATCTGTCCGACAAAGAAAACTGCCCAACGAATATAGATAACTCGGTCGAAAAAAATACTACCAGCAAAATATCTAACCCCCCCCCACTCCCACCTCCGCCGAAGAAAGAGCACGGGGTTCAATACATGATGATAGTTATTAAACACAAAGCAGTTGTAGCTAGGCTCAAGGCAATCACAAGATAGGAAAGCTTTCGAGTCATCGACAATCATTCGGAGGTGTGTTTTGGAACAAATGTTGGAGAAAAGGGTAAATGTCGGCTTCTTTTACAGACACTATCTAGTCTTATGTTTCTTATTTGTTTGACCCTCTTAGGATTATGGAGTTTTATGCACTGCCTTTTATAGTTAACTAAACTTTTGTATTTGAATTAGCCCATTGCACTTGGTGTAGGCCTTAAGCTTATTTAAATCGCTTGTCCAGTATTTAATTTAGTTCTCAATTTTTGTATGAACTCAAATGTTTAGTGTTCTTAGTATGTCTTGCTAAACTAAGTTCTATTTAATCAGAGTATGTTTGCGTGTGCTTATACTTAGTGATATTGTAAAGCGCATAGTGCTTTTCGTTATGCGCTATAGAAATCTCCTTAATAAATAAATAAATAAATAAATAAATAAACATTCAAAACTGTGTAAAATGGTCGAACTGAAGTTTTTGCACAACAAATATGACCATAACAATTATTTCTTAAACTTAAAGTACTGGGACAAATTAACCCCTTCGTTGTGAAGTTACACACGCGCAATGTTGAGACAAATTCATCAAAGACATGAACGCAATCATCCATGGAAAACGCGCTGATCATGCCTGTAAGGGCTGTTTTAAAGTCACTGAATGTCTAATGTTGATTGAGGTACACCATGTATGGTAACACTTATCTCCCAATACCCCCTCGGACAGTTCTAGAACCCCTTGCAATGCTTAAAAGATAAACTCCATTTCCTCACTTCATTTTGGCAGTTCAAAACTGTCAAAAACATGATTTCACATTTTGGTCATGCTCGCAATAGTTATCTCCAATCGATGCTTCATAATATTCTGCATGTTTTAGTTCTGCAGTTGCTCATACATCTTTTTATAGACATCTGAAGACGTGTGCTGCTCACATACAGATCAGCATAAATCCATTTACAACTTAGATTGTTTAGTGTCTATATGTTATTTGCTTGTCTGTCTGTCTTGTGCGTACTCCTTCTCAAACATAAACAAACTCGGACATATTCAAAGATAGTCTACATAATTATGATCCAGAGACAGCCAGCATGCCTCTTCCTTGTTCTCCGACAAAAGAAAACTTCCTTGTGGCCTATTGTGTGTTTTCGCCGGTAGGTGTCAATTGGCAGGCCAGGCACTTAATCACGCTTGACTCCCCTCCGCTTAAGCGGCAATCGTTTAGCAAGCCCCGGTGTCTGCTTCAAGAAAACCCTTCACACCCAGATTAGTGAGGGAACATCGAATAGTGACATTTTTCGATGTGATTTTCGATTTCATAAACAACAATTTTGAAAAATGATATAAAAGAGATAAATATTTTGCAAATACCGTATCTGGGTGGTCTAAATCAGGTTTCTTGTCAAACGTAAAATGCAGTATAGAAAAAACCCGTTGTGTTGGAATTTAAGACTAAATCAATTTGGGTCTACTTGTAGAAACAGTGTTAATAAATGTTCAACAAATGCTGAAAGAAACAATTGGCAGCACCCTTGAAACGCTTGGCATGTATATTAAATGTTGAATGTATATTGGTTAAGAACAAAAGTAGGGCAATTTCGTTACTTTTGATTTGGACCCCTACCTCAATAGTTCTTTGAATGTTCGCCTTCTTTTATATTTAGGTACCGAGAAGCCTTCAACAGATGTATACATGTATAACTAATTCAATAAGTTTTTCGAAGCATCCTATTCTAAACACGTTAAATGTCTGACCTTTTTGTTTTTGTTTTTATTTGTTTCTGTTGGGTTTCAAACAACATTCTGTGAGATAACCTTTAAGGTCATCGCCGTAACAAGAACACTGTTCTTCCGTTTTAGGCTTTTATAGTCCATACAATATTTGCTGGCTTACACCCGTCAATTTTACGTGTATCAGTTCATGAAATATTTGCCGGCTTTTACCCATCTATGTTATCTTTCCCCGGTCAAGGCAATATCTTGAAATGATTGTTGAAACTTCAGAGAACCCTTTGCTTAAAGTTCCAAAGATTGTTTTTGTTTTGGAGCTTTCCATTCTTTTCGATCATGAACAAGGAAATAGCTGAATGAGTATGACGCGTTCTCTAAAGCTGTCCTGGGGTACAGAACGGATGTGATCACACACTTATCGCTCGCTTGAGTAATTCTTTAATCACACAAGAAGCTTTTGTGGTGTTTTGTTTTCTTGAAATAGTGACACGTTACCTGGCACACTTAAGCAGGTTTCATGCCCCCCCCCCCCCTCCCTACCCATTGGGAATACAGACCACTTGAACAAATCTGAGTGTGTGGAGTTACGCCCTGGAGTCATACTCGCCGGAGGAAAAAGGGTGAGTTCTTGGCTTTGTGGCGCCAATAACAAGTCATTGATGACGAATTGAGTCATCTGTCAGTAAAACGTAAAAACGGAGGAAGGTCTCTTATTCATATTTGCTTCTTTGGCTACCATAACTGTCTCGTTGTATGCCTTTTTTTTCTTCCAAGTATATACAACTATTGCAACAACAATAAAGAGCTAACAGGCAAGTGATATTTAATTTAGAAATGGAATACTCTTTAATTTAAAACAAAAGCACAACGAACAAGATGTTTTAATTTATTTCGCTCCAAGTCAAAATTTAAGCAAAACATCTAAATAGTTTTAAATGCGCATTTAGTCCGCTGTCGCACGGAGGAATGTAGGATTACCAAAACCGGCAAAATCAAAACTGGGCAAAACTTGATTTAAAAGAACGCCCCCCCCCCCCCCCCCCCCCCCCCTGTAGAATTTGCACTGCTAGATGCGTTGGCGGCATCCCATCCTGCCTCTCCCAACTTGCCGTATCCCAGTCTGCCTTACCCAATTTGCCGCATCCCAGCCTGCTGCTTTGTGTGTGTTAGTGCGTGTGTATTTGTGTTTGTGAGGCAGGGAAAGAGAGAGAGAGAGAGAGAGAGAGAGAGAAAGAGAGAGAGAGAGATAAAAGAGAGAGAGAGAAAAGAGAGAGAGAGAAAGACAGAGAGAGAGGGGGAGAGAGGGGGAGAGAGAGAGAGGGAGAAAGGGAGAGAGAGAGGGGGAGAGAGAGAGAGAAAGAGAGAGAGAGAGAGAAAGAGAAAGAGAGAGAGAAAGAGAGAGAGAGAGACACACACACACACATACACAGAGAAAGAGAGAGAGAGAGAGATGTCAACAAAATCAAGGAAAAGAAAAGCCTAACAAAGAATTTCAAGTGGCAGCCCAACTTTTCGACCTGTTGCCAGGCCTTCCTCAGCGGCGTTTAATTCTGCGAGACGCCAATTCATGCATCAAGTACTAAGCAACACAATACCATAGTTAATTCTGTTACGAAACACAAAGCAAATATTTCAAAGATAAAATCTACAAGACTTGACTAAAATTAATGTAAAAAATCAACAACAAGAAGAAACAGAGGCGAAAACAGTATTTGACTTTCAATGTTTTTGCAGAGAACTTGTTTACGGCAATAGTGGAAACTAACATGTTTTATGAACGTGTTTATGTTTTGCAATCTTGTTTTCTGATTTATCCATCTATATATTTATTTACCTATTTTCACTTTACTTATTTAGTTCCGATCAAATCCGCTGCAAGAGCAGTTTGTAAATAAAATCAGCGATACAAAATGCCTCCGTTTCACTTAGATGGCGTATGGAAATAATTAATAACCTTATTTTATGATGGGTGACCTCATTGCAAATTGCTGACATTTAAAAAACGATATCAAAAATAGAGTTACTAGACGGAGCCCTTCGGGGCGTTTAGTCATGCTTGAGACGTATATTCACATGTTTTGATAGCGTATGTCCTTATCTGCGACCAAAAGACAAATTGTTGCTTCAACAGTGCTTTGAGCGGATCATTAAGTATTGCACTTTCGCGTCTAATAACGTACGGTGTCTAAGATTAAATACGGCGAAGTGGTCTGAGCCTACAATGTTTAAATGTTTTATTGCATAACTTCTAAAAACTAGTTCCATAGTCTCATCCCTCCCCGTATCTACCCCCCCCCCCCTCATCCCCTATTTTTAAAAAAAATCTTTTTTCTTTTCTTTTCTTGCTCCTCTTACAGTATCACAGTAAATGTTCCCAAATAGATCCTAGTTACCTAAGAGGACGTTAATCCCCAAAGTCAGCCAGTCAGTCAGTCATTAAAGGCAAAAGCGAGGTAACGCACAACTGGGTCCGACCAGAAAAGCCGTCGCTGCCTGTGTGACAACCACCATAAAAATCTACCACAGCGGGAAACTTTCAAGTTAAGTATTTTCAACAATCATGTGCCCGCATTCAACTTTACAATCAAAGGATGTCTGTTGAGATAATCGAATGGATCAAAACTTTGAAACCTGCGCGCATATTCTAAGCCGACTAACACATAATTGTTAAGGACATCATAAAATGGTTCTCGGTGAAAACTTGACCGAGGGCCATTTTACGACGTCCTTGACTCGAGTGTGCGCTGCTTCCTGGGCAAGGTAAAGAACACCGAAAATACTTCAATGCCGTTCTCGAGCTACGCTGACTTTTACAAAGGGTACAGCTGACACGGCTTACGTAATCTGGTTTCCTGGTCATTTGTGTGAAAAATCTGTCCGACAAAGAAGAAGAAGAAGAAGTGCGCGCAGAGAGAGAGAGAGAGAGAGAGAGAGAGAGAGAGAGAGAGAGAGAGAGAGAGAGAGAGAGAGAGACAGACAGACAGACAGAGAGAGGCATACAGACAGAGAGAGACAGACAGACTTTCCGCACTCGTTAAAATGTCAGTCGATACTGGAATGAATGTTGAAACATTGTAAACCTAAAAAAAAAATTAAAAAAAAATAATATTAAAATTAAACATTCATACGAGTTACTATCTGTGACAAGGACGCATAAGAAGTATAGCAACTAAATATTAATCCGCTTACCCATTGCTCCTCTTCGCACCTCGGCCTGTGAGTCGTCCTTTTCCTGAGTACTTGCACACAAGTTTTGCGTATGCATACTTCAGTTCGTCTGGAAAAGGCTGTTTTGAATTCTTGTTCGCAAGTTGAACAGCACGACTGTATTTGACCACGTACACCAAATCGTTCTTTCTGGAAAAGTCTGCCAGCCGTTCGGTAAGATCATTCCAACTTCTGAATGTTTTCCCCAACTGTCATTTGTGCCATTTCTCAGCGATTGATCAACGGTGTGGTTATTATGGATGTAGTAAGTGTCGAATTGTGAGAACAGTTCTGTCCGCCAAGTGGTTTTAAACACTGCGCGTATTTGCACCAAGTAATAACGTGTCACATCAAAATAGTTCTTTACCTGTCAGATAGTTTAGCGCCAAAAACATGAACCAATGATAGCCCATGGATTAGTAAGTGATATGATGTTGGGGCGGGGCCAATGAACTAATGTCAACACAGTAAGTATCAACCAATGTTTGGCTCCGCCCCCACATCACGTGGACTGGGTGGCCGAGTGGTAACGCACTTGCGCTCGGAAGCGAGAGGTTGCGAGTTCGACCCTGGGTCAGGGCGTTAGCAATTTTCTCCCCCCTTTCCTAACCTAGGTGGTGGGTTCAAGTGCTAGTCTTTCGGATGAGACGAAAAACCGAGGTCCCTTCGTGTACACTACATTGGGGTGTGCACGTTAAAGATCCCACGATTGACAAAAGGGTCTTTCCTGGCAAAATTGTATAGGCATAGATAAAACAATGTCCACCAAAATACCCGTGTGACTTGGAATAATAGGCCGTGAAAAGTAGGATATGCGCCGAAATGGCTGCGATCTGCTGGTCGATGTGAATGCATGATGTATTGTGTAAAAAATTCCATCTCACACGGCATAAATAGATCCCTGCGCCTTGAGTCCGAGTCTGGAGATACGCGCGCGATAGAAGACTTCATATATATAATCACGTGACCCATAAACCCATCGCCTGTAATTAGATCATACTATTACCGCTTCAGTTCTGAGACATCCTGCTTGCTGGCGCGCGCGCAGAGAAAAAAATTCCCTCTTTATTTTCACTTCTGATGCTCATCCTATTGTTGTTGGCACTCGGGTTTGTTTGTTTGTTTGCTTAACGCCCAGCCGACCACGAAGGGCCATATCAGGGCGGTGCTGCTTTTGACATATAACGTGCGCCACACACAAGACAGAAGTCGCAGCACAGGCTTCATGTCTCACCCAGTCACATTATTCTGACACCTGACCAACCAGTCCTAGCACTAACCCCATAATGCCAGACGCCAGGCGGAGCAGCCACTAGATTGCCAATTTTAAAGTCTTAGGTATGACCCGGCCGGGGTTCGAACCCACGACCTCCCGATCACGGGGCGGACGCCTTACCACGAGGATTGGGACTCGGGTAACAGGGAACGAAGGGCAGTGCCCCACCTAGTGATCGAGTGCCACAACCCAGACTTTTCCCTCAATATATATATATAGGTTTTAAACTCCTGCTTCCGGATTATACAAAACACATTAAAACATGTATTAAACAATGGCGACTGCACGTGAGAGGGAACAATAAAGAGACCAAAAAGCAATGTACTCACGTTAAAATGACGAACACGGAACGAATAACAGCGACGTTTCGACCTAAGGGTCTTCTTCAGGCACAAAAACACAAAAATACACACACAAAAAAGAAGAAGAAAGACGATAGAACAAATGAAGAGAAGAATAACTGACAAAACAACTGCACTGCACAAACCAACAAATGACAAAGACTGTCTTTGTCATTTGTTGGTTTGTGCAGTGCAGTTGTTTTGTCAGTTATTCTTCTCTTCATTTGTTCTATCGTCTTTCTTCTTTTTTGTGTGTGTATTTTTGTGTTTTTGTGCCTGAAGAAGACCCTTAGGTCGAAGCGTCGCTGTTATTCGTTCCGTGTTCGTCATTTTAACGTGAGTACATTGCTTTTTGGTCTCTACATTAAAACATGATTACATTAACGAGAGGATAGCTGTTTTCTCTCAATTTTACTTCCCTATAGGTCAGTATTACGTGTTTGCGCATGTTCTTTATATTTTTTCTTACAATGTTGTCACTTTTAACCTTTTAACAGGTGGTCCCGAGTTTTATCATTTTTTAACGAAACTATAATTGAATTAAAGTCCATGTTTTTAATGGTCCTTCCCTTAGGAAGTCAACGTATATAAAGGAAATATTATTAATACTCCTCTTACAAGGACCTTAACATATATCTCTTATTGCGCCCCCCCCCCCCCCTCCCGTACTCATGGAGAGTGGGTCCTGGGTCCTATCACGGTCGGGCTTGCTTGATCTTGCCCTTTTCTTTTCCTCCTCTATTTTTTTTTATCATATTACCCCAGTCCTGTCCGAGGCCAACAATCTATGCCTGTAGGACGTTAATATATCTTGTAAGTAACTGCGCTGGCTGCAAAATTCCTCAAACGGGAGGTGATTTTAGACAGGCAATGCACTGGTTTTCCCTTGAGACATGAGAAAATGACTTCTTTTTTTTCATTTTTCTCTGATGGATTGGCTCGCTAATTAAGAATGATAACCACAATAATTTAGAAAAAGAACAGTTTAAACTCTGATGTCATCGTAACACTCAGGGACATGTCTATACTAGTTTTACCGCGCTGGCGTCAAACAACACTTTTCATCTCAAACTCCTTACGACCAGACAAAATATATTCATGTCCTATAGGCATGTATTGTTAGCCTTTTAAGAACATGATCTGGGTTATAGGAAAAAAAAACACCGAACGAACGAAAATTAAGGGGCTTAAATTAAGGTCTAAATTGCCTATTATTGGTTTATACGATAGTTAAAAAAAAATTGTAACATTTTTTAAAAAAAATCGGGAGCTGGTTAAAAACAGAAGGATGACGGGAGTGGGGGTGATAAGATATTTAAAAATATCTGTTAAGATTGGATAAAATTGAGTACTTTGTATCACCTTGGTATAAGTGGGGTCCACATACGTAATCTGGGGGGATGGGACGATAAAATCGAGTGTTTATTTCATCCCAATGATGTTAAAAGTTATACAATCAGAGCCACATTTGGTTTACAAACAGTCAGACAGAGACTTAAAGTTTAGTGAAGAGCGGCTCTGCAGTTTCTGTCTTCTGCGTAGTGAAGAAAAACCGGCTTCGGAGGCAAACGCCTTTCCACCACGCCACAACCCTTACAACATTTTTGCGTGAAAACTGTCTGGTTGTCTGTCTGTCTGTCTGTCTGTCTGTCTGTCTGTCTGTCTGTCTGTCTCTCTCTCTCTCTCCCTCTCTCCGTCTCTCTCTCTCCCTCCCTTATGTGCTCCCTCTCTCTCCCTCCCTTCCTCCGTACCTCTCTCTCTCCCCCTCCCTCCTTTGCTCCCTCTCTCTCTCTCCATCCCTCTCTCCGTACCTCTCTCTCTCCCTCCCTTATGTGCTCCCTCTCTCTCTCCCTTCCTCCGTACCTCTCTCTCTCCCTCCCTCCTTTGCTCCCTCTCCCTCCCTCCTTCATTTGCTCCCTCTCTCTCTCCTTTCCTCCATACCTCTCTCTCTTCCTCCTTTGCTCCCTCTCTCCCCCTTCCTCCTTTGCTCCCTCTCTCTCTATCCCTCTCTTTCTCAGTACCTCTCTCTCTCCCTCCCTTCCTCCGTACCTCTCTATCTCCATCCCTTCCTCGATACCTCTATCTCTCCCTCTCTTCCTCCGTACCTCTCTCTCTCCCTCCCTCCTTTGCCCCCTCTCTCTCCCTCCCTCCTTTGCTCACTCTCTCTCTCTCTCCCTTCCTCCATACCTCTCTCTCTCCCTCCCTCCTTTGCTTCCTCTCTCTCTCTCTCCCTTCCACCGTACCTCTCTCTCTCCCTCCCTCCTTTTCTCTCTCTCTCTGACTCTCTCTCCCTTCCTCCATACCCCTCTCTCTCCCTCCTTCCTGTGCTCCCTCTCTCTCCCTCCCTCCTTTGCTCCCTTTCTCTCTCTCCCTTCCTCCGTACCTCTCTCTCTCCCCCCTTCCTTTGCTCCCTCTCTCTCCCTTCCTCCATACCTCTCTCTCTCTCCCTCCCTTCCTCCATACCTCTCTCTCTCTCCCTTCCTCCATACCTTTCTCTCCCTCCCTCCTTTGCTCCCTCTCTGTCCCTCCCTTCCTCCGTACCTCTCTCTCTCCCTCCCTCCTTTGCTCCCCCTCTCTCTCTCCCTCCCTTTATCCGTACCTCTCTCTCTCCCTCCCTTCCTCCATGCCTCTCTCTCTCCCTCCCTTCCTCCGTATCTCTCTCTCTCCCTCCCTCCTTTGCTCCCTCTCTCTCTCTCTCCCTTCCTCCATACCTCTCTCTCCCTCCCTCCTTTGCTCCCTCTCTCTCTCTTCCTTCCTCCGTACCTTTCTCTCCCTCTCTCCTTTGCTCCCTCTCTCTCTCTCTCTTCCTCCGTACCTCTCTCTCTCCCTCCCTCCTTTGCTCCCTCTCTCTCTCTCCCTTCCTCCATACCCCTTTCTCTCCCTCCCTCCTTTGCTCCCTCTCTCTCTCTCCCTTCCTCCATACCCCTTTCTCTCCCTCCCTCCTTTGCTCCCTCTCTCTCTCCCTTCCTCCGTACCTCTCTCTCTCCCTCCCTCCTTTGCTCCCTCTCTCTCTCTCTCCCTTCCTCCATACCTCTCTCTCTCCCTCCCTCCTTTGCTCCCTCTCTCTCCCTCCTTTCCTCCGTACCTTTCTTTCTCCCTCCCTCCTTTGCTCCCTCTCTCTCCCTCCCTCCTTTGCTCCCTCTCTCTCTCTCCCTCCGTTTCTGCGTACCTCTTTCTCTCCTTTCCTTCCTCCGTACCTGTCTCTCTCCCTCCCTTCCTTCGTACCTCTCTCTCTCCCTCCCTTCCTCCGTACCTCTCTCTTTCCCTCCTTCCTTTGCTCCCTCTCTCTCTCCCTCCCTTCCTCCGTACCTCTCTCCCTCCCTTTCTCCATACCTCTCTCTCACCCTCCCTCCTTTGCTCCCTCTCTCTCTCTCTCTTCCTCCGTACCTCTCTCCCTCCCTTTCTCCGTACCTCTCTCTCCCTCCCTTCCTCCGTACCTCTTCCTCTCCCTCCCTCTTTTGCTCCCTCTCTCTCCCTCCCTTCCTCCGTACCTCTCTCTCTCCCTCCCTCCTTTGCTCCCTCTCTCTCTCTCCCTCCCTTTCTCCGTACCTCTCTCTCTCCCTCCCTTCCTCCGTACCTCTCTCTCTCCCTCCCTTCCTCCGTATCTCTCTCTCTCACTCCCTCCTTTGCTCCCTCTCTCTCTCTCTTCCTTCCTCCGTACCTTTCTCTCCCTCTCTCCTTTGCTCCCTCTCTCTCTCCCTTCCTCCGTACCCCTCTCCCTCCCTCCCTCCTTTGCTCCCTCTCTCTCTCCCTTCGTCCATACCTATCTCTTTCCCTCCCTCCTGTGCTCCCTCTCTCTCCCTCCCTCCTTTGCTCCCTCTCTCTCCTTTCCTCCATACCTCTCTATCTC
Organism: Littorina saxatilis; assembly: GCF_037325665.1. NCBI lineage: Eukaryota > Metazoa > Mollusca > Gastropoda > Littorinimorpha > Littorinidae > Littorina > Littorina saxatilis. The sequence continues at coordinate 10,290,437 of NC_090260.1, forward strand.
CCTCCCTCCTTTGCTCCCTCTCTCTCTCTCCCTTCCTCCGTACCTCTCTCTCTCCCTCCATCTTTGCCCCCTCTCTCTCTCTCTCACTTCCTCCATACCTCTCTCTCCCTCCCTCCTTTGCTCCCTCTATCTCTCTCTCACTCTCTTTCTCCGTACCCCTCTCTCTCCCTCCCTTCATCCTTACCTCTCTCTCTCCCTCCCTTACTCTCTACCTCTCTCTCTCCCTCCCTTCCTCCGTACCTTTCTCTCTCCCTCCCTTCCTCCGTACCTCTCTCTCTCTCTCCCTCCCTCCTTTGCTCCCTCTCTCTCTCCCTCCTTACCCCTCTCTCTCTCTCCCTCCCTCCTTTGCTTCCTCTCGATTTCTCCCTCCGTCCGTATCTCTCTCTCTCCCTCCCTCCTTTGCTCCCTCTCTTTCTCTCACCCTCCTTACCTTTCTCTCTCCCTCCCTCCTTTGCTCCCTCTGTCTCTCTCTCTCCCTCCCTACCTCTCTCTCTCACTCCCTCCTGTGCTCCCTCTCTCTCTCTCCCTCCCTTCCTCCGTACCTCTCTCTCTCCCTCCCTCCTTTGCTCCCTGTCTCTCTCCCTCCTTACCTCTCTCTCTCCCTCCCTCCTTTGCTCCCTCTCTCTTTCTCCCTTCCTTCGTACCTCTCTCTCTCTCTCCCTCCCTCTTTTGCTCCCTCTCTCTCTCCCCCTTCCTCCGTTCCTCTCTCTCTCTCCCTCCCTCTTTTGCTCCCTCTCTCTTTCTCCCTTCCTCCGTACCTCTCTCTCTCTCTCCCTCTTTTGCTCCCTCTCTCTCTCCCCCCCCCTCCTTACCTATCTCTCTCCCTCCCTTCTTTGCTCCCTCTCTCTCTCTCTCTCCCTCCCTCCGTACCTCTCTCTCTTCCTCCCTCCTTTGCTCCCTCTCTCTCTCCCTCCCTCCTTACCTCTCTCTCTCCCTCCCTCCTTTGCTGCCTCTCTCTCTCTTCCTCCCTCCGTAACTCTCTCTCTCCCTCCCTTCTTTGCTCCATCTCTCTCTCCCTCCCTCCTTACCTCTCTCTCTATCTGTCTCTCCTTTGCTCCCTCTCTCTCTCCCTCCCTCCGTACCTCTCTCTCTCCCTCCCTCCTTTGCTGCCTCTCTCTCCCTTCCTCCATACCTCTCTATATCCCTCCCTCCTTTGCTCCCTCTCTCTCTCTCCCTTCCTCCGTACCTCTCTCTCTCCCTCCCTTCTTTGCCCCCTCTCTGTGTCTCCCTTCCGCCATACCTCTCTCTCTCCCTCCCTCCTTTGCTCCCTCTATCTCTCTCTCACTCTCTCACTCTCTTTCTCCGTACCTCTCTCTCTCCCTCCCTTCATCCGTACCTCTCTCTCTCCCTCCCTTCATCCGTACCTCTCTCTCTCCCTCCCTTCCTCCGTACCTTTCTCTCTCCCTCCCTTCCTCCGTACCTCTCTCTCTCCCTCCCTCCTTTGCTCCCCCTACGCGGTTCATACTTCGCAATAAGTCAAGTCAAATCAATATTTATTTCAAAAAACCTCTAGGGTTACATGAATAAAATAAATAAAAATTGCAATAAACACGACAAAAAAGATGTAATAATGAGACACAACACTTCGAATTAACCTAAAATAAATCTCATAACAAAATAGTTGTAATCATTTTTTTTTTTTTACAGGAATGTATATGTTTCTGTGTTTGTTTTTGTTTTAATACAAAAAAAAACCCGTGATCAAATAATCAGAACTCTTTCAAAATACTCTTAATAAAATATATTAAATGCAATAACTTTTGTTTTTTTTAATTCAAATAAATGTTTTAGTTTGACTACATTTGAATAGAAACTGAATTCTGATGAAAGCAGTTACTGTAAAGTCATTTGAAGTCACATGATAAAAATCACATGGTTTAGTTGAGCAGACCACAAAGTGCAGAGCTAAAATATGTGTATGAATCTGTGTGAAAATCCAGTCCGTTTGTCCACAGGGATGCTAGGAAGCAGTCAAATGGGGTCGCTCAATCTGCTCAAATCCAGTCAAATGGGGTCGCACGGGCCGACAAATGGGGACGTCCCCGTTTGTCGGAAGCGTCCCCATTTGACTGCTCTCCAGTGACAATCGTCCCCATTTGTCGGTAAAACCACCTACACACACACACACATACACACACACACACATACACACACACGCGCGCGCACCCCCCCCCCCCCCACACACACCCTACCACTACCAACCCATCCAACACCCCTAAGCACACAAAAACACACACCCACCGTCACCAACCCACCCAAACCCACCCCCCTCTCCCACCTCACCTCTGAGATGGCCAAACAGACAATGGTCAGTACAAGAGGAATCGTCCAGCTGACCAAGTGGAAGTAGGCGGTCTTGGAGCTGAGGTCGTCACGTGGGGTGCCCAGCGCGCGAAAGGTCACGTGCCAGGCGTAACACAGCATGACGAACCACAGCAGGCCGGCCATGGTGAAATAGTAGATCATCACAAACACCACAGTGCATGAGGCGGTTTCACCGGACCTGTTGGAAATACATTCATTGATTATCACTCGATTTGCGGGAAGGTTCCCCATCGTACTTTCTAAATTAGTGATGGAGATATTTATGGGTTTATTTGAAAATGACCCTAATTAATTGATTATCTATATGCTTGTTTTATATCTCTTTTCTCTGATATGGGGCTGGTAAGGGCTGTATAAGAACAACTTTTTTTTATTTTTAATTTTTACATTTTGTCAAGTTTGGTCTGTCTCTCTCTTTCATACTCCCCAACCCCCAAACACACACAAACTGACCCTAACTGTGACTCGGCTTTTCTCTGGGAGCTATCCACCCGACATACAATGTCCTTTGTGGCTTCGCTGGAGAAGTGAGCCACACCCTCTTCTCTCCAACTCCCACCCCTAAACCCCCCTTTCATCCCCCCCGCCAACCCTCAACCCCACAACACACACAAACTGACCCAAACCGTTGCTCAGCTTTTCTCTGGGTGAGCCACACCCTCCCCTCTCGAACTCTCTCTCCCCCCCCCCCCAAAAAAAAAACCAGCCACACACACCACTCTTTCATCCTTCCAAACCCCGAAACACAAACAAACTGTTCTTATTCTACCAATGATTTGGGTCGGAAATCAATCTCTCCCTCTCTCTCTCTTTCTTTCTCTCTCCCTCCTTCCCTCTCTTTCTTTCTCTCTCCCTCCTTCCATCTCCCTCTCTCTCCCTCCTTCCCTCTCTCTTTCTTTTACTCTCCCTCCTTCCCTCTCCCTCTCTCTCCCTCCTTCCCTCTCTCTTTCTTTTACTCTCCCTCCTTCCCTCTCCCTCTCTCTCCCTCCTTCCCTCTCTCTCTTTCTTTCTCTCTCTCTCCTTCCCTCTCCCTCCTTCCCTATCCCCCCTTCCTTCTCCCTCCTTCCTTCTCCCTGCTTCCCTCTCCCTCCTTCCTTCCCTCTCTCTCCCTCCTTCCCTCTCTCTCCCTCCCTCCTCCCCTTTCTCTCTTTCTCTCTCTCTCCTTCCCTCTCACTCTCTCTTCCTCCTTCCCTCTCCCTCTCTCTCCCTCCTTCCCCCTCTCTCCCTCCTTCCCCCTCTCTCTCCCTCCTTCCCTCTCTCTCCCTCCTTCCTTCTCTCTCGATGTCCTCTCTGTGTCCCCTCCCCCTGTCCCCTACCCCAACCCCAAAACACACACAAACTGACCCTAACCGTGGCTCAGCTTTTCTCTGGGTACCATCTACCCGACATACGATGTCCTGCCTGGCTCCGTTGGAGAACTGGGCCATCCACCCGACCGTTGCGAGGAGAAAGCAGAAGTTGACGAAGAAGAGAATGAGCGCTGGGTATCTGCTTGCGTTCTCCCAGTCAATCATGAAAGTGAACTGAAACAGAATACAACAAGTCGCGTAAGGCGAAAATACAATATTTAGTCAAGTAGCTGTCGAACTCACAGAATGAAACGCAATGCCATTTTACTCGTAGCATCGTCAAGCCACCAATCATGGCAAAGGCAGTGAAATTGACAAGAAGAGCGGGGTAGTAGTTGCGCTAAGAAGGATAGCACGCTTTTCTGTACCTCTCTTTGTTTTAACTTTCTGAGCGTGTTTTTAATCCAAACATATCATATCTATATATTTTTGGAATCAGGAACCGACAAGGAATAAGATGAAAGTGTTTTTAAATTGATTTCGAAAAAAAAAAATTGATAATAATTTTTATATATTTAATTTTCAGAGCTTGTTTTTAATCCGAATATAACATATTTATATGTTTTTGGAATCAGCAAATGATGGAGAATAAGATAAACGTAAATTTGGATCGTTTTATAAATTTTTATTTTTTTTTACAATTTTCCGATTTTTAATGACCAAAGTCATTAATTAATTTTTAAGCCACCACGCTGAAATGCAATACCGAAGTCCGGGCTTCGTCGAAGATTACTTGACCAAAATTTGAACCAATTTGGTTGAAAAATGAGGGCGTGACAGTGCCGCCTCAACTTTCACGAAAAGCCGGATATGACGTCATCAAAGACATTTATCAAAAAAATGAAAAAAACGTTCGGGGATTTCATACCCAGGAACTCTCATGTCAAATTTCATAAAGATCGGTCCAGTAGTTTAGTCTGAATCGCTCTACACACACACACACACACACACACACGCGCACACACAGACACACACGCACACACGCACACACACACAGACAGACGCACATACACCACGACCCTCGTTTCGATTCCCCCTCGATGTTAAAATATTTAGTCAAAACTTGACTAAATATAAAAAACAAGAATTATAGGTAATTGGAACGTTTTGGGCGGGGATGTAGCTCAGTCGGTAGCGCGCTGGATTTGTATCCAGTTGGCCGCTGTCAGCGTGAGTTCGTCCCCACGTTCGGCGAGAGATTTATTTCTCAGAGTCAACTTTGTGTGCAGACTCTCCTCCGTGTCCGAACACCCCCGTGTGTACACGCAAGCACAAGACCAAGTGCGCACGAAAAAGATCCTGTAATCCATGTCAGAGTTCGGTGGGTTATAGAAACACGAAAATACCCAGCATGCTTCCTCCGAAAACGGCGTATGGCTGCCTAAATGGCGGGGTAAAAAACGGTCATACACGTAAAATTCCACTCGTGCAAAAACACGAGTGTACGTGGGAGTTTCAGCCCACGAACGCAGAAGAAGAAGAAGAAGAAGGAACGTTTGATTATTGACAAAAAACAAACACACGTTACATTTGCAGTACGTCGACCCAGTGATCTTTGAAGTGGAGAGACCGAAAACGAACTGAAACAGAGCATAACGGTTGGCAATAAATTATTAATAGACGATGTTCCGAAATAACTGTTATATGAAGTCTTATATCGCGCGCGTATCACCAGACTCGGAGTCAAGGCGCAGGGATCTATTTATGCCGTGTGAGATGGAATTTTTTTACACAATACATCACGCATTCACATCTACCAGCAGATCGCAGCCATTTCGGCGCATATTCTACTTTTCACGGCCTATTATTCCAAGTCACACGGGTATTTTGGTGGACATTTTTTTTATCTATGCCTATACAATTTTGCCAGGAAAGACCCTTTTCTCAATCGTGGGATCTTTAACGTGCACACCCCAATGTAGTGTACACGAAGGGACCTCGGTTTTTCGTCTCATCCGAAAGACTAGCACTTGAACCCACCACCTAGGTTAGGAAAGGGGAGAGAAAATTGCTAACGCCCTGACCCAGGGTCGAACTCGCAACCTCTCGCTTCCGAGCGCAAGTGCGTTACCACTCTGTCAGAATCCCCCAAGATCAGAGAGGGGTGGGTTTCACTGTACCAAACAGTCGTCTCTTGATTACATTTGAGAACATAAACCAAAAGTAAACATTCTTTTGTGGCCTTGAATAAAGATTTCCTCTTAATACAAATAAAACAAATTAAAAAAAAAACTTTCCAAGCGTTGTGGTAGAGTTACTCCCCAGAAAGTGAGTTGACCAGTTGTAACCAGCAATCACAGCGTTGAACTGGCTCCGATGTTTGTTATACAGCGTCTCTCTCACGCTGTCCCTCTCTCTATCTTAATTTCTCTCTTGCATTACACAACATCCCCCCCCCCCCCGCCTCATTCACGAAAAAAGCACCCCCCTCCCCTGCCCCCCTACAAAAAAGGAAGGAAAAAACCACACAAAAAATCTCGCTCAACTGACAAGGGTAAAGAGCGTGGACGCCAGACACAAGCCCCCCATGATGGTGACGAAGGCGTGCGCGTGCTTGTGGTCCTCGTCAGTGAACAGCGGGTCGTCACACTGCACACCGCAGCCCTCCAGCCCCTCCCACCAGCTGTCCTCAGTCTCGGTGCGCACGAGCGGCACGTCGCATCGCCCTGTCGTGTTGTAGGTCAGCTGC
>NC_090260.1:10301799-10307769 GCF_037325665.1 Littorina saxatilis
CCTGTCTTGGGGAGTAATTTTCTCGTGCAATGGGGGAGTGCTTTTTTCGTAAAGGGAGTAACTTTTTCGTACGAAATGTTTACTCCGGAGTAAAAATCTCGTGGGAGTAATTTTCTCGTGTTACACCGGGAGTGTACCTTTGACGTTTCTAATCCTCTGTGTTGTAGATTCAGTCTTGGTCCATTACACCATAAACTCCGTCAAAGACAGCTCGAATAAAGTATCGGATACTTGCAGTAAAACCACTGCTTGGCACGACACTGGCGCCAATAAGTTGGTGTACATTTCCTACCCTTAACTAACTGCCCAAGACGCATTAACTTCCAAGACGAATTGACTCTGTGTGTGTGTGTGTGTGGGGGGGGTGTCTTTGTGTGTGTGTGTGTGTATATGTGTGTGTGTGTGTGTGTGTGTGTGTGTGTTTTTGGGGGTAATAAGATTCTAGCCACAGCTTTAGATATAATCTTGTTGAGCAGAACAAAAAAACACACACAAAAAACAGACTGACACAGTGAAACTTACCCCCCCCCCCCCCCCCCTCCCGCCCCCCTCGCATATGGAGGGGTATAAAAAGGCTAATCATCAATCAGCCGCTAACACTGACAGAAACCTGTTTAATCGAATACTTCGCAAGACAGAGGTTTCTTCTTCTAGAAGCTTCCCCCCCCCCCCCCTTGCATAAATTCCAAAGCTCCTCTTAAAGGCACAGTGCAGCTCTCACAGCCTTCGTTTTGCGTTTTTGTTGCAGCTGAGTGCATTTACAGTTCAAAAACCCAAAACTACCCAACGACGACATCTGTGAAGCTCGACAGTTTCTTGTTCACGCGAGTGCATAAATTAACCTAGTTATTACGTGGTGTTTGGTCGGAGTTCGATTCAACTGAGTGATTCCGGCCTCCATTTTGTTTCACACAAACTCATGATGACGTCTGACATAGTTTGCTTAGTGACGTGTCTTTTTGTGCATGATGTGGTGATCTACCTGATCTAAATTTAGATCCAAAAATAGGTCAAGACCAGCCGGGTCCGAGTACGAAATTAATTCGTAAAAAAAATCGCAGTTCTTGACTCTTTGGGTGCAAGTCAATGAAACTTGGTAGTTCTTCTAACGGATAGCTCCCTGAGGTATGACTAAAAGCCCCAGGGGCTCCGTGCACCTGGGTTTGACAAGTTCAGTACCTTTAATTGGGACTCTCATAACAGTGCTGATAGTTCAATGTAAACCATTGACAGACATGTATACAAATCGAGCCGTTGATATCTGGAGGGACAGAAAGAAAGCCTCCCTTACTAAAACTCTGTTGACTTAAAATTTAACAAGAAATTCCTCCGATAGGAACTACACCCCCGTCAAAGGGAAATAACCTTCTCAGTTGGTGGCAGTGAGAATGGTTATTTCCCTTTGACCAACGGGGGTGTCCGTCTATACCAGGCCTTGTATAATTTTAATCCACCAATAACTCCCTAACCGTGTGTTTGACTGGTCCCAATTTTTGTAAGGACCGTCTCAGGAATGTATAGAACCTGTTCACCAAGTTTGGTGACGATCGGTCCGTTCATTCTTGAGATCTACTTGCGAACACAAACACATCGAGTGAAACCTATACACACCCCTATACCGGGGGTGTAAATACGAACAGTTGTGTGCATGTCGTCACGCTCATCAGAAAAATACCTCTCTCAGTGTTAGGCATTTATGTAGTGAAACTACAGGGGAAGCTACTGGAAGGGTATCTATCATGTGTTAGAGAGTGCAAACTCTCAGACCATCGGAAACCCTTGCCACGGTAACGTAAGCAAAACTGCATATCTAGTTTCTTGAGTTTCTTTATGATACAGGAAGAATTGTTTTGAGAATGTGAAGGTATGCAAATGCTCTTTGTGAGTTGTTATGCAGTTTTGCTGATTGAACATGTTGCTGTCAGCTCTTTATCTCACGTTTATCCAGCTGTCACCGCTCGAGATAGGCAGTTTGCAACTTATAACTAAAATGAGATAGGCAGATTGGCGGAAACCAAAGAGGTGTTTTTTTTATCAAAACATCAAAACATGACATAGGCAATTATCTTATGAGCGTGACGATGTGTGAACTATGGAAGAGGAAAGGTACACATTAGGATTTATTGTGTCAGTCTGGGAGCTCTCTGTGTCGCCGTCTCATTTCTTTCTGTCTATGTCCTCGTCTAGTTTTCTCGTATGCATAGACCACAGTGACACACAGACGAGAAGAAGGGATGATAGCTATGTCCTCGTCTAGTTTTCTCGTATGCATAGACCACAGTGACACACAGACGAGAAGAAGGGATGATAGCTATGTCCTCGTCTAGTTTTCTCGAATGCATAGACCACAGTGACACACAGACGAGAAGAAGGGATGATAGCTATGTCCTCGTCTAGTTTTCTCGTATGCATAGACCACAGTGACACACAGACTAGAAGAAGGGATGATAGCTATGTCCTCGTCTAGTTTTCTCGTATGCATAGACCACAGAGACACACAGACGAGAAGAAGGGATGAAAGCTATGTCCTCGTCTAGTTTTCTCGTATGCATAGACCACAGTGACACACAGACTAGAAGAAGGGATGATAGCTATGTCCTCTAGTTTTCTCGTATGCATAGACCACAGAGACGTACAGACGAGAAGAAGGGATGATAGCTATGTCCTCGTCTAGTTTTCTCGTATGCATAGACCACAGAGACACACAGACGAGAAGAAGGGATGATAGCTATGTCCTCGTCTAGTTTTCTCGTATGCATAGACCACAGTGACACACAGACGAGAAGAAGGGATGATAGCTATGTCTTCGTATAGTTTTCTCGCATGCATGGACCACAGAGACACACAGACGAGAAGAAGGGATGATAGCTATGTCCTCGTCTAGTTTTCTCGTATGCATAGACCACAGTGACACACAGACGAGAAGAAGGGATGATAGCTATGTCTTCGTCTAGTTTTCTCGTATGCATAGACCACAGTGACACACAGACGAGAAGAAGGGATGATAGCTATGTCCTCGTCTAGTTTTCTCGTATGCATGGACCACAGAGACACACAGACGAGAAGAAGGGATGATAGCTATGTCCTCGTCTAGTTTTCTCGTATGCAGAGACCACAGAGACACACAGACGAGAAGAAGGGATGATAGCTATGTCCTCGTCTAGTTTTCTCGTATGCATAGACCACAGAGACACACAGACGAGAAGAAGGGATGATAGCTATGTCCTCGTCTAGTTTTCTCGTATGCATAGACCACAGAGACACACAGACGAGAAGAAGGGATGAAAGCTATGTCCTCGTCTAGTTTTCTCGTATGCATGGACCACAGAGACACACAGACGAGAAGAAGGGATGATAGCTATGTCCTCGTCTAGTTTTCTCGTATGCATAGACCACAGTGACACACAGACGAGAAGAAGGGATGATAGCTATGTCCTCGTCTAGTTTTCTCGTATGCATAGACCACAGAGACACACAGACGAGAAGAAGGGATGATAGCTATGTCCTCGTCTAGTTTTCTCGTATGCATAGACCACAGAGACACACAGACGAGAAGAAGGGATGATAGCTATGTCCTCGTCTAGTTTTCTCGTATGCATAGACCACAGTGACACACAGACGAGAAGAAGGGATGATAGCTATGTCCTCGTCTAGTTTTCTCGTATGCATAGACCACAGTGACACACAGACGAGAAGAAGGGATGATAGCTATGTCCTCGTCTAGTTTTCTCGTATGCATAGACCACAGTGACACACAGACGAGAAGAAGGGATGATAGCTATATCCTCGTCTAGTTTTCTCGTATGCATAGACCACAGTGACACACAGACGAGAAGAAGGGATGATAGCTATGTCCTCGTCTAGTTTTCTCGTATGCATAGACCACAGTGACACACAGACGAGAAGAAGGGATGATAGCTATGTCCTCGTCTAGTTTTCTCGTATGCATAGACCACAGTGACACACAGACGAGAAGAAGGGATGATAGCTATGTCCTCGTCTAGTTTTCTCGTATGCATAGACCACAGTGACACACAGACAAGAAGAAGGGATGATAGCTATGTCCTCGTCTAGTTTTCTTGTATGCATAGACCACAGTGACACACAGACGAGAAGAAGGGATGATAGCTATGTCCTCGTCTAGTTTTCTCGTATGCATAGACCACAGTGACACACAGACGAGAAGAAGGGATGATAGCTATGTCCTCGTCTAGTTTTCTCGTATGCATAGACCACAGAGACACACGTACAGACTAGAAGAAGGGATGATAGCTATGTCCTCGTCTAGTTTTCTCGTATGCATAGACCACAGAGACACGTACACACGTACAGACTAGAAGAAGGGATGATAGCTATGTCCTCGTCTAGTTTTCTCGTATGCATAGACCACAGAGACACACGTACAGACGAGAAGAAGGGATGATAGCAGTGTGATAAGGAGTGATACAAAAACGGCAAACAGACAGACAGAAAGGTATACTTCGCTCCCACTCTCGCTAACCCCCTCCCTCCCTCCCTTTCTCTTTCTTTCTCTCTGTCTCTCTCTCTCTCTCTCTCTCTCACACACACACACACACACACACACACACACACACACACACACACACACACACATATCCCACCTCCAACACACTCACACAGACAAAACCCATTTTGAACTAAAACGGAGGTGTTTTCGAACTAGTACTTCACTGAGCTCCAATCTGTGGACTTATGGAAATTAAAGTGGTATGCTCTCCAGTCGTTCGAGCCACTTGCTTGCTAATCCGGAAAAAAAAGAAGAGAAATACCACACCCCTTTCCTCTCCCCTATCTCTATGTCATTTATGCTTAAAAACCCATGTCACTGAATACAAATACAGCAGATACAGTAAGGTCATAAGAAAGTATTCTTGTGTTTACTGAAACTGTAACCCGGCAAATCATTATAACGACGATCTCTTGCTGTGTGTGTGTGTGCGTGTGCGTGCGCGCGTGTGCGTGTGTGTGTGTGTATGTGTGTGTGTGTGTGTGTGTGTGTGTGTGTGTGTGTGTGTGTGTGTGTGTGTGTGTGTGAGTGTCTGTGCGCGAGCATGCGTGCGAGTGTGCAGTTTCGTGGGAAATTAATTTAAAATCAAACACAATTAACCGACAAAGAAACACAAAAAATAAGAGCATTAACAAGTCAGATTTTTAAAAAGAAAAGAAAAACATCCGACCGACCGACCGACCAACACTATTCCTACAAGGCTACAAACATGTATGCTATAGCAATCACACATTTTCTACTCCGCTCTCCCTGGCCTAAAGGGTTTAGTTTCCAGTCATATAACTGGTTTTACAATAAACGAACGGCCTATCACAAAGATGTGCACTTAATGGGGGGGGGGGGGGGTGCATTGCCAGTCAAAGTGTCATTGTTTTCAGGTTAAAGCTGTGCCAATATAGAACGTAGAAACAAAACGTGTGCCTTGCATTACACGAAGACATTCTCTGATTCGTGACTGTCGGGAAGGTTTAGTACCTGGAACGGAAAAGGTGTGGGGTGCAGCTGAGCAAGAGAATGACAACAGGTGGGATGAATACTCGGAGACCAATCTGCGTAAAGAGCATTCAGGGACAGAGGAAACGAGGAAGAAAGGCCAACCACAGAGCGTAAAGAACATGACTTTTAGTGTACGCACCCTGAATGACCTCCTGAAAGACTCAGGGCATTCCAAAGGATATGACGGCATATTTGTGCCAACATTGAGAAATACAAAAAAATACATTTTCAGTCATTTGTTGTTACCTCGACTGACAAAAAGTACTTCTTAATTACCAACATCTTCAACGATACTTCGAATTCAAAGTTTTGCAGCCCTAGCCTAAAAAAAAAGTTAAAAAGAGACAAACAAACACAAAAAAACATTGAAAATAAAGAAAAGTCTATGGCTCAGATTGCACCAGATTGCTCCATTTTCCTTGATTTTTATGAAATATTTCGGGGGG
>NC_090260.1:10312969-10352969 GCF_037325665.1 Littorina saxatilis
TAGAACTTCAAACCACTTTACTCAATTTGACATTCATTCCTCCGCCATGACACACACTCTCAAACTAGGACAAAGTAGTTCGCCTTTGTTAACACTGTTAAGTTTAATATTGAACATTGATGAAATAAATTCGAAGAACGAAATCATGGTCACTTCAAAATATACCAGATAAAAAGAAAAGCAGTGGCCACAGGATAAAAGAAACCAAATGGAACAACAACAGCAAAGCATATCCTTCCGCGATAGGATGACAGTCAAGTCGGAGCCAGGCGAGTCGACAGCTTTCAGATGGTCACTTCTCGGTTTGGTGACTGCACAAATATTTGTTGATGTTGATGGTACCAACGTGCACAGGACCTGCAAACAGTGTTGTTAGCGTTTGCTGGGATGTGATTGAGGCAGTGGCAGTGGAGACGGCTGGACTGAGTTGAAGTGGCCGATGCGGGCGAAACCAATGTGTCGTCTGCCGACAGCTCCGAGACCGGTGCAGTGCCGTTTAGTATCACACTGAAGCCACGGTGTTCCTCTTGAGAGATGCTGCTGTAATTGTTAATACTCTGGACGTTTTTGTGCCAAGATAGCTGCATTATTTTGGTCGGAGGAACGTTATTCTCGGAAAGTTTCTGCACTAGGAACTTGCGTGCAGAGTGGTTGGTGTAGATCTACCTCGGGTTGATGATCCCAGCTTTTCTGCACATGTTTTTCATGGTTGCTGACAATTTGTTGACGCCGACAGGTTGGCGCTTGAACCATGGAAATTCTTCAGATGCAACTTTTGTGTTTGTTGCACAATAGAAGGGGGAACTTGTCTCGAAGTAACCTTTTGGTCGGAGAGCTGCGTATGTTTTGTAAACTGCGACAGGGCAGCGCTCATCGTTCGACGCCCAAGCTTTCGGACAGACATCACGCACAGACTTTGGATTGTCGCCCTTGCATGTTTTGGATTGTCTTTCGCAAAATTGGAGATATTCTCTGCCATTACTGTCTTCATGTAAGGACACGTCTCCCCACTGCATGAGCTGTGAGGAGTCACGCTCGGCTGCGCAGATCAAAGTTGACTGTGTTTTGCCACCACAGAGTATTCAGGATTGCTTCTGGATCTGCGACTCGGAGCTGTTTTGTCTGCCACAGCTTGTCAACATCTTCATGTTTCAGCGGTTGACCCCCGTTAGGTAAGTTGCCACAATTAACCTTCCTGTTTAACAATCTTCTGCTTTGTCTTCACGACTTTTCTCAGTTAACGGATGCACAGTACTTTTTAGACTTCAACTGTCGATGGATGCTGCTGAGACTCAGCGTGGATGGTTTATACTCTTTGCCATCCGGTTTGTTTCAAACTCTGAACATGAAAAAAGAGCAGAGAATTTTGCATAATTCTTGTGGTTGGATGGTGCTAATCACGCCTAATGTTTCTTTTGTCCCCGTGTTTCGCCATAAACGTCGATAGGCGACGTATATATATCGTAAACCGTTTTTCGGAGAGTGTTCTTGTTCTTGTTTGTCTGAACGAATGAGTCTGTAGAAAAATCATAAATCATGGATGACTCACTCTTTTCTTCATCGACTTCGTCATTCGCGTCATCACCTAACATGTCTTCGAACAGCTCATCACTCAAAAATTCGTTCAGTGTTGACAAATCGGTTTTCGTGGCAGTTGCCATTTTGTTGCAAAAGTAGTTCTTCATGAATGTGTAATTACTAATTTACATAGCTTGACCTTCCGGTTGATCCCATGTACTACTAATTTACATAGCTTGACCTTCCGGTTGACCTCATTTACATGATATACACACGTGTGATTTGAACGATTTTTATCCCACGGGTGTCTCTCTCACGTATGTAGGATAAAAACGCATTCACGCTACAGGCAGAGAGACTTCTTACACAAGCACACACGTTCGCACGCTCAGCCACACAGCCACACAGCCATACAGGCAGACAGCCATACAGCCACACAGCCACACAGCCATACAGGCAGACAGCCATACAGGCATACAGCCACACAGCCATACAGTCACACAGCCATACAGCCACACAGCCATACAGCCACCCAGCCACACAGCCACACAGGCCACACAGCCACACAGCCATACAGGCAGACAAGACAGACAGACCCTCACACACACGAACATCTTAACATTTTGCTCTTGTAAACAACAAAATAAGCCTGAAACAATACTCGATTTAACGCTCGGGCATGTCCAATATACACGTAAAACAGCTGTTAGTGAATCCAGGTGAGTTTTGATGTTAGACAATTGCACTTTCCACTCTTCAGACTTTCAGTCATGGAACATGGTCTGAAGAAGACACGTAGAAAGCTCTGGCAGCAACGAAAGAGAGTCGGCTTGGATTACATTTCTGTAAAAAGGAGTTCGGCTAATTTGAACTTTGCCCTGTTCAATATATACCCGGCTAGTTGGCAAATGTGAAATTTTCGCAAATGTTAAGAAACAAGTCCGTGTGTTGACAAAACACATAAGATCCTATATTTCACTTGCATACATGTAGGTTAAAGTCAATCTTGAGATATAACCTCGCCTTATCCCCCCCCTCCGCTTCTTTCTCTCTGTAAAGGTGTAGGGCTAGTTATTTTTCGGTAACTTACCCAACAACCAAAATCACTTACCCAACAACGGGCATAAATCCTCGATAGCTCATGGGTAGAGACTGTACACATTGTGGATCTACTTTTTGCGACTCAAAAGTTCAGAACACTCTAATGTACAAAATATACATTTCTGGAGCAAACAATACAACCATGCCGCATTTAAACCAGCAACTACAGGCTTGAACACATGGATCTCAATATAAAATCCATGAGTTTGGTTGTTTTCTGAATTCAGATCTGCCGTGCACAATCGTCTATCGCTAGCAAGATTCCAAGGAAAAGTAACTCATACTTTTTCTACCGACACGAGTAGTTCCCCTTCCAGATTTCGGCTGCATCGACGAGACTGCAATCCGACGGTCAGTTTTCAACAATATTTCATTTTATAAACAGATCACACGCAATCAATTGCAAACATTTAATCAACTTAAAGAACATGCAGCGGTTTCATACACTAGTTTGCCCCAGAAAACTAAACTTCATACAGTTTTTAACGTTGGAACACGGGTGTAAAACTTCGTCTGCTAGTCACATTCGAGGAAAGAACATTTCCTGAGCGATACCAAAACATGAACAGAACACACACTATCTGCCTTTACCGCCACAGCAGAATGACAACATAACTGTGTGCTTGATTTTAGTTCAAAACATGGAAACTGACAAGAAGTGTTAACAAAATTGAATGATTTCCACGGAACTATACAACCGCGCATTAATCGATCGCCTGCGCAGGTAGACTGTTTGGGTGAATATGATTCGATCAAACTTTCGCACAAAAACTCCTCTTTTCTTTGAATAACTGAAGAAAGGAGGGATAAAGAGGTTACATACCTCGTCTCAGTGATTATCAAAAATAATGGTCTCAGTTCGCGGTCATGAAAAAGCTCGCTGAAGCTCGCATTTTTCATGATCCGCTAACTTCGACCATTATTTTTGATAATCACTGAGACTCGGCATGTAACCTCTACTTATTCCCCCCTCTGCTTCTTTACCTCTGTAAACTTGTAGGGCTAGTTATTTTTCGATAATGACCCAGCAACCAAACAAATAACGACCCAGCAACAGCCTGAATCCTCGATAGTGCAATGGGTTGAGAAGTTGTTCTGTTTCGGTACTACTTTTTGCGACTGAAAAGTTCCGAACGCTCTAACGTACGAAGTATACATCTCTGGAGCAAACAATACAAACATACCGCATTCAAATTAACAACTACAGGCCTGAACACATGAATCTTCATATAAAATCCATGAGTTCGGTTGTTTTCTGAATCTAGATTTGCCGTGCTCAAACGTTCATCACAAGCAATTTCCTGCAAGGCAAGTAACTCATACTTTGTCTAGCGACAAGAGTAGTTCCCCTTCTTTTCACTCAGTTTCTTCGACAACAGACTGCAATCCGACGGTCAGTTTTCAACAATATTTCATTTAATAAACAGATCACACGCAACCAAATGCACACATCTCATCAATTTAAACAACATAAAGCGGTTTCATACACTATTTTCCCCAGAAAACTGAACTTCATACAGTTTTTAACGTTGGAACACGGGTGCAAAAGTTCGTCTGCTAGTCCCATTTGACGAAAGAACATTATTCTAAGCGTTACCAAAACATATATACAGAACACACAATATCTGCCTTTGCCGCCACAGCAGAATAACAGCATATCTGTGTACTTGATTTTAGTCCAAAATAGGAAAACTGACAAGAAGTGTTAACAGAATGGAATGATTTGCACGGAACTATACAACCGCGCATTAATCGATCGCCTGCGCAGGTTGACTGGTTGAGTGAATAGGATTCGATCAAACTTTCGCAAAAAAACTCCTCTTTTCTTTGAATAACTGAAGAAAGGAGGAATAAAGAGGTTACACACCTCGTCTCAGTGATTATAGAAAATAATGGTCTCAGTTCGCGGTCATGAAAAAGCTCGCTAAAGCTCGCATTTTTCATGATCCGCTAACTTCGACCATTATTTTTAATAATCACTGAGACTCGGCGTGTAACCTCTACGTCTTTGCTTACCGTCTTCTGTGGGCCAGCTACTGCGTCTTGCTCTTAGGGTGTTCAAATTACTCCCCTTTACCCTATATTTCTTGAAACACTAATTCTCTATTCTTTTTGATATGTTTCAGTATCTTTGTTCCCATTCGACGGCCGTGTCGTCTGCCAAGAAACTACGCAGTGCTAGCAGACGATCGCTTGGTGGAGACAGACTATACGCATGCGGTTTGTGACGTCATGTCCCCGTTTCAGCGCATCAGCATCATGCAGTCACGTCAGTTTGGCCGCGTGCTGTTGTTAGACGATGACGTCAGTAAGTGATTGATATACTTGTAGGGGAAGGGCTTCTAATAATAATATTGACCACTTTTTGTTTCATGCTGATTGTAGCTTGTGTTCTTGCGAAGTTTTTTCATGTTGTGATTGGTAGTTGTTCTCTGTTTGGTTAACCATTAATTAGAGCGAAAAAGCTTTGATAGACATTCAAACAAAATGGCATGTGTACGTCTATGTCAACAATTAAAATATTATTCAACTAAAGCGCAAACGCTATTGCGCTATACTGGCTTGTCAATTGCACTGCGTTTTCATCGTGCGGGGGACTGACGATCTTGGTGAGAGAAAAAATGCAGTGTGGTCAGTTTCATTCTGTGAGTGTGACTGTGAGTTCAACAGATTGACTAAATGTATAAATTTCGCCTTACGCGACTTGCTTTCTTCTTCTTGAGACAAAATATTGCTGGTATTTCATTTCTTGTTCTGTTTGTTTTTCTGTACAGTGTTCGGGGAGAGTGACGAAATTTACGTCACAACAGTCCTGGGCCTTGACAGGGGAAATAACTTTGACGGTGCCAACGTTCTTATCCTGGGGGGAGGGGATGGGGGTATTCTCTACACGCTTACCTCCCTTCCAAAACCACCACGCCACGTGCTCATGGCAGAAGTATCCTTTTCAGAAGTGACTGTGTTTTTACACCCCTGGTATAGGGGTGTGTATAGGTTTCACTCGATGTGTTTGTGTTCGCAAGTAGATCTCAAGAATGAACAGACCGATCGTCACCAAACTTGGTGAACAGGTTCTATACATTCCTGAGACGGTCCTTACAAAAATTGGGACCAGTCAAACACACGGTTAGGGAGTTATTGGTGGATTAAAATTATACAAGGCCTGGTATAGACGGACACCCCCGTTGGTCAAAGGGAAATAACCATTCTCACTGCCACCAACTGAGAAGGTTATTTCCCTTTGACGGGGGTGTAGTTCCTATCGGAGGAATTTCTTGTTGTTATTGTTTTTGGCTCACGTAAGTGTAGCCTATGCGATCGTAACTTTGTCTGTCTGTGCGTGCGTGTGTGTGTGTGTGTGTGTGTGTGTGTGTGTGTGTGTGTGTGTGTGTGTGTGTGTGTGTGTTTGTGCGTGTGTATGTCTGTGGTAGAAACTCTAACATTTGAAGACGTCACATTACATTGACGTCACATTATGACGTAAGAGGGTTAGACGTCACACGAAGGAAGTACTGAAAGTCTCGGTCATTATTATTTTGTGCGGGCCGAGACTCTGTTGGCAGTCGTGTCCCTGTAAGTAGGAGAGAGAGAGAGAGAGAGAGAGAGAGAGAGAGAGAGAGAGAGAGAGAGAGAGAGAGAGAGAGAGAGAGAGAGAGAGAGAGAGGAGGGAGGGAGGGAGGGAGAGAGAGAGAGAGAGAGAGAGAGAGAGAGAGAGAGAGAGAGAGAGAGAGAGAGAGAGAGAGATTTTGCCATACACGTCTGAACAAAGGATTGCTTCTATTCGTTGCCCTCTCCATGTAGTTTTGAGACGAGCATTTGGCTTTGCCTTTGCCGACAGGGTCGGTGTAACTTACACCTCTTCGGATCAGTCTGCCTTAAAGGTGAGGACAGAATATGATGTCCAGAACAGTGTGTATGTGTGTGTGTGTGTGTGTGTGTGTGTATGTGTGACGGAGTGATTGAGTTTGTGTTACTGTTTGTCGATTTCTTACGTGAGTCTTGATGGCTTCGCCTCTTGTTGTTTTTGTTTTTTGTTTGTGCATTTTTACATTCAATCCCTTCCAGTCTGTCTCTGTTTCAGTACTTCTGGTTGTCTGTCTGTTACTGTCTGTCTCTGTTGTGTATTGAGTTGGTTGCTTCTTTTAAAATGTCATTTTCTAACCCCCGAAAAGTCATATAAAAATGAATGTCATTCCTGCTTCCCCCTTACTTCTCTGCGTTATACACTTTTATTTATTCAATAATTTTTTAGAAAGGTTTTTTTTCCGATATGATTATAAGTAAAACAAATAGCAACAGCTGTCTAAGCAGCTGTGTATTAGTTCAGTTGGTAGAGCACGGGACTGGTGACCCACGGGTCACGGGTTCCAGTCCGGGCCAGGACGGACACGTGTCAACTTTATGTGCAGACTCAGAGACGGTATCCATGTTCCACCCCCGTGTCATCATAGTGACACGTAAAGGACCATGGTCTTTCTGCCGTAAGTGCAAGTGGCTGAATACACCTAAACACGCACACACCTGGGGAGCGCGACTCTGTTGCTGCTAGCTTTCCACTGGGAGGAAGCGACCCCAATTTACCAGCGATGGGACAATAAAGTAATGACATAGAAATGAAAATGCTGACACAGGCGGCCGGGCTTTTAGCGCGAAGGGGAGCGAACGCGGGAAGCAAAACTGATGTGTGACCTTGACCCTGCGACCAGATAGACGACGAGGTGATGAAGGCATGCCGGAAGTACATGAGATCCATATGCGGCCATGTCATGGACAAGTACAAGACGGAATCCTACGAGGTAAGCCTTCACTTGTTGCTCCCCTTCACACCTTTTGACTGGTTGTAAGATCATTGGGTGTCATGTGATTATATCTTAAAGGAACGGCCATTCTCGGGGCGGGAATTAGCTCAGTCGTTAGCGGCGTTGAAAGAAATGGAGAAATGAAAGCTACTTTTGGGCTTTTGTGGGGATGAATGCGAGTTTGACTCCGTTCTTGCCATGTTCCAAAGCGTGTAACATACAATCTTGCACACGTTTGCTTTAGTAGTGGCAAAGAAGGAAAGCGTGTGACATTGTTATATATCGCACGTCCTATGGTTGACAGATTCAAGTGCGAGACTGTGTGGAGGTGCTGAAGGAGAGTTTAGACAATGACGTCAAGTATGACTACGTCATCAACGACCTGACCGAGTTTTCCGTGGAAAAGGGAAAATACGGTAAGAGGAATTGCCCACGCAATTTAAAAATGGTACATTTTCGCGGAAATCAGCGAAAATAAAATAGAATTTCTAAAATGTTGATGTTGCAATAACTAAAGCAGAACAACGGTAATACTGGCACGGGGAGAAGGCAGGCAAATAGTGTTGGTTTCATTATTCTTCAGAGCTGGCTACCATTTTGTGACATGCATTTACAGTCCTTTAAATGATTATAACGTTTAATTATTAAGTGGCTAATATAATGTATTATCTTTCCTTTTTCATTACCACTCCAGTAAGATAATGATACAGACTGTGGTGTTATTGTTTACTGTTCATGTTGTTGTGTGTGTGTCATGTTCATGTTGTTGTATGTGTGTCATTCACTCACACTCACTGCAGACTCGGGAGAAGTTGTTCAAGTTCAACATTGTACATATTGAGGTATCCATCTTGCAGGAAGTACACCCATAAGGAAAGGGGAGATACTCTCAGTAAGCACAATATAACAGTATCCGCTATAGCTCAGAGGTACTGGGTTCCTGGTGATTCACAGGTACCATGGATATCATTGCATCCCTCTTCTTTAGATACATTTAAATAACATAACTCCAACTTCGCTTTAACCAACAAGGTTTGAAAGAAAATGGAGGGGAAACACACAAAAAAGGGAAGGAACTCCAGGAACGGAAATGAATGAAAGGGGAGAGAAGTGGTTGGATGATGTCATGGGCACAGACATACTACAAAGTTCCTTCCCTTTTTTGCGTGTTTCCCCTCCATTTTCTTTCAAACCTTGTTCGTTCCGTGTTGCGTCTGCTTTTTGTTGTCTTTTGTGTTCTTGTTTTTCCTGATGAAGCTTCCATAAGCGAAAATTCGTACCGTCTTGTCTCGTTCTTGCATCGGTGAGTACAGTATTCCTTTGTTTCTTAACTTTGTTCATCTTACCACAGTCACTTCGTTGTTTAGATTACGACTTCAAGACAAACAACGTACTGATGGAGCTGAGCTTCAAGTGCCTGAAAGACGGAGGCAAATACTTGGCGAGGGTGGGTCGTGTGTGTGTGTGTGTGTGTGTGTGTGTGTGTGTCTGTGTGTGTGTGTGTGTGTCTGTGTGTGTATGTGTGTGTGTGTGTGTGTGTGTGTGTGTGTGTCAGTGTGTGTCTGTGTGTTTCTTTTAAGTTTGAATATACCCTTTTTGCCATTCTGCCTTCCTGTTTGAATGCCCGCTTGCCTGCTTACGTATCTATTTGCCGGTATGTCCGTATATCTGTTTGTCTGTAAATCTGTTTGTCTGCCTGTCTGTCTCTTTGTGTTTGTCCGTATCCGTCACTCACTCTCTCTCTCTGTCTCCTACTGTCTCTGTCTCTGTTCATCTGTCTGTCTCTCTTTCACTCGAGGGCCAGATGTAAATAAGCAAATCACTGCTTATTCTATTACCCTCGTTATATAAATCATTCTCATTGTCATTGTCATTATCATTGTAACTGTAAATTTGCCAATGACAAATTCTCTTTATTTGCAGGGGAACTGTACGAGTGATGTCCCTTACTTGGAGAAGATTGAGAAAGAGTTCCGGGACTTCGGAGTTCCGTTCCAACGTTTTGACAAACACGTCCCTTCCTTCAGAGAATTGTATCCTTTTGTGCAGTGTCGGAGGCATATGGGCGAGAGGATGGTTCAGGGGGTATATATACTCAGAGGCAAAAGAAACGCAAATGCTGCTGTGAAGATGGGTTACACATGAATTTTAATGTCGAATAAATTATTTCGGGTTAACAATAACAAGGAAACGAATTGACCGATACAAAAACCACACGGAAAAGTGTATTGGGATGAGAGCATGACGTGCCATGTTCCACTGAACACTGTTTGAAGACTGTTGAAAGTCAATAGTGTGTTGCCCCTCCCTTGGCGTTGATGACTGTATGGGCGTCACGATGGTCACACTCACGACTCAGACAGGTTCACGTGAGGTTATTTGCCCTGGTCCTCGCACTCCGAAGTCTCTGATATTGTTCAGTGACACATTGTCCTGCTGGCAACCAGCTCCACGTGCTTGGGCACGAACGGTCACCAAGAAGACCATTATCTCTCATATACTGGCTGTGTGAAAGCTATTAAGGTCAATGACAGAAAAACCGTGTACTTCCTCACTGGGAATTTGTTTAATCCTGTCCCACTCGATTATCGGAATGTTCCTGTACACTATGTCTTTGTATCAGAGAGTTGTAATGTTCATTTGTAAGGACGTGCTTTCCTGAAACAAATGAAGAGTTGGATTACAACGCTGCAGTGTTCTCTGCCCTGGATTGTAGCTTGCCCGTCGTAAATCAGCAGTAGATCTGCGGGTGCTGTGTTCATTTGGAAATCTACCATCAGCTTATCTGTCTTTTGCACTGCAGACACTAAGCAATAGGTACCTGCCATGTGGTCACTTTTTCCACTGCTGTCCTCAGTCATATACTTTTCATCAAGACTTGTCACCATGCCGAGTGGATCTAAATTCAGAAGTCGTCATGTGGCTGAGGCATATCTGAC
The DNA here is from genome assembly GCF_037325665.1 of Littorina saxatilis. Lineage (NCBI taxonomy): Eukaryota > Metazoa > Mollusca > Gastropoda > Littorinimorpha > Littorinidae > Littorina > Littorina saxatilis. Next base: position 10,323,327 of record NC_090260.1, read on the forward strand.
ATAGCGTTGACTGATCTTGTTGTAGCTTATCCTCCTTTCTGAAACAAAAGGCAAAATACGATTAGTTGTGATGACTACAACCTACACAAATAAAAACAGTGTTTTGATACTGAATAGTCGGGTTATACAAGCTACTTTACCTATGCAGCATGCATGGGAATCCTACATTATGCGAAACATGTCAACTGACTGCAGCAGCCTGGTTCTTAAAATAATTCTGACGGTCAACACAGTCAACACACTATTCACAGTCCATTGAGGAGCAACTGAGGTACTCTCCAGTGGTGGATTTAGGAGGGGGCGGGAAAGGGGGCCCGGACCCCCCCCCCCCCCCCCTATAGGGAAAGAGAGAGATTCAGGAGGGGGGGGGGGGGGGGGTCATGCACCCGACCCACCCTGGCATTTTCGGGCGCACCGCTTCAAGTTCGTGAAAAGTTTGGGTGTGCCCCCCTTTCCTGGATCCACCCTTGCTATCTGATGGTCTTGTTTGAATGATAACGATCAACTCAGAAGAAAGAAATCAGCAGAGGAAAAAATAAACCATTAACATTAACCGCTGAAAAATACAGAATCACATGTGCCATTATGTAGAACAAAATTCCACAGCAAGCTTTCTTTGGACAACTGTCGTTGTCTCAAAACTCGCATTCTACCTGCTGTCCAACAGAAGCTAATCTTACGTTGTGCTGCCTTGAAAAAAAATGCCAACAAAGCCAAGGAAGCTGTTGCAAGGTGAGTTTACCAAACGTTACGGACATTAACAAATCGTGATAAGCTTAGTGCGTAAACAGCATTCAAATAGTACAATCAAAGAGAGGAGTCTGGAATGAAACGCGATACAGATCTAGGTAGATCTAGCATTCACAAATTGTCTGTAGAAAGGCACCACATTTTACAGACAGAACCATGACAGAGCATGTTTTGAAACTGAGGCAAAATCGTAATAATTTTGACTTTGAGAACAGATTCATCCCGTTTCCTTATATCTGCATGTTCAAGTAAATAGTAGACAGTTTTATACGGGCAGAGTAAACTTGAGACTCTACTGCAAGTCTTGAAATTCACATAAATCGAACCAAGAACAAAGACATCCAAACATTACAGGCAGTTTAGATCAACTAATTTCACTGGAGGTGACTGCCTAGCACTGTTTTTCATATCCGTGTCTGCTGAAATAGAAAGAAATTAAACAAAACGAATGATCAGTAAGCTTATGTGACACGCTTTATGAGTGGGAGACACTAGATCTGTCTGTACTTACATTGTTACTGGGGACACGACTGCCAGATTGACACTGCGCTTTCGACAGCTGATCTTCCCTGCGCAGACACTGGAAACACGCTGTGCAGAACAAACTGTTGGAAATCTCCTTTGGCTTTGGTATCTTCTTTATCTACTTTTCTTGAGCTAATAAATCGAACAATGTGAAATCGTCTTCCCCGAATCGGCGAATACAGAGGTGAGAACTGGAAAGTGAGTCTTTTCCCACAATCCTTCACGCGACCTGACCTGATCTTCACCCCTGACCTGGTTTACATACCACACACGAGACAAACCAGTCACCTGCTTGTACCCCCTCAAAAAACCCCACCACCCGTTTTCTTTGGATACACACTTTAACTACACACATGCCGACAAAATGTTGATCATTGCTTCAATACTTTGAAGATGGTGCTCGAAACGTAACCAGGTGAAATGATTATGTCGGTGTTTATAGTCAAATGTTAAAGTTTCTACCACATCCGAACACACACACACACACACGCACGCACGCACGCACAAACAGACACAGTTACGATCGCATAGGCTACACTTACGTGAGCCCAAAACAACAACAACAACAACAACAACAACAACACGTTTTAGTCATGAGATTACACAAAACGACTACATCTTTGCCACAGAGACTTTCTGATATCCATAAAGGTACAGTCCCACTTGTGTTGATGGTCCTTTCTCACTGCTTCATGCACTTTAGATTGAATCGAGTGTATCGTCTTCTATATATATATACGACTTGTGTCTGTGTGTGTGTGTGTGTGTGTGTGTGATTGATCGCCATGCACGGCCAAAGTTCTCGATGGATCTGCTTCAAATTTGGTGGGCTTATTGACAGAGACCCCGGACACAACCTGATCGATGAGATATTTCAACACGTGCTCTCAGCGCGCAGCGCTGAACCGATTTTCGTTTTTCACTGCACGTTACTATTTTTAGATCTCCCTTCCTTCGTGCGCCGGCGTCAATCGATATTCCCGTTTGTACGTTTATATTTAGAAGGTCACTGCACGTTACTATTTTTAGATCTCCCTTCCTTCGTGCGCCGGCGATGCCGGCGTACACCCGGCAAAGCCGGGTCCCCGGCGACGGCCGGGTATTCGGCTCTACTTCTTCCCGGCGAAGCGGGTAATCATCTAGTTCATAATATGTATATTGTTTGACTTCCTTAACTGCTAACAGGTACTGTTTCTTTGAAGCACAAAAGGCAAACACTAACGGATTCCACAACAACCAATGATCAACGCTGAAGTTACGTCATACTTACGTCATATCAGATCACGTCATGTTATCGTCCCACTGTCAGTGTTTTTCTCTCTATCTTTGAAGACATGCGTGGTACACTATTAAAGACACACTACTTCATGTTCTGCTTGGTACACTATTAAAGACACACTACTTCATGTTCTGCTTGGTACACTATTAAAGACACACTACTTCATGTTCTGCTTGGTACACTATTAAAGACACACTATTTCAGGTACTTATGACTTTGTTGTTGTTTTGACGATTGAACGAGCACACACACACATGCATGCAATCCACATGTATGCAATCAAACACATAAGCTTCATATTTGGGCGTTTCAGGTTGACCGAAACTTCAAAGGAACTACAAAACACACGTCATGGACTGCAGCTGGGTTACGGTGTACTTGGGTTCTGTGTGCTGATCAGTCTTACAAAGCAAGCCATAATTATGTACAGTTCCACGTGTTTTTCCCACGTGTTTTCTAACCGGAAGTTCTGGTTCTCCCCACAAATACCCCCACAAACCGAATGGCCTTTACCTTGGGTCTGTCAATTATGCTGGGTCACGCGGTCCTGCAAGTCGTGAATCGAGAGATTGAGAGAAAAAAACCTTTAACAAGAGGCGAAGCCTTCAAGGCTCACGTAAGAAATAGACAAACAGTAACACAAACTCAATCACTCCGTCACACATACACACACACACACACACACACACACACACACACACACACACACACACACACACACACACACACACACACACACACACACACACACACACACAGTAAGCATAGGTGAAACTATGCAAGAAAGCGAGACCCTGGATCTGCCAAGAAGTCTCGGCCCGCTCACAATAACAATGACCGAGACTTTCAGTAATTCCTTTGCGTGACGTCTAACCCTCTTACGTCATAATGTGACGTCTTCAAATGTTAAAGTTTCTATCACACACGTCGAACACTTTTGACCGAGACTGACGTAATCCATAGACTCGGAAATGTTAAAGTTTCTATCACACACATACACACATACATACATGCACGCACGCACGCACAGACAGACAAAGTTACGATCGCATAGGCTACACTTACGTGAGCCAAAAATGGAACAGGAGGCTGAGTTGCTCATGTAAAACCAAGAACCAATGCACGCACAGGGACGAGCACAGAAATCCGAACATGCACGCATTAGGAAGGCAGTTAGGGGCCTACTTTGGCATATATTTTCGTGTATGCATAAGCAGCCAGCGAAGCAAAAACCCCGCCCCCCTCCGCCCCCCCCCCCCCCCAGAAGCACAAATGCATGCACGCACGCACTCACCGACACGCACACACGTACTCAAACCAGCCAATGAAGCACCTCCCTCTTTGCCGACACTGACCCCTTCAATAACACACACACACAAACACTCACACACACACAAACACACACAAACACACACACACACTCACACACACACACAAGCACACACACACACACAAACACTCACACACACACAAACACACACAAACACACACACACACTCACACACACACACAAGCACACACACACACACAAACACTCACACACACACACTCACACACACACACACAAACACTCACACACACACACACACACAACACACACACACACAAACACACACACACACACAAACACACTTAAGTTTTATTCTATGATCAGTATATCTTACGAAATGCAGTCATACTTAATACAAATTAAGAATAATAAACACAGAAAGATGTTAAGCAGATTAAGGACTAGCACACATTGTCTAAAAATTGAAAGTGGAAGACATCAGAATATCCCTAAAGAAAATCGTCTTTGTATTGAATGCAATGTCATAGAAGATGAAATACATTTTCTAGATAAATGCAATAAATATGTTAAATTAAGGGATGAATTTAAAGAAGATGCTTCACATATCAATATGAAATATGCAAACAAAAATCCAAGTAACTTATTTTTAGAAGACGAAGTTCAAGTTCGTCTTGGCAAATTTGTTACGGATTGTTTTAGCATTGTATAATGCATTATTTGTTGTTTGTTGTGTCAATAACTTTACTGGTTCATGACAATAAACATTATTCTATTCTATTCTATTCTATTCACACACACACACACACACACACGCACACACACTCACACACACACACACACACACACCACATTCACACACTTTGAGGCGGATCGGGCCTTTAATATGAAAGTCCTGGCAATGGTTCTCTTTTTCTTTGCTGGTTGACCTTCAACAGCAAGGATAACAAAGGATTGCGCTTTACGTCTGAGGATGCAAAAATAAACAGGCACTTGAAGGGAACACTTGCTTAAAGTTCAAGTGTTGCAATTATTCTGCACAATAATTTAAAAACATACAAAGAAGAAATGTGAACACACCAAATTTCCATTCAGGTGCCTGCATATGTCTATCCTTTCCAGTTAGTCTGGATCACATCCGGTGCGAGCATTGCAACAACTGTAAATCTAAATAGAGTTTCTTTCCTTTATCCATGGAAATTGTGTCAAGGGAGATACAAACTCCTTTCTTATAACCGGTGCCTTCTTATAAGGGAGTTTTTCCTATCCGGAGAATTTTAAGTGGAAGAAAGAAGGCATTTGGAAGGGAAATAAAAAGTCCTTTCTTGTAAGCGATTTTCTTAAGAGGGTTCGACTGCGGGTACATGACCGATCAATCACAATCACAGGACCTGTTTTGTAAGTGGTGTAAATCCCTCGTTAACGTTTTGTTGTAATAGTTGGAAATAGCGTAATTACATGTTTTCAAAGGCTACAACCAGATCAGTTTCTCAATTCGCATGAACATATTTCCTGGAGCATCGCAGCGATTGTAGCAGAAAAAAATGACACAATCACATTTACCTAAAAGGTCACTGATTGACCGTGACATTTGTTCACAGACCTGAAAAACACCATTACCCACATTTTTGAAAAATGGCATCAGAAGAAGTATAAGTGATCCTTCTCTGAAACATGTGCATGTTGAGTGATATGTAAGCGTCGTTTCTAAGTGTTCACAATGTGCCATGTCCGAAAATACATATAAGAATACCTTTCAGAAATGTTTAAATTATGATAACATTACAAAATAATTGAACATCTTAAACTCGAAGCAGCTGCAACAGCAACGTGTGTGTTTTGATGATTATAATGTTTAAACAGCTTCAGCAGATATGTGACCCTCCACCACGAAATGAGTCGCATGTCACCTCGCGCGGTTCTGCGCTAGGCTTGATATAAGTCCGGAGAGTGTCTGGTAACAGTATGAGGGTCACCTTAGTCACAGGCTTATAACTCAAACAGTTTTCGCTCTTTTCTAAAACGGTTTTCACTACTGGATCGAGCATAAACAACTCTTTAGGAAAATGTAAAAATATGAAAATCATGCAAAGGTGACATGCGACTCATTTCGTGGTGGAGGGTCACATATGTGCTTTTCATGTTACAGAAGAGACAAACTAAGATAAATAAGGTTCAGTAATGTATCACCAATGACACGGGTGTGTTTGTTTGTTTGCTTAACGCCCAGCCGACCACAAAGGGTCATATCAGGGCGGTGCTGCTTTGACATATAGGGCTAACGTGCGCCACACACAAGACAGAAGTCGCAGCACAGGCTTCATGTCTCACCCAGTCACATTATTCTGACACCGGACCAACCAGTAAAAAAACGCATTTGAATACAAAATCGCAAAGAGTTGGATCGTTTGCTCCGGAAAAAAATCTAGCACAAAGCACCAAATGTGCCAGGAAGTATCGTAGTTTTGTTGTTGGTGCAGTGGGCGCACCCAGTGACTGACCGCGCATTACTTCTCGCGACGCAGCCGTTGGTACCGGTCTTTACTAGGCTCTTTTCATTCCGTATCGAGTATCAATACAACTGAGACAGCGTGGATCCAGTACTTGCTGTTCTGTTCATCGCTTGATGATCATTATTCGATTCATCAGAAGGTGGAAATGACCATGTGCTTAGGCACAGTTAATAATTGTCTACCTATACCCGTGTGACTTGGAATAATAGGCCGTGAAAGGTAAATATGCGCCGAAATGGCTGCAATCTACTGGCCGTGTAAAATTTCATCTCACACGGCATCACTGCAGAGCGCCTAGAACTGTACCCACGGAATATGCGCGATATAAGCGTCATTGATTGATTGATTGACCATGCCTCTAAGCACTGAGTGACCAAACACAAACAATCCAAGGGAAGTAAACCAAACACGATCAATTAGTTTATGAAGAGTTGTTTCCCTTGCTAAGCCTAATTGGAAATACCGTGTGTGTGTGTGTGTGTGTACGTGTGTGTATGTTGTAATATACGCGTTGTTTGTCATCCACAGATTCACATACATATATCAAAGACAAGACCGTTCGGTTTCATGTCTGCCGTTTATTCCCTATCAGGACACAACTGCCGCCTTGCCGCACTACATAAATCTTTGACGTCATCCACCGTACCCGTCTTATAAGGCCAAACTATCAAATCGTCTTATTAGACTAATCTAGTACAAAGTCATGGATACGACATCTGTGTGTGTGTGTTTGTGTGTGTGTGCGAGTGCAATAACAATCAAGTATATCATAATTCTCATTGCACGCAATATGGCAATCTGCTACCTTCGATTTATAAAGCTGTACATTCCAGCAATATAAAATGTGATTTACTGTCATACTATACTACGCAGCCGTAAACATATCACACCCCAAAGACTACGCTGACACTGGTCCACACAGAAAGGTCCATACACGTACCTGTTGTTCCGAATATATTTTTCCATACGACTGCGCTGTTACAGCTCTATTAAAGGCACAGTAAGCCTCCCGTAAACCATCACAGAGCTCCCCGAGCGTCTAAATACAGTACAAGCATACTTCCATTTGAACGCTCACCGAACGGGAACATCCTGGCTGCTTTCTGTCGAGCGTGAGACATTTTCCAAGAATTTATTTTCGTGGACTTGGCCCTGAAGAACAATGGCGCCTCGTTTTTGCGCTAGACCTAACTTTTAAAATCTAAATAATAAATTGACAGCTTGTTACACAAACATTCTTTAATCATAAAAGAATTCGTTTTTCATCAAGACAAGATCAGAACAATTCGAAGTTGTGAAAGTTTAAAAAAAAAAGAAAAGCCCGGAAGCAGGGTCACGCAAGGGTCGTAGCAGACGGTTTATCAGTGCAAATCGCCGTTCCGCCTCTCAACAGTCAACAGCCATCGCTAGAGTTCTTGTGAACCACAGCCGTTGTTTCGTGCATAAAAAACGTGCTATTGTAGATAAGCTCACGTCGAGTCGCATTCAAATGACTAACTATGACGACTGCATTGTGAAAAAGGAAAACTGGATCACACGGGTTCACGATGGCTCAGGGGTAAGATAAACCACGCAAAAATAAATTCTTTGAAAATTGTTCGCTCTTTACGGAGGGCACCTAGGATGTTCTCAATTGGTGAGTGTTTAAATGAAATGGTGTTTGTACTGTGTGTAAAAGCCTGACCGTATCTGTGATGGTTTACGGGAGGCTTACTCTGCCTTTAACAGCTATTGTGTTTTCAGCGTAGCAATAGGGCCCGATATTTAGACGAGACAAGTATAATGCCGACGAGTCGAAGACGAGTCGCATTATACTTGTTCGAGTCTAAATATCGGACCCTATTGCTATGTATGATTGTTAAAACTTTCTGGATTAAATTGAATAATGTATTGCACAAAGAATGTTTACATTGTGAACATTTGACTTTTTCAAAAGGATTGATAATATTTGGAAATGATGATAATGTGAACACTGATAATGTTTTAGATTTGATTATTCTTTTAGGAAAATATTATATTTATAAATGTAAACTTCAGGGCTCAGTTCCGCTTTTGAATGTTTTTTTGAAAATATTAAAACAAAGATAATTATTACATTGAAAAGAAATTGAATCTTATCAGGAATAGAAATGTTGAATTTTTGTCAGAGTGGTTACCCTATGCGAATATATATGTTAGGTTATTGACCAAGGCGAAGTGTCCATTTCAGCTTAACTTTTTGTACAGTTTAAAATTGTAGGTTTTTATAAGATTTTAGGCAAGAGTGTGTGTGTATGTCTTATGTCTGTCTGCTTCACTTATCCTCTTACCTGTCTGTCACCCTGTCCAATCTTATGGGAGTAGGGGTGTCTTGTATTTTAGTGACTTTTGACTATTGTAGGGTGGAAGTTCAAAAAGAATCTATTATTTGCATTATTACTAAAGAGTATACATTATAAATGATACCACCACCATCATTACCCCCCTCTCGCTCTCTCTCTCTCTTTTTCTCTCTCTCTCTCTCTCTCTCTCTCTCTCTCTCTCTTTTTTTATTTATCAGTATTGGAATCTGCATGTGATGTTATGCTCCGGCCATACTTAAGTGAACGATATGTATGTCCGTCTGTCGGTTAGGTCCTAATGTTGTATGTCTTGTATACTTGCCATTTACATATTTATTATACATGTTGAAGGATGAATGAGGATACATTGTAGACGGATGCATGTTATGGATTAAAAGCCCCACGATGATGTGCTTGGCAAATACAAAAAAAACAAAAAAAACAAAAAAAATACAATAGCGATTATATAGCTGTTCTGACCTTGATTTGTTGTTCCAAACTTACAAAATGACAGTTTTTGCGTCGATGCGTTGATCTCAGGTTTTGATAGCAGACGCCGTTTCTTATGCGCATTAGTTTTGCGCAGGCGCCACACCGACTTTGGAAAAAAAATCGATTTGACAACACAGCTGTTAAACAGCTTTTTATTAGTTCATTCGTATACAACAACAAGTCGCGTAAGGCGAAAATACAATATTTAGTCAAGTAGCTGTCAAACTCACAGAATGAAACTGAACGCACTGCAATTTTTCACTAAGACCGTATACTCGTAGCATCGTCAGTCCACCGCTCGTGGCAAAGGCAGTGAAATTGACAAGAAGAGCGGGGTAGTAGTTGCGCTGAGAAGGATAGCACGCTTTTCTGTACCTCTTTTCGTTTTAACTTTCTGAGCGGGTTTTTAATCCAAACATACCATATCTATATGTTTTGGGGATAAGGAACCGACAAGGAATAAGATGAAAGTGTGTTTTTTAAATTGATTTCGAAAATTTAATTTTGATCATAATTTTTATATTTTTAATGTTCAGAGCTTGTTTTTAATCCAAATATAACATATTTATATGTTTTTGGAATCAGAAAATGATGAAAAATAAGATGAACGTAAATTTGGATCGTTTTATAAAAATATGGGGGTTTTTTACAATTTTTAGATTTTTAATGACCAAAGTCATCAATTAATTTTTAAACCACCAAGCTGAAATGCAATACCGAAGTCCGGCCTTCGTCGAAGATTGCTTGGCCAAACTTTCAATCAATTTGATTGAAAAATGAGGGTGTAAGACAGTGCCGCCTCAACTTTTACAAAAAGCCGGATATGACGTCATCAAAGGTATTTATCGAAAAGAAAAAAACGTCCGGGGATATCATTCCCAGGAACTCTCATGTCAAATTTCATGAACATCGGTCCAGTAGTTTGGTCTGAATCGCTCTACACACACACACACACACACACACACACACACACACACACACACACACACACACACACACACACACACACACACACATACATACACCACGATCCTCGTCTCGATTCCCCCCTCTATGTTAAAACATTTAGTCAAAACTTGACTAAATGTAAACAGAAGTTTGAGTTTTTTTTTAATTTTGAACAAGACTACTTATGAAGAAGACCAAAACACATCAACAGAAAACTAGAAACAACTGAAGAACTAGGCCGGATGCAACAAGGGGAGGAGAAGAGAACAGCTAATCCGTACAACGCGAGCAGACGGCAGCGACGTTTTCAGTTTGGGTGAATGGCATTTATACTTGTCTCGTAATGAAGCGAATTTGTCAACCTCAGTTATAAACGACTACATGAATGTTAGTGCCATGGGTTGTACATCAATACTTCAGAGTGGAAATGGGGTATTTAGTGTGGAGTTACGAGATAAGAAAAACCGAATGCGAAAGTTTGTGCATTGCGAAAGAATGCGAAACTGAGCTCACACAGGCACACAAAAACGGCTGTTCCGTTTTACTCCCCTGTTTGTACGACATCTTTCGACTTTGGGCATTTTGTGGTGTTTAGGGACAGAAAATAATTGGTTTAGTCCTGTTTCATCGGGAAGTTAGCATGGGGAACATGAGATTTATTTTCCAGGTGTTTGTGAATGAAAACTCGTGAAAATGATGACAATGGTCTTTATCTTCAAAGCTTCATCTTTGGCGGGAAGTGATGTCTGAAGAGGTTGATTCACGGGTATGTGTGTGTGTGTGTGTGTGTGTGTGTGTGTGTTAGTGTGTGTGTGTGTGTGTGTGTGCATGTGTGTGTCTTTGTATGTGTGTGTGTGTGTGTGTGTGTGCGTTAGTGTTTGTGTGTGTGTACGCATGCGTGTGTGTGTGTTGTGAGTGTGTGTTGTGTTCATGCGCATGTGTGTGTGTGTGTGTGCATGTGTGTGTGTGCACGTGTGTGTGTGTGTATGTTTGTGTGTGTGTGTGTGTGTGTGTGTTTGTGTGTGGAGCAGGGTATATATTTCAGTGGATCTCTGTGCGTGTTGTGTGTTTAAGTGTATGCGTGCGTGCGTGCGTGTGTTTGTGTGGAGGGAATGGGAGGTAAGGTGTCTGAGGATCTGAGTGTGTGTGTGTGTGTGTGTAAATGTATGCGTTCGTGAGTGTGTGTGTGTGTGTTGGGAGGGGGTCGGGTGTTGGGTGGGGGTTAGTGTGTCTATGGATATGTGTGTGTGTGTGTGCGTTCGTGTGTGTGCGTGTGTGTGTTTGTGTATGTGTGTGTGTGTGCGTGTGCGTGTGTGTGTTTGTGTATGTGTGTGTGTGTGTAAGTATATGCGTTCGTGTGTGTGTGTGTGTTGGGAGGGGGTCGGGTTACGGGTGGGGGTTAGTGTGTATATAGATCTGTGTGTGTGTGTGTGTGTGTGTGTGTATGCGTGCGTGTGTGCGTGTGTGTGTGTGTGTGTGTAAGAGAGAGATATAGAGTGAGTAAGAGACAGAGGTTGAGAGAGTGTGTGTGTTCGTGTGTGTGCGTGTGTGTTCGTGTGTGTGTGTGTGTGCGTGTGTGTTCGTGTGTGTGTGTGTGTGTGTGTGTGTGTGTGTGTGTGTGTGTGGATGTGAATGTGTGTTTTAACAAAAATGTGTATATATACCTGCGTCAGAAACATTGCAAGTGCTGAATGTTACATGTAGAACGAAAAAAATCTCATGCAGCACACGCACACATGACTTTGATACTGATATTTCCAACAAGACGACTTGAATTTATCCTTGTGTCCTTATCATCTATTATCCCTTTCTGTTTACAATTTCATTGTTGTAACTGTTTTTTAACTTTTGAAACTAATCAATAAAACATTGCTCAACTTCACGTTTGAGCTTGATCATATTTATGTTTAGTTGATAGGACGATTATTAGGGGGTGTGGGTTGGAACTGGATTAAAATCGACTACACTTTTCCTCACTACGAGTAGTGTTGCTGTCTTCTCTCCCATTTAACCGTTCGCAGGATCTTGGTTCGTTATGCCCTTTCAAACAATTTGTGTATCCGGGACTCCGCCATGGAGAGTGATGACGTCACTAGGGGCAGCTCGTGGTGTTGGCCTGGACCTGGCCGCTACAGCAGCGCTGTGCCGTCCTTTCGTACGGCACAGTCTTGCAGCAACCGTGTGTCGTTGAGTCGTAAGGCTCGGTCCAGCAGCAGCGTTGTGTTGTGATGTTGTAGGGCTTGACACCACAGCAGCGGTGTGTCCTGTAGTTGTAGGCTTCCGCTCCACAGCAGGAGTACCCTGATCCACCCGTCTTGACCTGGTTTTGACAGCAGCTCTGAGAGGTGTAGTCATAGGACTGATCTCCACAGCAAGCATGGTATCTTCCTCCTCCTGACACGACTTTGTAATTGCAGCAACCGTGTGAGGTTCTGTTGTAGGCTTCAGCCACACAGCAGGAATACCCGAACCCACCCGGCTTGACTTGGTTTTGACAACAGCTCTGGATTGTGTAGTTGTACGACTGATCGCCACAGCAAGCAGTTTTGGCTCCTCCTGACACGACCTTGTAACTGCAGCATCGTTGTGTACTGTAGTTGTATGGCTGACTACCACAGCAATTGGGTCCTCCCGGCTTGACTTGGCCGCCGCAACAGGCGTGGTCGGTTCCGCCTGGCTGGATTTTACCTGCACAGCACGTGTGGGTCAGGGTGTTGTATGTCTGGTTGCCACAGCAGCGGTGGTTCGTTCCTCCCAGCAGGACGTTCTTTTTTTCGCAGCAGTTGTGAGTCTTGGAGTTGTAGGCTTGTTTTCTGCAGCAACGGTAATCTCTTCCTCCAGGTAGAATTTTCCCGATGCAACAGGTGTGGGTGGTGACGTTGTACGCCTTCTTGCCGCAGCAGCCATGATTCGTTCCTCCAGGCACGACTCTACTTGTGCAGCAGTTGCTGGTCGTTCGGTTGTAGGTTCGAGTCCAGCAGCAGCCGTGTGTGAGGTAGTTGAAGACTCGATTCCCGCAACAGTAGTGATTGCTTCCACCGGCCTTGACCTTTCCTCCACAGCAAGTGTGTGTCGTCCTGTTGTAGGCCCGTGTTGAGTTGCAACACCCCCCGGTTCTCGTGTTGTAGGACTGGTCGCCACAGCAACGATAGTAGTACGATCCACCCGGTCCCACTTTCCCTGCACAGCATGCCTGTGTCCGGTAGTCATACGTCTTGGCTCCACAACAACGGTGGTAAGATCCACCCGGCTTGACCTTGCCCTCGCAGCAGCTTTCATTTCTATAGCTGTAGGGTTTGTTCCCGCAGCATCTAAAGTAAGGCCCACCTTGCTTTACGTTGCCGTTACAGCAGGTCTGGTTGCTGTAGGTGTACGTCTTGCTCCCGCAACATCTGCTATCCGGTCCACCTTTTTTGATCTGGCCTTCACAGCAGGACTGATTACTGTAGCTGTAAGTCTTACTCCCACAGCATCTTCTATCCGGTCCACCTTTTTTGACCTGGCCTCCACAGCAGGACTGATTGCTGTAGCTGTAAGAATTACTCCCACAGCATCTCCGGTCCGATCCACCTTTCTTGACCTGGCCTTGGCAACACAAACGTGTGCTGGGGTTGTAAGTCTCGTTGCCACAGCACCAGTGGTTGATCCCCCCTGATCGCAGCTCTCCTCCGCAGCAGGTGTGTTCACGTTTGCTGTAGGGTGTTTTAGTCTCAGCTCCGCAGCAGCCGTGAGTCCTTTGCGGGTAGCTCTGGTTTCCACAGCACAGGTGGTTGATCCCCCCTGACAGCAGCTTCCCTAAGCAGCAGGTGTGTTCATATTTGCTGTAGAATTGTTTAGTCTCAGCTCCGCAGCAACCGTGAGTCTTTTTCGGGTAGCTCTGGTTTCCACAGCAGCCGTGAGACCTGTAATGGTAGCTCTGGTTTCCGCAGCAAGCCCAGTTGCGCCCACCACCCAAGCCCACGTGACCGTTGCAGCATTTCTGTGTCTTGTAGTTGTATGTCTGGTTGTTTCCGCAGCAGTAATGATCCTTTCCGCCCTTGACGACCTGTCCGTTGCAGCAGTCCTGCGTCAGGGAATTGTAGGTCTGGTTGCCGCAACATCTGTAGTATGTTCCACCGGGGAAAATTACGTCATTGCAACACGTGTGGGTTACACTTGACAAGACCTGGCCGCCGCAACAGTCCTGCGAGTAGTAATTGTAGGACTGGTTGCCACAGCAACCGAAGGATTTCCCACCAGGTAGTACGGTGCCGTTGCAGCATTCGTGTGTCCTCCATTTGTAACCCTTGGATCCGCAGCAGCGGGTATTTCGTCCTTTCACGACCTCGCCGTCGCAACATTTATGACTGGAGGAGCGGTAGGCCTTGGTCCCACAGCACAGGTACCCGACTCCGCCTTTTCCGACCTTGCCGCTGCAGCAGGTTTGGTTCTTGTAGTTGTAAGGTATTGCTGCGTTGCAACAACGCTCATCTGAGTCCATTTTGTATGTTTGGTTTCCACAGCAGTAGCGGTTGAGACCGCCTGGAAGCACATTGCCAGCGCTGCAGCAGGTGTGTGTTCTGTAGTCATACGTCTGGCTTCCACAACACCTGTGAAAAGACCCACCTGCCACGGCTTTTCCCAAACAACAGGTGTGTGAGGCGTAGTTGTAGACTCCAACTCCACAGCACCTGAACTGTGCTCCACCTGGCTGGGCTTTTCCTCCGCAGCAGGTCTGAGTTCTAATGTTGTACACCTGAGTTCCACAGCAGGTGTGGTTGGTTCCGCCTGACTGAATTTTGCCTCCGCAGCAGGTGTGTGTCGTTCTGTTGTAGGGCTGAGATCCACAGCAGTACTGTGTCCTGTAGTCGTAAGGCTCGTTGCCGCAGCATCTGTGATAGGCGCTGCCTGGCTTGATGGTGCCGCCACAGCAGGTCTGAGTCGAGCGGTTGTAGTGTTGACTCCCACAGCAGCTGCTGTACGTTCCTCTCTCTGTTGCTGTGCCGGCGCAACAGATCTGAGTCCTGTAGTTGTAGACCTCAGTTCCGCAGCAGCTGGGGTTAGTTCCGCCTGACTGAATTCTGCCTCCACAGCAGGTGTGTGTGGTTCTGTTGTAGGTTTGCGTTCCACAGCAGCTCTGCGTTCTATAGTCGTACGTCTCAGTTCCACAACATCGGTAGTATGTTCCGCCTGGTTTCAAGCTTCGTCCACAGCAGGTGTGTGTGGATCTGTTGTAGGTTTGAGATCCGCAGCAGCTTTGCGTCCGATAGTCGTACATCCCTGTTCCACAACATCGGTAGTACGTTCCCCCTGGATTGATGGCGCCTCCACAGCATGTCTGGGTCAAGCGGTTGTAGGCTTGATTTCCACAGCAACTGCTGTATGTTTCCCTGTCTCGAGCTGTTCCGAGGCAACAGATCTGAGTCCTGTAGTTGTAAACCCCAGTTCCGCAGCAGCTGTGGTTGGTTCCGCCTGACAGAATGTTGCCGCTGCAACAAGTGTGTATTGTTTTGTTGAAGATTTGAGTTCCACAGCAACTTTGCGTTAGATAGTCGTACGCTCCAGTCCCACAACATCGGTAGTATGTTCCCCCTGGACTGATGGTACTGCCACAACATGACTTGGTCAGACGATTGTAGGCTTGACTTCCACAGCAGCTGTTGTTCGTTCCTCTCGCTGTAACTTTGCCCAGGCAGCAGATCTGAGTCCTGTAGTTGTAAGCCCTAGTTAGGCAGCAGCTGTGGTTGGTTCCGCCTGGCAGAATTCTACTGCTGCAGCAAGTGTGTGTGGTTTTGTTGTAGGTTTGAGATCCACAACAGCTTTCCGTTCGATAGTCGTACATCCCCGTTCCACAACATCGGTAGTATGTTCCGCCTGGTTTCACGGAGCTCCCACAGCAGGTGTGCGTGACGGAGCTGTAGGTCTGATTCCCACAGCAACTATTGTGCGTTCCTCTGTCTCGCGGCGTTCCACCACAGCAGATCTGTGTCCTGTAGTTGTAGACTCGGGTTCCGCAGCAGCCATGGGACGTGCCACCGAGCTGGACTTTTCCACTGCAACAAGTGTGTGAGGTTCTGTTGTAGGCCTGAGTCCCACAGCAGTACTGTGTCCTGTAGTCGTACGTTTCGTTGCCACAACATCGGTAGTATGTTCCGCCTGGTTTCACGGAGCTCCCACAGCAGGTTTGTGTCAAACGATCGTACGTCGTGTTTCCGCAACAACTGCTGTAGGTTCCCCTTTCTGCAAGTGTACCAGCGCAACAGATCTGAGTCCTGTAATTATAAACGTCAGTTCCACAGCAGCTATGCGACGATCCGCCTGTCAAAATCTTGCCAACGCAACAGGTGTGTGTATAGGAGCTGAAGGTCTCGTTTCCACAGCAGCGGGTGTACGTCCCTCTCTCTCGGGGTGTTCCTGCACAACATATCTGTGTCCTGTAGTTGTAGACATTGGTTCCGCAGCAACCATGGGACGTGCCACCTGTCTGGACTTTACCACTGCAACAGGTGTGTGTCGTTCTGTTGTAGGGCTGAG
Organism: Littorina saxatilis; assembly: GCF_037325665.1. NCBI lineage: Eukaryota > Metazoa > Mollusca > Gastropoda > Littorinimorpha > Littorinidae > Littorina > Littorina saxatilis. The sequence continues at coordinate 10,339,956 of NC_090260.1, forward strand.
TCCCACAGCAGTACTGTGTCCTGTAGTCGTACGGCTCGTTGCCGCAGCATCTGTGATAGGCGCTGCCTGGCTTGATGGTGCCGCCACAGCAGGTCTGAGTCAAGCGGTTGTAGGGTTGACTCCCACAGCAGCTGCTGTACGTTCCTCTCTCTGTAGATGTGCCGGCGCAACAGATCTGAGTTCTGTAATTGTAAACCCCAGTTCCGCAGCAGCTGTGGTTGGCTCCGCCTGATTGAATTCTGCCACCGCAACAGGTGTGTGTCAGTGTGTTGTAGGTGTGGGTGCCACAGCAACCATTGTTGGTTCCCTTTTCTTGTAGCGTGTAACTGCAGCATAAGTGTGTCGTTCTGTTGTAGGCTTGAGATCCGCAGCAACTTTCAGTTCTGTAGTTATAGGTCTGACTGCCGCAGCATCCGTGATTCGTTCCGCCTGGCTTGATGGTACCTGCACAACAGGTGTGCGTCAAACGATTGTAGGGCTCACTGCCGCAACAGCTGCCGTCGGTTCCCTTTTCTTTGAGCGTGCCTGCACAGCACAGGTGAGTCCTGGTGTCGTAGACTTCAATTCCACAGCATCCATGGAATCTTCCCCCTGACTTGACAGAGTTCCCGCAGCAGGTTTGTGTAGTCGTGTTATAGGCCTGGGGCCCGCAGCAGCCGTTGTTTGTTCCCTTTTCTTGCAGTTTGCCATAGCAGCACAGGTGTGTCCTGGAATCGTAGACCTTATCGTCACAGCAACCATGATAGATACCGCCCGGCTTGATGGAATTTCCACAGCAAGTATGAGTCAAGCGGTTGTAGGTCTGGTTTCCACAGCAACTGCTGTACGTTCCCCTTTCTCTAGCTGTGCCGGCGCAACACACGTGAGACTTGTAGTTGTTGACCCCAGTTCCACAGCAACGATGATCTCTTCCACCTGGCACGATGTTACCTCTGCAGCAGGTGTGCGAGCTTGTATTGTAGGTCTGGAGCCCGCAGCAACCGCTGTTTGCCACCTTTGTGTGAAGCGTGCCGTAACAACATGTCTGCGTCAAACTGTTGTAGAGTTCGTCGCCACAGCAACCGCTCAGCGTTCCTTTAGGTCTGGACGTCCCTGCGCAGCAGATATGAGTCAAGGCGTTGTAGGCCTCAGTGTCGCAGCAGCCATAGTTCCGTCCACCTGGCTGCAGTTTGCCCATACAGCAGGTGTGTGTCAGGTAGTTGTAGGTCGTAGTTCCGCAACACGAGGAGGAAGTTGACTTCTCTTGAAGTTTGCCGCCGCAACAAACGCGTGTCCTGTAATCGTAGATCTCAGTCCCGCAACAGCCGTGGTATCTCCCACCTGGCTTGATGGTACCTGCACAACAGGTGTGCGTCATACTGTTATAGGGTTGTTTCCCGCAGCAACCGGTGTTTGCTCCTCTCTCACGAAGTGTGCCGTTACAGCATAGGTGTGTTTGGTAATTGTAGGTGTCGGTTCCGCAGCACCCCTGGTTCCTTCCGCCAGGCTTGATGATATCTCCGCAGCATGTTTGTGTCATGTAGTTGTAGGTTTCCTTTCCACAACAGCCGCCGTAGGTTTTTACATCTCGAAGCGTTCCATTACAACAACTGTGTTTGGCAGTGTCATAGACCTCGCCCTCACAGCATCCATAGTACCACGTTCCGCCTGACTGGATTTGACCCCCACAGCAGATGTGTGACACTTGGTTGTAGGTTTGGTTCCCACAGCAGCCTTCGTAGTGAACCCTTGCTTTCAGTGTGCTTCCGCAGCAGAACTGTGTCCTGTTGTTGTAAGCCTGGTCACCGCAGCAAGCATTGTTGGTTGAGTTCAGAGCTTGTGAACCACAGGATGCGCCTGAAGACACAAGGGAAGAACAAATAAGTCGCGTGAGGCGATATCAAAACATGTAGTCAAACCATTGGCCGGAACCTAAAAACATAAGCCGAAACACTACGATCACCTCGGGAAGCGAAGTGCAATCAAACAGGATTGAAAATGTTAGGGCTAATTTCTTAGCCCTACAAAAACTGTTATGCAAACCCGAAGGTTTCCATGAACATACAGACACTCGGAAACCACCAGACCCCATCACAAACAGAATTCTACAATCCACTGGTGTTGACTTTTAAAGGCCAACAACTCGGGTGCAGAGTCTGCTGTGAAAGGAGCGGTAGCCTCCCCTGTCACACAGTCGACACTGAAAACCCGGGAGCAGCCATCAGCAAGGCTAGACACGCGTGAAAACTCGTGAAAAGGATGACAAAATGATAACTGTCTATCTCGAAACACTGTTGTTGCCTCTCAAACAATTTTCAGAACGCCTTTAGTCCTGTTATGGCTTTTGACGTCAGCGATTTTACTTTAGATCAATTAGTCAATGTTGACACTCCGACCTCAGAAACATAGTCAATTTCTTTTTGTATCACCTTTTTTTTAAGAAAAAGGTTTCTTCTCTTCTATCCGACGCAATGCTTATAGTAAACCCTCATGATGTTAAAAAAAAAGACATTTCGTTGTTTAATGCACTAGCAGAGGACAGCTATATAAATACGCTTTCGACGTGGTTTAGCATTGACCGGGGCATTTCTTTTAGTCATTTTATATCAAGGGAAGTAACATGGTATATCAAGGGAAGTAACATGGTATATCAAGGGAAGTAAAATGGTATTTTATATCAAGGGAAGTAACATGGTATATCAAGGGAAGTAACATGGTATATCAAGGGAAGTAAAATGGTATTTTTCGTTGATTAATGCACAAGCAGAGGACAGCAAAACACGCTTTTACGTTTCGTGTTTTTGTGTTATTCATTATTTTTTATGTTTAATAATTCACGCTGTTTTTTGTGATAAAAATGTGGCATGTATTTTTTTTCTGTACATATTCTTCAATGGGCATGAAAAAAGGACATCTTAAAATGCTTGTACACTTTCAGAAGTGTCCACATTTATTATTTGGCCAAATTCCCTCACTTCGTGACCAGTTCTGAAGAAGAAGTCAAATATGATATGTCTTTGTATTTTTTTTATTTAGGAAATGATAAGGAATACAATGCAACCATAATTGTGACACTCCACCACGAAATGAGTCGCATGTCACCTCGCGAGGTTCTGCGCTAGGCTTAAATAAGTCCGGGGAGTGTCTGGTAACAGTGTGAGGGTCACCTTAGTCACAGGCTTGTAACTCAAACAGTTTTTGCTCTTTTCTAAAACGGTTTTCACCACTGGATAGAGCATAAAAAACTCTTTAAGGAAATGTAAGAATATAAAAAATCATGCAAAGGTGACATGCGATTCATTTCGTGGTGGAGGCTCACAATCATTTGAATCTGATAATATATATTGATGGTTATACATTCTCTCGGAGTATTTGAGACAATGACAAAAGGTGACGTTTTCATGTCAGTATGTCCCAAATGACATCACCAGTACATTTTTCATTCTATCTAATCTGTTTTCGTTCTATTTTTGGCTCACGTAAGTGTAGCCTATGCGATGGTAAACTTTGTCTGTCTGTGCGTGCGTGCGTATGTATGTATGTGTGTATGTCTGTGGTAGAAACTTTAACATTTTTGGCTAAACACCGAAATACTCATTTCACGTGGTTAATTTTCAAGCACCATCTTCAAATTATTGAAGCAATGATCAACATTGTGTCGGCATGTGTGTAGTTAAAGCGTGTATCCAAAGAAAACGGGTGGTGGGGGGTTTTGGAGGGGTACAAGCAGTTGACTGATTTGTGTCGTGTTTGGCATGTAGACGGCAGGTCAGGTGTCAAGATCAGGTCAGGGGTCGCGCGAAGGATTGTGGTCCAGTTCTCACCTCGCCGATTCGCCGGGGAAGACGATTTCATGTTGTTCGGTTTCTAAGCTCCAGAAAAGTAAATAAAGAAGATACCAAAGGGAGATTTCCTACAATTTGATCTGCACAGCGTGTTTCCAATGTCCACGCGAGGAAGAGCTGTCGAAAGCGCGGCAGTCAGTGTCGATCTTGCAGCCGTATCCCGGTAAGTTCAGAGACAGATCTAGTGTCTCCCACTCTGATTACGTGTCACCTACTGTTAATCCGTTTTGTTTTAATTTCTTTTTATTTCAGCAGACACGGATGTCAAACACAGTGCTAGGCAGTCACCTCTAGTGAAATGAGTTGATCTAAAGTGCCTGTAATGTTTGGATGTCTTTGCTCGTGGTTCGATTTATGTGAATTTCAAGACTTGCAGTAGAGTCTCAAGTTAAGTTTACTCTGCCCGAAAAAAACTGTCCACCATTTACTTGAACATGCAGATATAAGGAAACGGAATGAATCTGTTCTCAAAGTCAAAATGATCACGATTTTTTCCTCAGATTCAAAACATGCACTGTCATGGTTTTGTCTGTACAATTTAGTAAGTCTTAAGTACTTTGCAACAACTTCCTTGAACGTGAAAGACAGTTTTTGAATGCTAGATCTGTATCGCGTTTCATTCCAGACTCGATCCTCTCTTTGATTGTAGATCTACTGTTTGCTGTTTACGCACTATCATATGATTCGCTATGTAACGTTTGGTAAGCTTACCTTGCCACAGCTTTCTTGTCTTTGTTGGCATTTCTGGCTGTGTTGACCGTCAGAATTATTTTAAGAACCAGGCTGCTGCAGTCGACATGTTTCGCATATTGTAGGGTTACCATGCTGCATAGGTAAAGTGGCTTGTATAACCTGACTATTCTGTTTCAAAACACTGTTTATATTTGTGTAGGTTGTAGTCATCATAACTAATCGCATTTTGCCATTTGTTTCAGAAAGGAGGTTAACCTACAACAAGATCGACGCTATGTCAGATATATGCCTCAGCCACATGAAGACTTCCGAATTTAGATCTACTCGGCATGGTGACAAGTCTTGATGAAAAGTATAGGACTGAGGACAGCAGTGGAAAAAGTGCCCACATGGCAGGTACCTAACCTATTACCCTAGTCATTTTATCTGTTTGCCTTCTTTTGAAAATTATACATGGAGTTGATATGATGCGTTAGTTTTAACTGTGTGTGTGTGTGTGTGCGTGTGTGTGTGTGTGTGTGTGTGTGTGTGTGTGTGTGTGTGTGTGTGTGTGTGTGTGTGTGTTTGTGTGTGTGTGTTACGGAGTGAGTGAGTTTGTGTTATGTTACTGTTTGTTGATTTCTTACGGGAGCCTTGAAGGCTTCGTCTCTTGTTTCTAATAACATGCGTTAAGGGAAGACACCACAGTGAAAAAAGTGATTTTTTTGTTCCCTGGTCATTTCCATTTTCTTTCTGATTTTGGATTTTGAACCTCTTCTGGTTACTCTGATATACTGATTTTAGATCAGAATTAATCATAAACGGTCAAAACGGCTAAATGAACAATGTATGTGTATGCAATTGTGTATTGAACAAACACAAAACAGCAAAAAAATGCGTATGTTTGAGAGGTGACTGGGAGTCAAACACATCGTCAACGGTGGTCACATTAGCATGACTGGAATGAGTTGTCTTTTCTTTGCTGCGATCAGTTCATACCGCGTACAACGGGAATTTCCGTTTACGGATTTCGCGCCGTTAGTAACAGCAACTAGAAGACATTCCAATGAGCCGAAGAGAACCGATGAAGATTCCGGGAAATTCCGTATGAGCAATTTTCGCTGCTGACCAATCGAATCGCGGATATTAAACTTCGTTTATGCTCGGTCTCGTTCGGTTCGATTCGGCCTTCCCAGAATGCAATATTCTTCATTTCCGCCAGATCTTGCCAAAGGCGATGTGAAATATCTACAGCTGCGATTTTCCTGGGATATCTTTGTGGAAACTTCAGTTAAATACACGTTTTGCCCCGATTTCAGTGCTTGACACGCAAAGGAGATGATTATCGAGTAAAATCAGATCAGTTGTAGAGGCTGCCGTGACGGAAGTTTAAAAAGAAAGTGCGAGTCGATAGTGTCGTCTGCTATTGCTACGAACGAATCGGAAGATCAAGTTTGTGCATTCTTCTTCGTCCAGAATGAAAATTGGCTGGAAACTATGCTGCTGCCCTTGCAACAGCTGGGACGGAGCAAGAAATCACCATCGGTGGTGTACGTTTGAAGCACGTTGCCATGAGTGTTTTGAGCCACGACTTATTTTAGAGTTGCTGAGCGGAATGCGTACGGCAATAAGGACAACACGGAGTTTGCCATTTATGGCGACGAGAAGGCAGACCCTATATCTTTTCTCTGGAAAAAGCAAATTAACTGCTTAGAAAAAGAACAATCAATACAAAAATGACTTTGTTCAGCCATGGTGCAACACCATGCATCTCCTGGGAAATCTGGTGCAGTTGAATACTAGCCCAAGCAGAGCAGGGAAGATTCCAAGCAGCTGATAAGCAAGATGGTAGTAGGTAGGTAATTTTTTCTTCTTTTGACAAACATGTAGAAGTTTATATATTTGTTTGGTTATGTGTGCGGCTCTGGCTCTGTGTGTGTGTGTGTGTGTGTGTGTACGTGTGTGACTGTTATATGCTGAAGAACAGAATCTAAGTAACAACACCCTGATGCAAAGAAACTGAATAGGATGCAAAGTCTGTTATGTGCTGCTACTGTGAAGCTTGGTTGTCACAAGGTTTGTCAGTGTTGGAGCAAAACATCTGTTCTTTCCTCATTTATTTTCTCGAGCATATTATATATAGGCCTATAGCTTCCTCCTGTGATCACAGTTTTCTTGTGGCTCAAACAAACATGCATTCACATGGCTCAGTGAGTGAACATTGCTTGTGGTCATACTTCCCATGCAGACCATATGGTTTCTGCATGCAATGTATGTGCAATAGCTGTAAACCAAACCTGCACTGCCTTCGCAACATTCACATGATTTGTCAACATCTTTTTGTTCACTGCTTGACTATCAGCACTGACATGTGCATGCGCCCAAATATCGTGTTACATGTATCACATTACAATATCTTTTTTCAAATGTGTGTGTGTGTGGAAGGGGGGGAGGGGGGTCATTGTTGGGAAAATGTGAATAGCAGTATTTGAGTTTGTCATAGACATATTAATTTTAAATTTATGTTGTCTCTACAGATGCAGAGGTGGAAGCTGGAGAGGAGCTTCCAAAGTACCCATGGCATTGCAAGGCAATTCACAGAAGTCAACCCAAATATTGTAGTATAGAAAGTAAAGGACACTGCCATATGACTCCCTGATTATTCAAAGCAAGTCCAAAAGAGGTCCAAGATAAGAGGCTTCACTGGTAACAAGTTGGGAATTATGGATGGGCATACTTTACGCAGCGTGCACGTAACGGATAAGAGTTGATCATTGTGACCTTGGAACAGGTTCCTTGGTGCTTGCTGAACACTGGCTGGTTTTTTTTTTTAATTTTGTTGAATTTTGTTTCCGTTTTTCTTGTGGAACTAAGCAATACCTGTTGTTTTGTTAGTGTTGTTTTGTTACATGTTTCATAAACGTTTGTGTAAAAAAAATACATTTTCTTCACGTTTTGTGTATTTTCTCAAAACTACTTTTTTGTCACTTCAAAAGCCTAAGGCTTTTTTTCTAATAAACTTGCGTTGTTGAAACTTTGCATACATCTCGAGTGCGTTATTTCGCAGATTTTGTTAGAGCGTTTTGTTGAATTTTTTTTTTCGTGAGAAGTTATACCATTTTTGGGGGCGGTTTTTCATAAAATTCAAGGTCACTCATTTTTATCACTGATATCTTTTGAATGACTGTAGATTTCAAAAAAAGCCTCTAACAAAAGTTGGGTATTGTGCTAATGTATAAATAACAAGCACCAAAACAAAATTCCTTTCGGTTTTGTAAAAGCCTTAGGGTTTTAAAAAGTGGCAGTTTGGTGGCCATCTTGGGTTGCTACCAAGGCAACCGGTGATCCAAAAAAAATAATTTTTTCATTTTCTCAGGAGATGGACTGAGTTCTTTAATTGTGCAACAATTTTTGACCCAACACTTATGAAACAAAAAAAATCACTTTTAACACCAGTGCCTGCCCTTAACAATTGATTGCCAACTGGAATGGAAGAGCACAAAAAGTGTAACTTGATATGTAGTTTCTCTAGAGGGGAAAACATCTTCCACTTTCATGTCAGTGTGTCCCATGCAACATACATTTGCCAAACAGCTATGTGTAAGTAGATTATTTGTTAGTGGTATAGAAAATACTGATCACCAATTAAAGTCAGTTTTCACATTCATTTTCTACCTATTTCTTATTTGTTTATTCTTTTGGCAATGGTGAAATGTCAGCAATCGTGTGTCATTCGGGACAGTGGACATGACACCTGACCTTTTGTCACTGTCTCATTTACAAACATATTAGATAATTCATTATTCATATATTTAGCTTCCTAGCTGAAATGCAATCACAAAGTCTGCAATCGGTCAAAGATTGTTTTATCAAAATATAAACCGATTGGATTAAAAAATAAGTTCACCTCAAGCAGCTCTAATGTTTTGCAGAAAAACACACATACAAAAACAGGAATGTGACTTTATCAAAGACATTTATAAAAAATAAAAAAAAAATAAAAAGGTCACGGAATATTAATTATCTTGAAGAGTTTTCATGAACGGTTTCATGACGATTTGTCTTATAATTTATGTAGTAAACATAATCACCCCCACCCTCGTTTCGATTCCCTTTCTATCTAAAAATATTAAGTCCAAACTTAAATAAATATCAAAAGCGTCTGGTGTGAAACTGCCATCACAACATTAGGGCGGTTCAAACATGCCAGAGTTGCAACAGCTTTTATTCATTTTCTTTCCCTCCTTCCTTCCTTTACTGTCTTTCTTTACCATCATTATGCAACGTTCATTACGTTATTAATAGATTTGGTTTATTGAGACAAATTTTTCAGCCGTTACCGCCTTATGTTGTACTGTCATGCAGGAACACCACTATAAGCTTCTAGCTTGTTGCTGTTTCTGTGAACTTTGTATACATGTCATGATTGTAACCTTTGTTAAAATAAACTTATGTTTAAGCCATAAAAAAACCCAGCTTAGCATCAAAGCTAGCAAGATGATTCTGCCTTGGACATATTAATGAGAAGTCTTTCTTTCAGCAGACTTAAGTTCCTGGATTTTTCGTGCATTACATTTTTTTTTAATAAAATTCAAGTTTTTGTCATGTACAGTTTGGAATTATCATCATTTGAATAGCTCTCGAGTGACCGGACCAAGAAATCTTTCATCCAAACATTTTTTTCATTTTAATTAAGTTTGAAATACAGAATGTACGATTTATATTTGTCAAGCTTGAATATAGTAGTAATAGCAGTTGTTGTCAAAGAAAATGTGGCTAATCCGGCGGTGACGCATTACGCGAATACAGGCACCATACAGGACACTGTTAAACCGGGATCTTACACCAAGAAACGTAACATGCCATGCGGGCGTGCTGACCTCAATCGAGTTATTTGCCAAAGTTAATTTCGATATATGTTTTCATTGTCTTGCCAACTATTATACCCACTCGTCTGTGTTATTTTGAATAAAAGGGGCGAAGTGGCGCAGTGGTAAGACGTCGGCCTCCTAATCGAGCGGTCGTGAGTTCGAATCCCGGTCGCTGCCGCCTGGTGGGTTAAGAGTGGAGATTTTTCCGATCTCCCAGGTCAACTTATGTGCAGACCTGCTAGTGACTTAACCCCCTTCGTGTGTACACGCAAGCACAAGACCAAGTGCGCACGGAAAAGATCCTGTAATCCATGTCAGAGTTCGGTGGGCTATAGAAACACGAAAATACCCAGCATGCTTCCTCCGAAAGCGGCGTATGGCTGCCTAAATGGCGGGGTAAAAACGGTCATACACGTGCAAAAACACGAGTGTATGTGGGAATTTCAGCCCACGATCGCAGAAGAAGAAGCAGATGAAGAATACAAGTAACACATTCGGTTGTGATATGAGAGAGAGAGAGAGAGAGCGAGCCGATCGAATCGAATTTGAAAGAAACCCACCTTGGAGCTAATGTTTTACCATGCTTGTAAAAGAAGGTCACATGTGACGCCATAATCTCTCGCCTTTTAATATGATGTCATCTACGTGTTCCAGACTTTAAAAAAATGTTTTTTAACGTTTTTATTTCTTTTTTGTACACGACATCAACATCAGACAGCAACATAAAATAACACCAACCATACAAAACGTGTTCTAGACTTGATATGTCGTTCTCGTATTTAGGATTAGGATGGAGTTGTTATGGTAGAAAATATAAAACTTGTTTGAACGCAACATTCTCAACATGTTTGGACAGACTGTACTTTCTGCTACCGCCACTACGAGTGCTAATAACAAGACAACTGACCCAGTACGTGTTGCACGTGGAGGAGGGCACACAGCACAGCTGTCAGCGCGAACAGCATCCCGCCAGGCATTGTCCTAAAAAGGAAAGAACATCATCACATAAAGTACTTTTGGCGGGGATATAGCTCAGTTGGTAGCGCGCTGGATTTGTATTCAGTTGGCCGCTGTCAGCGTGAGTTCGATCGCAGGTTCGGCGGATATTTATTTCACAGAGTCAACTTTGTGTGCAGACTCTCTTCGGTGTCCGAACCTCCCCCCGTGTACACTACATTGGGTGTGCACGTTAAAGATCCCACGATTGACAAAAGGGTCTTTCCTGGCAAAAATTGCATAGGCACAGTTAATAATTGTCTACCTATACCCGTGTGACTTGGAATAATAGGCCGTGAAAGGTAAATATGCGCCGAAATGGCTGCAATCTACTGGCCGTATAAAATTTCATCTCACACGGCATCACTGCAGAGCGCCTATAACTGTACCCACGGAATATGCGCGATATAAGACTCATTGATTGATTGATTGATTGATTGATTGATTGATTGAAACAAGTATGATTCAAATGAGATTCGATTTTTTGGATCAATCGCTGTTGTATGTTGTTAAATTGTCTTTAAATGCTTCGTCTGTCTCAGGGCCGGACTACCGGGGGGGTTATGGGGGTTGCGCAACCCCCCCCCCCCCCTAGCCTAAACATGTACCTTACTTATTTTTTTATTTTTATTATTATTGCTTATTTTATGCCGTTTCATGCAAGGAGCGACCATTTTCCTATCTCAGAATATGACCTACCCGTCAGCTTCAGGGGGCGAAGCCCCCTGACCCCCACAACGAGGGGGGGGGGGGTGGGTTCTAGGGTTTCCGAACCCCCCCAGCCAAAAAATAAAAATATTGAATGAGGTATGCATTTCTTTATTTTACATTGAGTTTCAATTTTTGGGGTATTAATCAGTGACAAAATCTGCTGCCTGAAACTGGTAATGATCATCCTCAGAATGCACCAGATTGCACCATTTTGCATCCTTTTTTTCAAAATTTTCCGGGGGGGCATGCCCCCGGACCCCCCTAGTAAGCTAAGCGCTTCGCGCCTTCGGCTCGGCGCTTTGCGCCTTCACACCCATATCTTCACAATATACTTTTGAAAAAAACCAGTCATAAAATGAACTGATCCGCCCATGCCGCCGGGGGTGGGGGGGCATCCCCCTGGGCCACCACTGGCAACCCCCCCCCCTCCTCTTCGCCTAGTCCGGCCCTGTGTCTCCATTACAGATGTTAAAGACAATTTAAAAACATACGACAGCGATTGATAAACAAAATCGATTCTTATTTATATCATACTTGTTTCCACACATTTTGAAATGATCACAGACGAAACTATTAACAAAATATTCGCGAAGTCGATCGTGGAGGTCAATCGCTGTTGTACGTTTGTGTAAGAATGATACATGCCGCTGTGTTACTACAGTCCTAGTAATTCATAATGATAAGTTCTGTCGAGCAGTTTATACATATGAAAAGTTAATCCTTGAATAAAAACAAAATCTGACTAATAAAAGCAGCCTTCTTTTTTTTTTAGAAGTAATTGCCATATCATCAAAGGAAAAAGTCGCTAAAATGCGAACCCAAGTCAATCTGATGTGGATAAAACAAATATCCCAAGAAACGAAGAATGAACATAAATAGAAAAGGGAATTACTGACCGACCTCCTAATCGAGAGGTCGTGAGTTCGAATCCCGGTCGCTGCCGCCTGGTGGGTTAAGTTAAGAGTGGAGATTTTTCCGATCTCCCAGGTCAACTTATGTGCAGACCTGCTAGTGACTTAACCCCCTTCGTGTGTACACGCAAGCACGAGACCAAGTGCGCACGGAAAAGATCCTGTAATCCATGTCAGAGTTCGGTGGGTTATAGAAACACGAAAATACCCAGCATGCCACCTCCGAAATCGGCGTATGCTGCCTGAATGACGGGGTAAAAACGGTCATACACGTAAATACCCACTCTTGCTAAAACCATGAGTGAACGTGGGAGTCTGAGCCCATGCACAAAGAAGAAGAAGAAGACTTACCAGTTTAGATGTCCACGTCTGAGGCAGAACAATGTTGAGCGATGTTCCCGTCAGATTATCAAATCCAGGTTGGGTCCGACTCCTCAGGCTGGAATGAAGTTCATTCCGAGCGCACACTGTTGATTAGCTTTTTTATACGCTGTTTTAGCTTGCAATTAAATATCCCATTCATGATATTTGACGTCGAATATACCTACTTAATTACTTCGCTGTGTGGTAGAAATTAACTGTTATTATTCTGTGTTCACAGACGAAAGGGCTTGTCAACACAAAAGTAAAATGTCAAGGACTCACATAAATTCAATATTGTCACCAGATTGTGTGATTAGATTTGGAAGAAAAACATGATTTTGGGTGGTTAAAGATGCTTTTTCGTGTAACGTTTTTATGACCGAAATCTGAAGAAAAATAATGGTCATAATTATGTGACATTCTGGCTTTAGTTTTTAATTTTAGTTGTATCCCAAATCTAATAGAGATGTTATGATAGACAAAGAAGGAGATAAGTTATCTCATATGAAGATCTCGAGACCTGGAAGCCTGTGTGGTTTGTCTTTGTGTTGAACATAGTAAGAGGCAGTTGTCGATTGTCTTTATATACGCAAAATGTAATCCCATTCCTTGTGTGTGACTGTAATAATTACAGTTCTTCGTGCTCCTGGTTTGTTTTAAGATTGT
>NC_090260.1:10360469-10422969 GCF_037325665.1 Littorina saxatilis
GTTTTTATGTGTGTATGTATGTAAGTGTTTGTGTTCTTATCCCATCTGACACTTTGAACAGACCGGTAGAGGCGCTGTTTGTTCCATCGTCGTTTCTTGTCAATGAAGGGGGTGGTGTGAGACCAAGTCAGCATCGATCTCATTATCTATGTTGTCCCCGCCCAACTCTTCAAACACTATTCCCAGGTGAGTGGTGGTGTGCATAACAACTATCACGGTATAAAGCTATGTGTCCATTTAGCGGCGCGACGGCGGTGGCGGCAGCGACGAAAAGGCTGCATGACGGCCGGCGAATTTCAGTGTTCGTGTTTCCATTAACAGCGGTACGGCAGGCAGATTGTTTTTCTTTCTGGCCTGACTTCTGATGATGAATCGGTGAAAAACTCACACAACCAGGCTGTTTTGGTCACATAAATTTGAAGCTACTTATGTTGGTGAAAAATTAAAAAGGCGTGAAATGAAATGGAAAATCCACTTTTATTTCAACAAAGAGCTCAACAAGCGGAACGAACCCGGTGCCAATGACAACATTTTAAAGAATCCTTGATGGACGATGTGCAGCTCAGGGAATACATGTATATGACGGCAAAATAGTCAAAATAGAGTATACACCTAGTTGTGGGGGGTCTTCCAATATTTGGAATGACTAAACCACGCCAACTTTGGGCGCGAATGCCGCGAGGCAGGAGTTTGCCGTCGCGAATATTGCGAGGCAGGAATTTTGCCGTCGCGTCGCGCATATGGAAACAGGCGTTCTTTGTTACTGTTGTTGCGATCGGTCAGTTTTGCCACTGCCGCCACCTCGCCGCCACCATCGTGCCGCTGTCGCGTTGCTATATGGAAACATAGCTTAAGGAACACACCTTGGACTATTAATAAAGCTCACACCCACGACATAGCGCAATTACCAAATTAGCTTATCGATCTTTATATTGATTAAACAGCTGCGTTATTAGTATGCACAGAACCAACCGGCATGTTCAGTGTTATGCAAAGCGGATGCAAACGCAGCTTAATTAAGGACATTAAGCAACTGGTGCGCGATAGCTTCAGATCAGAAAAAGATAAACAACAATCGCTTCACGTCTGTCACACATGACGAGGATTGATCAGGTATCATGTTCACATGTAATGAAGACATTTCAATACGACGGTAGTAATCAAGTCAAGTCAAATTTTATTTCTAGAAACCCCATGGGGGTACATGAAAAAAATAATTAAAAAAATACAAGAGCAATAAAGAGAGGAATGCAGGTTGTTCCATCAATATATACACATAAACTCGTTCCGTTGAAAAAAATAAAATATAAAATAACTTGTTTTACAATGTGGAAATCAAATCTCCAAACTAATCGTTCTCGTTCATTCCTACGTAACATTAGGTGAGAATAATAAAGAACCCTACCATCAGCTGTGTAAATCATTATTTTTATTTTTTGTATTTTTATTTTTTTTCCCTATCAACACCTGTTTAAAATTCTTTTGAAATACATTTTATCAAGTGAATTAAATTTAACACTATTTTTTTTTTAAATAAAAGTTGAAATGTTATTACATTTGGATTTTTTCGATACTTGAGTGGGATACATTTTTTTCTTAAGAAGCTGCAGTTAAACACATAGTGGAATTCGTCACCAATATCGCCATTATTGCACTTTGTACACACTCTTTCCTTCTGTATCATATTTATAAATCTTCCTGTCTGAATTGGCAGCTTGTGGTTTAGCGTTCTAAAGCGCAAAAATATTATTCCCAAATTGGGTGGTAGTACTCTTAAATAACTTTCGAACACAAATGTATGTTTGTAAAGCCGATAATTATAAAACATCTCACTGGAATTTAAATCGAAAAAACCACATCTGTACATATTGGTCTTTCAAACATTGTAATGTTTTTAGTTTGAACCAGTGGTTAGAACAACGCAGCTTCCACTGGTGTATCCACATTCCACTTAGGCCAATCGGGAAGTCGTGAGTTCGAATCCCGGTCGCTGCCGCCTGGTGGTTTAAGGGTAGAGATGTTTCCGATCTCCCAGGTCAACTTATGTGCAGGCCTGCTAGTGACTTAACCTCCTTCGTGTGTACACGCAAGCACAAGACCAAGTGCGCACGGAAAAGATCCTGTAACCCATGTCAGAGTTCGGTGGGTTATAGAAACACGAAAATACCCAGCATGCCTCCCCCGAAATCGGCGTATGCTGCCTGAATGGCGGGGTAAGAACGGTCATACACGTAAAAATCCACTCGTGCTAAAAACATGAGTGAACGTGGGAGTCTAAGCCCATGCACGAAGAAGAAGAAGAAGAATACATCAAGTAAAGTAAACAAGCACATACATTAACGTTTAGAAGCAACATGCACATACGGATGTTGTACACACACACACACACACACACACACACACACACACTCACACACACACACACACATACACACACACTCACACACACACACACACACACACACACACACACACACACACACACACACACACACACACTACTAGGGTAACAACACTAAGGTAACACCACCAGGGTAAGAACACTATGGTAACATCACTATGGTAACAACACTATGGTAACACCACTATGGTAACAATTATAACACTGGTAACACCATTAGTCAAACACCACTATGGTAACACCATTATGGTAACACCACCATTGTAACACCACCATGGTAACTACACTATGGTAACAACACTATGGTAACACTTTCATTTCAAACGGCAGAAATTAATATTAATATGTAAGCGCCTAGGGCTATATCTAGATTAGGCGCATAAAAATGATCACAATAATAACAATTGTCAGTAAGTACTGGTGTCACATGACTGATGTGAACCAGTTGATTGGCTAATGGCGATGCGCTAAAACTGTTAGCGCACTCTTGGAGTGCGCTAACTTTTCCACAGAGCGTATTCTTCCGCCCTTTGCCTAAGCGAGACTGTGCTCTCATCCTCAGAATTAATTAATGACATGTAGCTTATATTCTCCACAATACTTAATGACCATAAATTCCCTGCTTCTCAATTAAAGCAGAAGTGTTTTTTTTCTGACAGATTGCATGTGCCTGTGATCTAAAAATAGAAGCCGCTGTGTTTCATCTAATTTTCGCCGACTTGCATAGATTCTTCTCATATGCCGTGTTAGTGGCATGTAGCTTATCATCCACATTACCAAATGATGAGTTAGTATACAATTCCCAGCGGCTAACAGAAAACACAAGTGTTATTCCGATTTATACGTAAGCTTACCAGCTAGACCAGTTTGGAAGACTGACTCGATCGACTCTGTAGCAGACTACACAGAAATACGACTACATTAGTTCAGTAAATGAATGGTTTCTGAATTATTATTTCAAGGCAAGAACAATCGTAATCGAAAACGTGTAAGGTTCAGAACGTTCTTACCATATATATAAGACTTATTACCAGCCTGCAGACTCAGTGCAGACAGACTGCAGTGCAGACTCAGTGCAGACTGCAGTGGTTCGTGCCCAGGTAGCCTAGCAGACGACATTAACCCCGCTCAGCAAATTAACATGTTGGGCAAATGTGAACAAAAAAACGATGGGGATATAATACGTGTAGGGTTCAGAGCATTCTTACCGTTCATATTTAGTATCAGACTCCCCGATGAGTGAAGATACAACACGAGAAATATGCCACATTTGTTTTGAAAATGTGCGAACCGTCGAGTCCCGCTTCGAGTCAATTCAAGGGGAGTCACTCCGCACAGTCAATCCGTCGAAGCTCGACTGGAGGTTTCGAATCGCACATAATGAAGAGCACAGTCCTTTCTCCGAGTTCAAATGAGGTCTCTCTGAAAGATCATCACTGTTCAGATTAACGCTACACTGGAATTTACCAACAGAAATTAAAATGCGTGTGACGAAAGCACGACACACAGACTTGAGACACCCCACACAAAAATAGATCTTTACTGTACACGACCTGACCACACAGTTATGCCTATTCAAATGCGCGTTGCAAAATGTGCGTTTGGAATCTTCTTTTTTCTATGGCGGTACTGACAATATCGTTATTGAAACAATCCCAGTGCACTAAGGGATTTATAGAGCAAATCTCGAAAATAATTATTGAACTCAGCGCTATGCGCTTCGTTCAATAATGAATTTTCTCGATTTGCTCTATAAATCCCTTAGTGCACTGGGATGTCTCAATAACTTAAATAATAACACCAATATGGTTTACCGTTAGAGCCTACACCTTCTCACTGTACGGAAGACAACACGAGGAAATAGCAACATGTGATCACTCAGAATGTCGTTCATACCACATGTTCAGAAGCATTTTTAAGATACACAAACGAGATCATCAACACAACCCCAAAAACAGTGAACAACATCACTGTGTTTAAGGGACGCCAGCTACTTCGGCCAGTAACCAAGGTCAAACACTTTATACGTTTGCACACACATTGCACACAAAACACACACACACGAGCACAACAAACATGACAACAAAAACAACACCAAAAACAAAACATTACCAGATAAACAAAGCACACACAAAAACAACAACTGATAAATAACTATTTTGACAATTTGAATCTTCACAAATTATACACACAGAACATAGCCTTTAACACTGCCGTTGTATACGGCAAAAACGACACATGTCTTAATGTTGTTGCAGCCATGAGGCGTCACTCACACTTTGTAAGGCAAGATCAGTCAGCGTCAACATGTTCCACATCGTCGTCGTCCTGAAATGTTAACGTCATTCGATTCATGACGATTTTGATGTTTTCGTGTTTTAGACTGTATACGTAAATCATTCATCAAAGAGAAATATTCTCTAAAACGCGATAGAGAATACACTATCTAACATTATTTTATCTTTCTATCCATACCACGTACACATATCAACACTATTTCAGAGGGTGAACATTTGATAGTAGCTCGACGTTTCTTGTACGTCGCCGGCCGGACACCTGTCAAGAGACATTTACCGGAAATCACTCTGGCAGGATTGTCAGTGATCTGGTAGAGTAAGAGCCCCTTTACCTCGGCCAAGGTTTCACAACACCCAGAGCATGTTTCACGCTTCCAGTCAGCTTTATTCTGCGATCGGGATGAACAACTAACTCTGATGTGTATGTCGTGCAGCATGCAGCAAATGTAATACCATTTTCTTTTGTAAAAATAAACATCGGAGCCACGAACCGCCACCAATGCCTTGCTGATCACTGGAAATGATCTCTAAGCACGTGTGTTTTACTACAATTCCGAGACCTGAAGCCAAAGCCACGTAACCTCGATCAAATCAGGTTGTTTGCGACCACTATACGTCCCAGCCATCATTTTCACAACCAATTGGGAACTTTGATGAACTTGTGAACGCTGATTTTTGAAAGAAACGGGTATGTTATTGCGCGCGTGCTCCAAAACATTAAACATCAGAGTTAGTTGTTCGTCACGATCGCAGGATAAAGACGATCGGAAGCGTGGAACATGTCCCGGATGTTGTGAAAAGCTTGTTTGAGGTCAAGGGGATCTTACTCTTCCAGACTACTGAACAATCCTGAAAGAGTTATTTTTGAAAATCGTCTATTGTGGAGTTTGTGATAGGGTCTGGGTGCTGCGGTCTCCTGGTATGCTCTTGGGAAACTTTGCCTACTGATAGCACTGTGTTTTTTATGGGGCTATTAAACTACCTCTACAATCTCCATCCTGTTTGACTAAGCTTTGCCTACTTATAGCACTGTGTTTTTCATGGGGCTATTAAACTACCTCTACAATCTCCATCCTGTTTGACTAAGCTTTGCCTACTTATAGCACTGTGTTTTTCATGGGGCTATTAAACTACCTCTACAATCTCCATCCTGTCTGACTAAGCTTTGCCTACTGATAGCACTGTGTTTTTCATGGGGCTATTAAACTACCTCTACAATCTCCATCCTGTTTGACTAAGCTTTGCCTACTTATAGCACTGTGTTTTTCATGGGGCTATTAAACTACCTCTACAATCTCCATCCTGTTTGACTAAGCTTTGCCTACTTATAGCACTGTGTTTTTTATGGGGCTATTAAACTACCTCTAAAATCTCCATCCTGTTTGACTAAGCTTTGCCTACTTATAGCACTGTGTTTTTCATGGGGCTATTAAACTACCTCTACAATCTCCATCCTGTTTGACTAAGCTTTGCCTACTTATAGCACTGTGTTTTTCATGGGGCTATACACTACCTCTACAATCTCCATCCTGTTTGACTAAGCTTTGCCTACAATCTCCATCCTGTTTGACTAAGCTTTGCCTACTTATAGCACTGTGTTTTTCATGGGGCTATTAAACTACCTCTACAATCTCCATCCTGTTTGACTAAGCTTTGCCTACTTATAGCACTGTGTTTTTCATGGGGCTATTAAACTACCTCTACAATCTCCATCCTGTTTGACTAAGCTTTGCCTACTTATAGCACTGTGTTTTTCATGGGGCTATTAAACTACCTCTACAATCTCCATCCTGTTTGACTAAGCTTTGCCTACTGATAGCACTGTGTTTTTCATGGGGCTATTAAACTACCTCTAAAATCTCAATCCTGTTTGACTAAGCTTTGCCTACTTATAGCACTGTGTTTTTCATGGGGCTATTAAACTACCTCTACAATCTCCATCCTGTTTGACTAAGCTTTGCCTCCGAAGGTGATGTTTGTGCTTCAGGCACTTGGTAACGTAAGGAACATAAATTGCAGTCAAAAAGTGTCACAGCCGCACAAAACAAAATCCTGGCAGAACTGATGCGTAGTTGAAGTGATGTTTATTCAACTGTAGTTCCAACATACTGCACCGTCAAACGGAAACCAATGTGACATAACAATCACTCAAGCATACTTTTATAATGAACAACAACTACTAACATTACACTGACACTACAAAAACAAAGGGAAACAACCTGTGACACTTGTCATTTTGGAAACTGTTCTGTAAAAGGAGATAATGAGAATTCTACCAACTTGGAAAAAGAGCTCTGACCATTACCTGTAACCTTTATCTCTTACACACTTTAACACAAAAAGGGATAACAGAACAAACCAAAAAACGTATTGTGAATCACAGGTGGGCATACTGTTGACTAGACAATGGTTGAAAAATAAATGACTATGCAACGTTATCCTTTGGCACGGATACGTTTCCATACACTCCAACATTTTAGATGAAAGGCAAACATGTACAAAATACCACTCTTACTTGAATTTGACACACTGAACACTAATTAAACCGTGAAATGAACTTTGCAAAACGTGCGCACATCATGGCGAACACTGAAACACCACGTGGTAAAAGGCCGTACCAAACTACGGACAAAACAATAAACTCTTCCCTACTACAAGACTAATATACTTATTCCTGAACAGAACATTGATAATGGAAACAAACCGAACAATATTTACCTAATGATGGCCTTTGTGCGACATGTATTTTGGCCGATACTGATAGAACAAAAATGCCGTGGCCCAACGCTTCAAAAATGGCAGACCGGAAGCGCCGGAACAGGAAGCGCATACAATTCTTGCAGTGAAATGTTTCTACATAATTTAAACAAACGTTTGAATCTATCTTACACACATTTGGTGTAAAATTAATGACTAAATAAAACCTAAAAACTATTAAACTTGTAGAACTTTACAAAATCAAAAAAGGAGCAACAACAAAAAAGCTGGATCTGAAACAGATTTGGATTAACATGGTTTAAAAAAAGGGATGTGGCATTGGATTAAGCGTGGCGCCTTTCACAAAAAGTGTACCTAATTTAAAACATAAAACATTGAAGATAGATTAACATACGACTATATCATATCAAAGAGTAAGTGCTGGTGTTGCACAAAAAAGGAGCAAAATCTTCCTCGTTCTGATCAAAGCACAATGTTGTTGGGTGCGCGATATGAGGACTGTTCTCTGCTCCCAGTCAAAACAGCTTGGCTGTACAAAAGCACGCCAGTAAGGCGACACTTCAATCAACATGAATGGTCCTAGCTGCCACAGCAAACTTTTGCATGTAGTCTTATGAAAGACAGTATGTGTTCAGTCTTGATTACCCACATTGGCTGGGTCCGTAAGGTCAGTAAACATCAAATAGTTCTTCAACATGGGCGACAGGGGGAGCTGTGCCATGTCTGTGTGGCGTGTCTTGCGTAGTGTGAGGCAGCGTGAGATCACCAGGCGACACGTGGACACCAGGCTGCGAGTCGTGCTGCTCACGTGTCGTAAGTAGTCCGCGGATTTCTTTACCAGAGCTGTGTCAGATGAACAGTCACTATCGTCATATCCATGAACAAGTCTCCACAGCTCAGTGAAATCCATCCGAATTTGTCCCGTCGATGAGGCAAGCTCTGTAGATGTGGCTAAGTGTGTAGTTGCCATACAAAACTGTCTTTTGGAACACGCCCCGGATTCATAGAGCATCTGTGACACGACAGGCAGGCCTCGCATCACGGCCAGCATCAAGGGGGATGTCAACATGTTTTCCTTTTCTTTCTCAGTCTTTGATGTGGAATCTCTGTGTATTTGTGGCTCGTATGTACCAAAGCCCAGCTTGATGCAGTCTGCCACTATAGCCTGTGGACAGTCTCTGCACAGCACCGCGTAACACAGCGCTGAAAGCCCTGTGGACGTCACAGCCAAGGGGTCGACTCTCCTGGCGATCAGGTCGTGCAGGATGCCAGGACAGCCAGATAAACACGCGGCATGGAGTGTTGTCTCCCCTTTGTCATTAACGCCATTCCACTGGTCAGCACACCACATGAACGTGGATTCGATCACATCTACCTGACGGGCGTCAATCAGCATGTTTAGTGCTGTTGTTTTCTGATTGTCGAATGTAATACGATGAATGTCACCGTGGAACTGAATCAACAGCTTCACAAGGTCCCACTGTTTAGCTTCAATCGCCCAATGCAGCACAGACAGGCCGCCCATGTCTAACAGGTTGGGATCACCATCTCTCACTGTCAGCTCCTTCACTGCCTCCCAGTCCCCTTTCTTGGCCGCTCTTTGTATCGGTGTGTGGCCGTCATCGTCTTTCATGTTGATGTCAGCGTGGTGACGTTGGCAATGATCCACCACATCCCACTGGTGCTGCTCAATAGCTTCCAACAGAGCGGCGTCACGATGTCTGATTCCAGTCACATCTTTGATCTGTATCAGCGGTTTCACTGCCTGCCACACCTTACGATTGAACGCAAGATGGAATATGTTCACGCGTTCTTCCTCAGAAAGAGTACGTCGCAAAGTGTTGATACATTGCCAAACCACGCTGCCTTCTCTCATTCGGAGTGCTCGAAACATCATCTTTTTCCTTCTTTCCTCACTCATCGGACATCTCATCACCATGGCAACGAGTGTCCACTGACGGTGCTCCATCAAGTCGTTCAGAGCCTGCACACACAGTTCATCACTGACGCCTTGCTCTAGCAGCTCTCTACACACAGCCCACTGCCGCTGTCTGACCATGTCACGGAACAGCGAGTCTCGCCGTGTGACGTCAGTCTCAAGTCTCACCAGCTGGATCACTGCCTGCCACGCTTCACTGGACACAGCAGCTTTCAGTGCATGGCGCGGCGCGTGTTGCAGGTCTGGTTTGTGACGGATGTTGTAGAGAACAACCTGCCATTTTCCTCGCTTCGCTGCGGCCTTCAGTGTCTTCAGCGTGTTTGTGTGTATCTTCAGAGTTTTCTCAAATTCTGTTAATTGTTCAATTCGCTGTTGACTGTTCTCTGGCTTAGGTCGTGACTGTCGTGTGGGTCTTGCGTTGGTCAGAAGGTCTTTCATGTACGATACATCAGCTACGGTGTTCACCATGTGACGAACAAGCTTCCAGTCTGCGTGCATGGCCACACGGTAGAGGACTCCCATCCGCTCCCACTCACTGAGTCCATGGCCAGCCAGCTTCACGTAGACATCCCACCTCTTCTCTCCTTTGGCCTCTCCCAGTGCCCAGAGCCGCTGGTCGTCGTACAGTGAGTAGTCTGCCCACCGCTTCACAGTGCCCCACTGTCTCTGCTTGACAGCCGCCTGGAACACCTGCCGCCGATCCTGCTCACACACACAGGACAGACACGCGTGGCGGATAACGTCCCATCTTTTCTCACGCACCATGATTCTGAGCGCTACGCTTTGCACGCTGGGAACGACAGGGGTTGTGGTCAGAACCACTAAGACAGCGTCAGTCATTTGTGTCCATGCCTTACGTTTGTAGTATTCGCGTGCTAGGTACTTGAGGAAGTGCAACTGAAACAGAGGACTGCTGCTGGCTTCCTCTATCACTTCTTTTGGATTCCTACTCCTGTAGCGCATACAAAAGCTACTGTTTTCTGCAAGACCGTCATGTTGTCGAACAGTTTCTCCTGCAGGGGGTTCCCGTGTGACCATGCTATGTGTCTTGCCAGCGTATTTTTGACACAGTCGGTTAATGCATGGCAACAAGGTTGAATTTGAAACGTTGCTTGATTTACACCCCATCAATAGTTTGAGTTGTAGGTGAATATCCTCTGTTACTGATGTGGCTTCCTCCACAGCTGTATGTGACCGACGTTCGACTTCCTTCTCTTGTCCACTTAGCCATATCTCTCTGACAGTGCCTAGCAGAGCTTCGTACAGTACTTCACACAGCAGTGTGTCCCAGTCAAGGTATTCTTTGAGGCAGTGCTGCAAATCTGACCCGCTGATCAATCTCCACTTGGCAGGTGAAAGCTCTTTAACCCCGTCACAAGGGTTGCTGACCATGTCTGTAGATGCTTGGGATGCTGAAGCATTTATTTGGGTGTGGGGAATGCAGTGTTGCAGTGGATTCACACCCATTCAGCCCGATGTCACACAAATGAAGGCTTGTCCAACAGGTTTGGTTCCGCAAACGAGGTTTTAATTGGTTGTTGAACCTGTCGAAAACTGTTTCGACCAAATTTATTATCATGGCAAAAAACATCATTTATACAAAATCATTTACACAAAAAACAATCAACACTGTCAGCAGCAGCAATCAAAGGGTAAATTTCAGAAAACAAAATTGCGTTTCAAAGTTCAGATAAATCAACCAATTTGGGTGAAAAAATATTCAATGTCCAGTTTCAAGTGAAAATCATGTAATTGTTCTACAATAAAGGGTGAAGTAATCCACCAAACCGTCGACATGTTCAGTTGATCACTCCACAAAGCAAACACAACAAAATGCTACCAAACTGTATAATTTTCACTGTGTGTTCAATTTAATTCAAAAATAAATCATGGTCTGAAATTACAATGACATAGCAGTCATCCGTTCCAATATCAATATCAAGAACAATAAATAAATCAAATTATATTTTACCCCAATGATCGCATTTGCCGACAGGATGATATTTCAAAAATTCATTTCAAAAAGCGCAATAAAAGCGCAATAAATTCAGGCTGTTCAGTCACATTTCATATCAAATCACAAAAGGATACCAAAAAAAGGGTTCTCATTGCGGTCAGCAAGATTGTCTTTATCCTTTTTATAAAACTTTAAAACTGGCAATTAAAATTAGTTCATAAAAAGGCAGAAAAACAAGCACAAAAAAGGAATAACAATTTATCACAAAGAAAACAAAAAAATGTTTCTATAAAGAAACTTGACTCAAAAGGGTTTTTAATTTCAAAAGGTCAATTGAGAATTCAGAACTTTTCTTATGCCAATTCCAAGGTTTTATACTTTGAGAGAAGCCAAGCATTCTTGTGCCAAACTTAGTTGAAAAACAAGTCAAATCATAACTTATGCGCTACAAGGCACAAAAACAATAGAAAATTCAACACCTTTGTTTTCATCATTCCTAAAGATGCTGACCACAATTTGACACTGTTCTACCACTAAATTCTAGCCTATTTTCTGTCAATTCGAGACTAGCCTAATAAAACTGGATTTTATTTCTAGGCTGCAAGGCTAAACTAAACATAAAAAGTAAAAGTTTACCTATTCCTGGCCTGTGAGACTTCGGGTTTACAGAGATAACTTCTGAGTCTTCATAACTTCCGGAGATTCTTCTTCTTCATCTTCGGTGTGTTCTTCTAAGTTCTTGCTACTCTCGGCGAATTCTTCAGTGGGTTCTTCTTCAGACAATTCAACTTCAAGGGACGACCCTTCGCCTACCAGCTCGACACACCAACTGAATTCTAAGTTCGTTAGATGCAGAAACTCAGAATTCTTCACGTGACAGAGTTCACTCACAAAAAAAATAGACCGATTTGGAAAGAGCGTGACACCGAGAGCGGCCTTGAAGGGGAGCGGCTATTTTTAGTAAAACGTAAGTTTGCGTAATGTCAAAAAACAAAGTCTAGGTCACAACTTCTCTACCAGAGGTTATAAAAAGGGTGCCGTTTCTACGAAAAATAAACAATTAATTAATGGTCAAAATATGCGCTGATCTAGATTTTAGGTTTTTACTATTTCCATACCTCCCTTCGAGTCTCTCCATTATAAATCTCGGTGCAGCGAACCAACATAAGAATCTCAAGATCCACGCAAAGCACGTGTGGCCACCACATGCAGTGTCGTCGAGCAGCAAGTTCTAGGTTTCGATTCTATAGGCCTACTTTTGCAAAGGCCTACGATCCAAGGAGAGAGAGAGGGGAGGTTGGGGATGAGAGAGAGAGGGGGGTAAAGCGGGTTGCTATGCCGGCAGGCACAATGTCCCAGAAAACTCTCTCCTTCGGCTCTGAGCGGTCTCCCACAATGCCCCACGTGTGAAGTGTGTCGATCATAAAGCGTTGAAGCAACGTCAGAAACACCTTCCACAATCGTCGCGAGGCCAGTGTTTGTAGTTTTGAACGAACATCGTCATACACATAGCATGGCAAGACCGTTTCTATCAGACTTTCGTCTGCGTTCATAAAGACCGTCTGCACTTTCTTGCAGAGTTTCGTGTCACTGAGTTTTCTTTTCAGCACGTATCTCACAGATTTAAACAGATTTCTTTCTGCTAGAGTTGGCAGTACAGACTGCAAGTGGTCGTCAGCACAGCGATGAGAATGTTCGCGCTTTTTAATATATTCATCAATGCATTCTTCTGTACAGAACTGACCTGTCAAATAGGCCCAAATCTGCAGACAAGAAAAGCAAGTGCGGGCGCCACGTTTGTCAAAATAATCACCTTCACAATCACTACCATTATCAACATCAACAGAATGACTGCCATAATCCCAACCATCATTATCATTGTCAAAATCAACACCATAATTATCATTGCCATAGTCATCATCGTCAGCAGCCCCACCATCATCATTTCCATCGTCATTATCATCATCAGTATTGCCACCATCATCATTTCCATCGTCATGATCATCATCAGTATTGCCACCATCATCGTCTATGCACATTTTGCAGGCCTCTTCCACCGCCCAGAGTTTCACATGACCACTGACTCCTCTCTCCAAAGCCTCTCCAATGGCACGCCACATACGTCCTTCCGCCAGGATCTTCATCACATCGTCTACCTGGCCATAACCACAGCGCGTGAATATGCTGAAGTTATCATTTTCCAGGCGCATGTTTTCCTGCAAATCATATTCGCAGGATAGATGCACGGGAAATATTTTGTCAGGACAATAATCTCCTCCCTCAAGAGCCTCTTCAAGAGCACGCCAAATGTGTTTTTTTACCAGGGTCCTCATCGCATCGTCCACCTCCTCGTTAGCACACTGTGGTACTATGCTGATGAAGCCAACATCTGCTTTGTTTTCGGACATTTCGCAAAAGTAACCCTTTTCATCTTGACCTTCCTTCTGCATCGCCCATTGTTTCTTGCAGTCACGAACACCTTGCTCCAAAAAGTCAATAGCACACTGCCCCAGATGACAATCCGCGAGTACTGGCAGTACAGACTCCAGCTTGTAACAGGCACAGCCAGGAAGTAAACCTATTTCAATAAAATCATCTGGGTCATAACCTCCACAATAGTACATGAACCAATCAGCTTCCGAACGGTTTCCAGTAAATTCTTTAACACAATTGTTACAGGCTTCAAGCACAGCCCATTGTTTCTTGGAGTCTCTGACACGACGCCGTATCGCGTCCCCAACAGCCAACCAAGCTCGTCGTCCCACTATCACTGTCAGCACAGAGTCCAGTAGCCGGTCAGTGCAGTGAGGGAGCACGTCCTCTACAGCCAACCAAGCCCGTCGTCCCACTATCACTGTCAGCACAGAGTCCAGTAGCCGGTCAGTGCAGTGAGGGAGCACGTGCTCCTCAAAGTCTACTTCCGTTGCATGTAGACATGCTGTGTGGATCAACGACTCGTGTTGTTGTAGCAACCCGACAAACGGTCCATGGATTCCCTGGACAGGACAGAGTTGTTGTGTGACTGTCTACTGACGTTGATCCAGAAGAAAGATGACGGTGGCGTCTTGTCATTGGCATGTTGTAGTGTCTACTGACGTTGATCCACAAGAAAGATGACGGTGGGGTCTTGTCATTGGCATGTTGTAGTGTCTACTGACGTTGATCCACAAGAAAGATGACGGTGGGGTCTTGTCCCTGGCATGTTGTAGTGTCTACTGACGTTGATCCACAAAAAGATGACGGTGGGGTATTGTCCCTGGCATGTTGTAGTGTCTACTGACGTTGATCCACAAAAAGATGACGGTGGGGTCTTGTCCCTGGCATGTTGTAGTGTCTACTGACGTTGATCCACAAAAAGATGACGGTGGGGTCTTGTCCCTGGCATGTTGTAGTGTCTACTGACGTTGATCCACAAAAAGATGACGGTGGGGTCTTGTCCCTGGCATGTTGTTGTGTTATACTGACGTTGATCCACAAAAAGATGACGGTGGGGTCTTGTCCCTGGCATGTTGTAGTGTCTACTGACGTTGATCCACAAAACGATGACGATGGGGTCTTGTCCTTGGCATGTTGTTGTGTCTACTGACGTTGATCCACAAGAAAGATGACGATGGGGTCTTGTCCTTGGCATGTTGTTGTGTCTACTGACGTTGATCCACAAGAAAGATGACGGTGGCGTCTTGTCATTGGCATGTTGTTGTGTCTACTGACGTTGATCCACAAGAAAGATGACGATGGGGTCTTGTCCTTGGCATGTTGTAGTGTCTACTGACGTTGATCCACAAGAAAGATGACGGTGGCGTCTTGTCATTGGCATGCTGTAGTGTCTACTGACGTTGATCCACAAGAAAGATGACGGTGGCGTCTTGTCATTGGCATGTTGTAGTGTCTACTGACGTTGATCCACAAGAAAGATGACGGTGGCGTCTTGTCATTGGCATGTTGTAGTGTCTACTGACGTTGATCCACAAGAAAGATGACGGTGGCGTCTTGTCATTGGCATGTTGTTGTGTCTACTGACGTTGATCCACAAGAAAGATGGCGGTGGCGTCTTGTCCCTGGCATGTTGTAGTGTCTACTGACGTTGATCCACAAGAAAGATGACGATGGGGTCTTGTCATTGGCATGTTGTAGTGTCTACTGACGTTGATCCACAAGAAAGATGACGGTGGCGTCTTGTCATTGGCATGTTGTAGTGTCTACTGACGTTGATCCACAAGAAAGATGACGGTGGCGTCTTGTCATTGGCATGTTGTAGTGTCTACTGACGTTGATCCACAAGAAAGATGACGATGGGGTCTTGTCATTGGCATGTTGTAGTGTCTACTGACGTTGATCCACAAGAAAGATGACGATGGGGTCTTGTCATTGGCATGTTGTAGTGTCTACTGACGTTGATCCACAAGAAAGATGACGATGGGGTCTTGTCATTGGCATGTTGTAGTGTCTACTGACGTTGATCCACAAAAAGATGACGGTGGGGTCCCGTCCCTGGATTGTTGTGGTGTCCACCTCACCGCCAGGCCCTGCATTGCTGCACTGGTCCACCCGATGTTGTGCCAACTTCACCAGCAATGCCAGCAGGGGGCTCTGTAATTCATCAAATTGAAGAGAAAAGTCAGAAACCAGGGAAACCAAATGTTCAAAAAGGCAAACATAATTGAATTTTGTTATGCATGTGGAATGCAGTGGGACAATCGCGGTATTTTACTCTAAACGCGCAATGATTTGCTTTTGAACTAAATGAATGTGAATAGAAGGACGACTTAGTGTAAGCAAACTCTTCCCCCGTCAGAGTCCTGATCCTATTCATCGTCATATTTTATCAATACTAGCCGTTATCAATAGGTGTGGCACATGGACACTCGGGGTACTCAGATGTCTTTCCTTTTTTCATTTTCATAACTTTTTTGTCACATCGCTGGGAAATGTGGAAAGCTAGCAGCAACAGAGTTACGCTTTCCATATGTATGCGTGTTAAGTTGTAATCAGCCATCTGCACTTATGGCAGAAAGACCGAGGTCTTTTGCGAGCCACAGTGGTGACACGGGGGTGGAACATGGATACCGTCTCTGTGTCTGCACATAAAGTTGACCCATGTCCGTGCCAGCCCGGATTCGAACCCGTGACAATAGGATCACTCAGTCCAGTGCTCTGCCAACTGAGCTACTGGGCCTAGATGTGTTATTAAAAAAATAACAGGATCTTTTGGAGAAAACATGAAAGTAAAAAAAACTCGCCTAAAGCTTTTGTTTGTTTGTTTGTTTGCTTAACGCCCAGCAGACCGCGAAGGGCCATATCAGGGCGGTGCTGCTTTGACATATAACGCAGGTGCGCCACACACAAGACAGAAGTCGCAGCACAGGCTTCATGTCTCACCCAGTCACATTATTCTGACACCGGACCAACCAGTCCTGGCACTAACCCCATAATGCCAGACGCCAGGCGGAGCAGCCACTAGATGACCAATTTTAAAGTCTTAGGTATGACCCGGCCGGGGTTCGAACCCACGACCTCCCAATCACGGGGCGGACGCCTTACTGTTAGGAAACGCTACCGTTGCTGAGCTTTGGTTCAGTTTTGTGTGTTGCATGTAGTTGACTTATTTGTACTTTGTGGGAAAGTACCGATATTATATTTTGTAAACACAATATTTATGCTTGGACGAGAATGCAGGTGAACTTTCTAGTCCTGTCAAAACAAGTTGTTTACCATGCTGTTTTAGTCGTGAGTTCGTGGCGTTCGTTCGGATTAAGTGTGTCGGCGCTTTTGATGTACGTCACAGAGAACGTCACTGTTCTAGTCCATGGGCGGTTCGTATATAATGTAGTTGTATCATGTTCGGTCTGGAATATTCTCGAGATTGAGTATTTACTATATATGCCAGCGCGATTTGAATGTTAAAAAGCTTCTATTTGAGTTCTGCTACGTTGTGCAATTGTATGTATTGAATGCTGAATAAATCCTCGAACTCAATTTGACGAGTTGTTTTCTGTTGCTGCGAAGACGGGCGACGTAGAATAAAAGAACACAACTATACGACGTTTGAGAACTTGTGGCAATCTCAAGTGCCGTGTAACAATTGGGGGCCAAGCCAAGGATCTACGTTTAACGCCAAGGGTTTTCCAGCAACAAGGACCAGTGTCAAGACAGTCACAGGAGGTAGCCATCAATCGGGTGTATCCTGAGGGATCAGTATTGAGACTACGGAACCGTGGATTCGGTGTGACTGGTGAAGAGTTTGGTAATCGCCGCAGCTCGGTACGGTGAGCGACGCCGGAGTGTATCGGGATTACAGAGGTTAGCTGCCGTTTGGACGAGACGGACTTCGTCGCGGAGCTAGTGCATTAATACTACGAAATACGACTGAGGTACGTCGTGTACGTATCGTGAGCAGAGTGCGCCGTCACGTTAGACGAGGAAGGTGGCAACCTGCGTCTACGAAGGTGAACAGCGACGAGAGAAGCATCGGAGGTGCAGTAGAGACTGTGTTCTTTTAGAAGACTACATTCGTCTACGTTCGTGGCTGTGAAATAATACAGACGAACGCACCGGAAAAGACCAGAATGGCTGAGTTCTGGGCAAAAGGAGTTGAACTGGGACTGAAAGGCAAGCAGCTGACGGAGTTCGTCGAGTCCCAGACACGACTGCAAGCGCAGCGTGAAGAAAGACAAGCGCAGCGTGAAGAAAGACAAGCGCAGCGTGAGCGTGAAGAAAGACAAGCGCAGCGTGAGCGAGAAGAAAAAGAAAGACAAGCGCAGCGTGAGCGTGAAGAAAGACAAGCGCAGCGTGAGCGTGAAGAAAGAGAAGCACAGCGTGAAGAAAGGCAAATGGAGCTGAAACGCGTAGAGCTCCAGATAGAAATGGAGACGAAGCGCTTAGAGCTTCAGACAGAAATGGTGCGTGTTCAAAATGAGCACGCGGCACCACGCCAAAGAGATAACCAGCAGCAAATGCTACACAGGGCACCGAAACTTCCAGCATTCGCTGACGGGAAGGACCAGATCGACTGCTACCTTGCAAGATTCGAGAGGTTCGCCGAGAGTGCTAGATGGCAGCGCGACGACTGGGCGATTCAACTCAGCGCACATTTGACTGGGGCAGCACTTGAGGTCTACGCTAGACTCTCAAACGATGACGCCAGAGACTATGATGTACTGAAGGAAGCTCTGTTGCGTTGCTACAACTTCACTGAAAGGGGCTACCGTCAACGCTTCCGCGAATGCCAGCCGTTGTCTGGAGAGACACCGAGCCAGTTTGTGGAGCGCCTGTCGTCATACCTGCAGAAGTGGGTGGAGTTATCAGGTGAAGAGCAGTCATACGAGAGTCTGCGGGACTTGATCGTGAAGGAGCAGTTCCTTAATGCCTGCCCGAAGGACCTGGCGACCCGCTTGGAAGAGCAAAAACTGCGGGGTTTGAAGGACAGTACTGATGCTGCTGAGCGTTATCTCATTGCTCATGGAAGGACCCTGGGGACGTCAAAGTCATCGAAACCTTTCCAGAAGAGCGGGAACCAGGGAAACCAACCTGCCAAGGGACAAACTGAGTCCGCACCATCATCCAATGAAGGGCAGAACATAACGTGTTTCCATTGCAATGCCAAGGGTCACCGAGTCGCCAACTGTCCCCAAAAGAAAAATAACGGACATGTCAATGACAAAGCGCAAGAACATCGACGGAGATATTACGACAACTAGAGGCAAACGAATGGCTCGAACCAACAAGTATGTGCGAGCAGCGTCATACTACCAAGGGCTGCCGAGCAAGTGGATACACCATCGGACGTGGAAGAATGTCTATCTGATGGCCAGCTTCTACTCGCCAATGGCAAGTCAATCTCTGTCGTCGCCAGCGCAGCTGTGTCAGTGTCGAACATGCCCGTGTCGAAGGGATTTGTTGAGAAGCAGGAAGTGACTGTTCTCAGAGATTCGGGCTGCAATGGAGTCATTGTCAAAGAGGATCTGGTGCCAACAGAGAAGTTCACTGGTGACTTCAAGTGGACGCTCATGGCTGACAGCAAATGCGTGAGGGCACCAGTGGCAAATATCCAGATAGATACTCCATACTTCACCGGAGAAGTTGAGGCCGTCTGCCTGAAGAAGCCCTTGTACGATCTATTAATTGGGAACATTGGGGGTGCGAGACGTCCTGATGACCCTGATGTCGAATGGAGAATGGGCGCAGCTCAGCCTGCTGTTGAGGAGGAAGACCCACTGCCATTCGCGAATGAAGATATCAGCGAACTGTTACGAGATGACAGAGCAACTGTGCATCGCCGCGACCAGCCGCAGGTTGTAAGCGCTGTGACGACCAGAGCCCAGGCGAAGAAGGACAAAACAACTACGCCACTCAGGGTCACCAACAGTTCTGCAACTGCTGTCGTGGACAGGGATCGGCTGATTCAGCTACAGGAAGCTGATTCGACCTTAACAAAGTACAGGAGTCGTCCTGTCAAGGAGATGACTAAGGGCGAAGGCACTGTGCAATTTGAAGTGAAGGCCAAGATTCTGTACAGAGTGTTCCAGCACGCGAGAGTCAACGGTGGGAAGCCATTACGTCAAGTTCTGGTGCCTCAACCACTTAGGCGCCAGGTGATGGAGGTGGCCCACGACTCTATTATGGGAGGTCACCTGGGGGTCAAGAAGACATCGGACAGAATCCAGGCTGCGTTTTACTGGCCAGGACTGCATGCAGATGTGACTCGATTCTGCCGATCGTGCGATATTTGCCAGAAAACCATACCTCGAGGAAGGGTCCCGAAAGTACCGTTGCAGAAGATGCCTTTGATCGACCGACCTTTCAAGAGGGTGGCCATAGACCTCATCGGCGAGATCAAACCGCCAAGTGAAGCGGGTCATCGTTGGGTACTGACCCTGGTAGACTATGCAACCAGGTACCCAGAAGCCGTGCCTCTGAAGAAAATTGACACAGAGACTGTTGCCGAGGCACTTGTGGACATTTTCAGCAGAATTGGGGTTCCTGAAGAGATCCTCACAGACCTGGGGACACAGTTTGTCTCTGAATGCATGGAAGAGGTCAACAGGCTGCTGAGCATTCGTCACTTGACTACGACACCCTATCACCCGATGTGCAATGGGCTGGTAGAAAAATTCAATGCGACGCTGAAGTCCACGCTGAAGAAACTATGCAGTGAGCAGCCAAGGCAGTGGCATCGCTACATCAATGCCTTGCTGTTTGCATACAGGGAGGTGCCACAAGAGTCCACTGGATTCTCCCCGTTCGAGCTGATGTACGGGCGGACCGTGAGAGGCCCGATGCAAATACTAAAGGAATTGTGGACGAAAGATGTGGACACACCTGAAGTGAAGAACAGTTACCAGTACGTGTTTGAGTTGCGAGAGAAACTGGAGGAGACTCTCGAGATTGCGAGAGAAAACTTGAGAAAGTCTCAGGATAACAGAAAGCACTACTACGACCGCAAAGCCGTAAACAGGAAGTTTACACCAGGTAACAAAGTGCTGATACTGCTTCCCACTGATCACAACAAACTACTGATGCAGTGGAAAGGCCCATACGAGGTTGAGGCCGTGGTAGGGATCAACGGCTACAAGGTGAATGTCGGCAAGAAGTCCAAGATCTACCACGCTAACCTCCTGAAACTGTATGTGGAGAGACCTCCGGAAGCAGTACAGGTCGCAGCAAGTGTGGAAGAACCAGCCGAACTAGACGAGTTCGACGGTGAGGAACTACTGGAGTTGGGAGACCTCCACAAGAAAGAGGGAGTGGATGACGTCAAGTTAGGACCTGACCTGACGGAAGACCAGCAGAAGGGGCTTTTGTTGGAAAACGTCACCAAGATCCTCAATGCGCCACGTCCTGAAACCAAGAAGCAGGTGCGATCCTTCCTTGGATTGGCTGGGTACTACAGAGAGTTCATTCCAAACTTCGCCGCCATAACGGCGCCTTTGTCGGACATGACCCGGAAAGGATGCTCCAACCGAATACTCTGGGGACCAGCTCAGGAGAAGGCATACCAGACCGTGCGCGACCTGATGTCACGAGACCCGGTGCTACGCTTTCCTGATACTGCCAAAGAGTTCATCTTGCGTACAGACGCATCGGACGAAGGGATCGGCGCCATGCTGATGCAAGAGCATGGAGGTAAACCGTTTCCGGTCAGCTATGCCAGCAAGAAGCTGTCAGGAGCCGAGAAGAACTACTCGACCATGGAGAAAGAGTGTTTAGCCATCGTGTGGGGAATCAAGAAATTTGAACTCTACCTCCAAGGGGTGAAATTCGTGCTTCAGACTGATCACAAACCCCTCACCTACCTGAACTCTGCGAAGTTTGTGAATAATCCTATCATGAGGTGGGTGATGTACTTGCCGAACTTTGATATGCGAGTGGAATCGATCAAAGGTTCAGACAATGTTGGAGCAGATTTTCTCAGCCGAGTATGTGAGTAAAACTGTGTTCATTCTCCAACAGACTAATGTACATACCTGGATTTCAATCTGTTATGTATACATAGTATGTGTACAGGTAGCGTTTCAATGATTGAAAGAAATTAGGTAAATTTCTTCTTGTGTTGGGGGTAATGTTAGGAAACGCTACCGTTGCTGAGCTTTGGTTCAGTTTTGTGTGTTGCATGTAGTTGACTTATTTTTACTTTGTGGGAAAGTACCGATATTATATTTTGTAAACACAATATTTATGCTTGGACGAGAATGCAGGTGAACTTTCTAGTCCTGTCAAAACAAGTTGTTTACCATGCTGTTTTAGTCGTGAGTTCGTGGCGTTCGTTCGGATTAAGTGCGTCGGCGCTTTTGATGTACGTCACAGAGAACGTCACTGTTCTAGTCCATAGACGATTCGTATATAATGTAGTTGTATCATGTTCGGTCTGGAATATTCTCGAGATTGAGTATTTACTATATATGCCAGCGCGATTTGAATGTTAAAAAGCTTCTATTTGAGTTCTGCTACGTTGTGCAATTGTATGTATTGAATGCTGAATAAATCCTCGAACTCAATTTGACGAGTTGTTTTCTGTTGCTGCGAAGACGGGCGACGTAGAATAAAAGAACACAACTATACGACGTTTGAGAACTTGTGGCAATCTCAAGTGTCGTGTAACACTTACCACTAGGCCAACCGTGCCGGTTCTCGCCTAAAGCGATATCAAAACATCCATATGTCGGCCTGAAAATCAACACAAAAATAAAAGACTTCACTGTATGTACGAGACTGTTTAAGAATGGGAAAGTAATTATGATCAAGACAAAATTAGTAACAAAGAAACCAAAGCAATTTATCAGGAATTGGCGGCCGATATCCCTGCTTCTCAGTTGGTAGAGGTCTTTCATAATGATATGCTAAACTGTGTGACACTAAATGGTCAATATTTTGGCTGGTTTAGTACCAGAACACGGCAGAAGAAGGATAAAACAAGTAGATTGCCTCTCTCCATATTTGTATTTAATACGCCCTGAGATATTGTCACTCACTGTGGGTAATAACACACACACACGAAGTCTTGACATTTAAAGGGAGAACAAGTTATCTTCTCAATTTGCGGATAACTCCACTCTATATTTGAATGGAGCAAAGAATTGTTTACTGACTGTGTAATCTTCTTCTTCTTCTTCCATGGGCTTAGACTCCCACGTTCACTCATGCTTTTAGCACGAGATGATTTGTACGTGTATGACCGTTTTTACCCCGCCATTCTGGCAGCATACGCCGATTTCGGGGGAGGCATGCTGGGTATTTTCTTGTTTTTATAACCCACCAAACTCTGACATGGATTACATAATCTTTTTCGTGCGCACTTGGTCTTGTGCTTGCGTGTACACACGAAGGGGGTTAAGTCACTAAGCAGGTCTGCACATAAGTTGACCTGGGAGATCGGAAAAATCTCCACTCTTAACTCACCACGCGGCAGCGACCGGGATTCGAACTCACGACCTCCCGATTAGGAGGCCGGCGTCTTACCACCGACGCTACTTCGCCCGTCTGTGGCTGTGTAATGACTTTGAACAGATTTGTTCTAGTATTTCGGGTTTAGAAATAAATGATGAAAACAGTTGTCTGAATTGGGAGGAGAGGAAATCACGAGACAGATATAATTATTGGAGATAGGAGATATGAACTTTTGTTGGGACCTTGTGATTTTTAAAGTTCTAGGGGTCAACTTTTCCACAAAGCCAATTACATTTTAGAAATTGATTATAAAGGAAACGTTACAAAGATTAAACGATTGGAGTCCAAGAAAACGGACCCCTTTGAGTAGAGTTTATATTCTTAAACAATGAACGGTCCTATCTTCACAGGTTTATTGATTAACTCTGTTTCCAAACTAACCCGATAATTGGTTACGAAAAGTAAACGCTTATGTAAAATTCGGAGAAATGTTCACATACTTTATTGCCATGGTAGTTTGAACATGATTGATACACATTTCTTTGTGGCATCTGTACAGATATCAGACTTGCAGATTTAAAATGTTTGAAATTGATGTAGAACATATTAGCCTTTGCCGGATGCCGCTTTTGACTACACACGCCCGACGATGCGGGTTTGTCTGAACCCATACATTTGAAAGAGGGTTTTTACCGTTTATTTCTCTAACGACGATGCGGGTTTGTCTGAACCCATACATTTGAAAGAGGCTTTTTACCGTTTATTTCTCTAACGACGGGGTGGGTTCAGGGAAACCCACAGCGCTACTTCAGTGGGTGCATCGAGTTTCTCCCTTCACCGACTTCTTGCAGGGGAGGGAGAGGGGAGGGAGAGGGGAGGGAGAGACTGAGAGAGACTGAGAGAGACTGAGAGACTAAGAAAGAGAGAGAGAGAGACTAAGAAAGAGAGAGAGACTAAGAAAGAGAGAGAGAGAGACTAAGAAAGAGAGAGAGACTAAGAAAAAGAGAGAGAGAGACTAAGAAAGAGAGAGAGAGAGAGATTAAGAAAGAGAGAGAGAAAGAGGGAGAGAGAGACTAAGAAAGAGAGAGAGAGACTAAGAAAGAGAGAGAGACTAAGAGAGAGAGAGACTAAGAGAGAGAGAGACTAAGAGAGAGAGAGAGAGAGAGACTAAGAAAGAGAGAGAGACTAAGAAAGAGAGAGAGAGAGACTAAGAAAGACTGAGAGAGAGAGACTAAGAAAGAGAGAGAGGGAGACTAAGAAAGAGAGAGAGAGACTAAGAAAGAGAGAGAGAGAGACTAAGAGAGATAGAGAGACTAAGAAAGAGAGAGAGAGACTAAGAAAGAGAGAGAGAGACTAAGAAAGAGAGAGAGAGACTAAGAAAGAGAGAGAGACTAAGAAAGAGAGAGAGAGAGAGACTAAGAAAGAGAGAGAGAGACAAAGAAAGAGAGAGAGAGAGAGACTAAGAAAGAGAGAGAGAGAGAGAGACTAAGAAAGAGACAGAGAGACTAAGAAAGAGAGAGAGAGAGAGAGAGATAGACTAAGAAAGAGAGAGAGAGAGAGACTAAGAAATAGAGAGAGACTAAGAAAGAGAGAGAGAGAGAGAATAAGAAAGAGAGAGAGAGAGACTAAGAAAGAGAGAGAGAGAGAGACTAAGAAAGAGAGAGAGAGACTAAGAAAGAGAGAGAGACTAAGAAAGAGAGAGAGAGAGACTAAGAAAGAGAGAAAGAGAGACTAAAAAAGAGAGAGCTGAGAGACTAAGAAAGAGAGAGAGAGAGACTAAGACAGAGAGAGATACTAAGCAAGAGAGAGAGAGAGACTAAGAAAGAGAGAGAGAGAGAGACTAAGAAAGAGAGAGAGACTAAGAAAGAGAGAGAGAGACTAAGAAAGAGAGACAGAGAGACTAAGAAAGAGAGACAGAGAGAGTGACTAAGAAAGAGAGACAGAGAGAGAGACTAAGAGAGAGAGACAGAGAGAGAGACTAAAAGAGAGAGACAGAGAGAGAGAGATACAGAGAGAGAGAGAGACAGAGAGAGAGATAGAGAGACAGTCAGATAGACAGACAGTCAGATAGACGGATAGACAGATATAGACGGATAGACAGACAGACAGACAGAGCAACTGACAACAGACATACAGACAGAGAGATACGGACAGACAGACAGAGAGACAGACAGTCTCTTGGAGACAAACAGGCAGACAGACACTGTTCCGCCGCTTTGGTAATTATGGGTGTAGCAGAACCCGCGCCGTCGGCAGAGGGATAGTTACATCACTACTACTCTTTAAAAGTATGGGTTTGTGTGAACCCGCGCCATCGGTAGTGTTTATGTAAATTATCATAATCAATTAATTTTAATGTTTTGTCATGTACACACTAAAAATTTGCAGACAGAGAGCAAATTAGGTGTGTGAGAGATACTTAAAATTTCAAAACGATACCTTTAATGGTTCCAGAGTTACAATGATTTTAGTGTGTCTCTGGGTACAGGTGAACCCAGGAAGCACGGCAAAGGTTAAATCAAAAAACAAGAAAGGTAGGTTGTTGGAACGTTTGTTATTGACAAAACAATACATTCACAGATATTTCGACCCAACGGTCTTTTAAGTGAACAGACAAACAAATATTCTTGATAGTTCTATCAGTTTACGTCCACTCGTCTGGAAGCCGAGCGGATGAATCAACAATGCCTTTCTTGTTTTTTAATTCTGAATTTTGGAACGTTGGCAGTCTCTTTGTTTTTGGTAGAACATACTAATTTTGATGATATTTCTGAACTGGAAGATTTATAAATAAAGCGGATGCTGATTGTACATGTGTTATTGCAACCTTGTGCTAACTTATGGAAAGATGTTTTGAAATATGAGAAAAATTGTTGGCCATGCTACGTAGCATATTGAAATGCTTTTGTTTCAGAATGTATAAACTGAAACGTGAACATTGTACATGATCGTTAGACAGTTGCAAAATAAGGAGTGAATTAAAAATGACATGCTATATATTTATTAGCAGTTTTTGCATTTCAATTTTAATTTCAATCTGTTGTTGATTCAAAATGCAATTGAAGTCTCAAATGCATTACAAGTTGTTTCTCACACGCACCATTTGTTTGTTTGTTTGTTCGTTTTCATATCTGCATTATCAGTCCTATCCTTATTTTGAGTGTGTGTGTGTGTGTGTATGTGTGTGTGTGTGTGTGTGTGTGTGTGTGTGTGTGTGTGTGTGTGTGTGTATTTGTATGTGTGTGTCTGGGCACGGTGTCTGGTTATTTTGAGTGTGTGCGCGCGAGCACGTGTGTGTGTGCGTGTGTGTGTGGGTGGGTGTGTGTGTGTTCTGTTGCTTTTGTTGAAGGCCAATTTGTGACCCTCCACCACGGAATGAGTCGCATGTCACCTTTGCATGATTTTCCTATTTATACATTTTCTTAAAGATTTTTTTATGCTCTATCCAGTGGTGAAAACCGTTTTAGAAAAGAGCAAAAACTGTTTGAGTTATAAGCCTGTGACTAAGGTGACCCTCACACTGTTACCAGACACTCCCCGGACTTATATTAAGCCTAGCGCAGAACCGCGCGAGGTGACATGCGACTCATTTCGTGGTGGAGGGTCACATTTGTTATCTGGTTGTCTCCCAACATCAAGTTGTTCGTGCAGATCAAAATACTGTTTCATAGGAACACAGACATTTTTATTCTTATTATTTTTATTATTTTTATTCGATGATGTATTTAATGAAATGTTAAGATTGTTCGATAGGCGTACCCAAATGTTCGAACAACAACAACAACAACA
Organism: Littorina saxatilis; assembly: GCF_037325665.1. Classification (NCBI taxonomy): domain Eukaryota; kingdom Metazoa; phylum Mollusca; class Gastropoda; order Littorinimorpha; family Littorinidae; genus Littorina; species Littorina saxatilis. The sequence continues at coordinate 10,387,454 of NC_090260.1, forward strand.
AAACAACAGATACTAAATGTACGACTACCACTACGCAACCGTGAAATAAAAATCATGTTGTTCAAAAGTTGAATCAATTTCACATGCATTATGAATGTCAATCTTGATTTAAGCACTGTTTTACTTATTTTCACATATTCATGAAACTTACATTTCTAAGTACATGTATGTGCTTATATATTTATAAAACGTCTATCTTATGCCTATCCTGCAAGGAATTGCATGTCACTGAACGTGCATGCGTGTGTACATTAACCATTCTCTCTTTACTGTATCTAGCCTGCAGGACATTAACCATTCTCTCTTTACTGTATCTAGCCTGTAGGACATTAACCATTCTCTCTTTACTGTATCTAGCCTGCAGACATTAACCATTCTTCTTTACTGTATCTAGCCTGTAGGACATTAACCATTCTCTCTTTACTGTATCTAGCCTGTAGGACATTAACCATTTCTCTTTACTGTATCTAGCCTGTAGGACATTAACCATTCTCTCTTTACTGTATCTAGCCTGTAGGACATTAACCATTCTCTCTTTACTGTATCTAGCCTGTAGGACATTAACCATTCTCTCTTACTGTATCTAGCCTGTAGGACATTAACCATTCTCTCTTTACTGTATCTAGCCTGTAGGACATTAACCATTCTCTCTTTACTGTATCTAGCCTGTAGGACATTAACCATTCTCTTACTGTATTAGCCTGTAATTCCTTTTAGCCTGTAGGACATTAACCATTCTCTCTTTACTGTATCTAGCCTGTAGGACATTAACCATTCTCTCTTTACTGTATCTAGCCTGTAGGACATTAACCATTCTCTCTTTACTGTATCTAGCCTGTAGGACATTAACCATTCTCTCTTTACTGTATCTAGCCTGTAGGACATTAACCATTCTCTCTTTACTGTATCTAGCCTGCAGGACATTAACCATTCTCTCTTTACTGTATCTAGCCTGTAGGACATTAACCATTCTCTCTTTACTGTATCTAGCCTGCAGGACATTAACCATTCTCTCTTTACTGTATCTAGCCTGTAGGACATTAACCATTCTCTCTTTACTGTATCTAGCCTGTAGGACATTAACCATTCTCTCTTTACTGTATCTAGCCTGTAGGACATTAACCATTCTCTCTTTACTGTATCTAGCCTGTAGGACATTAACCATTCTCTCTTTACTGTATCTAGCCTGTAGGACATTAACCATTCTCTCTTTACTGTATCTAGCCTGTAGGACATTAACCATTCTCTCTTTACTGTATCTAGCCTGTAGGACATTAACCATTCTCTCTTTACTGTATCTAGCCTGTAGGACATTAACCATTCTCTCTTTACTGTATCTAGCCTGTAGGACATTAACCATTCTCTCTTTACTGTATCTAGCCTGCAGGACATTAACCATTCTCTCTTTACTGTATCTAGCCTGCAGGACATTAACCATTCTCTCTTTACTGTATCTAGCCTGCAGGACATTAACCATTCTCTCTTTACTGTATCTAGCCTGTAGGACATTAACCATTCTCTCTTTACTGTATCTAGCCTGCAGGACATTAACCATTCTCTCTTTACTGTATCTAGCCTGTAGGACATTAACCATTATCTCTTTACTGTATCTAGCCTGCAGGACACTAACCATTCTCTCTTTACTGTATCTAGCCTGTAGGACATTAACCATTATCTCTTTACTGTATCTAGCCTGCAGGACATTAACCATTCTCTCTTTACTGTATCTAGCCTGTAGGACATTAACCATTATCTCTTTACTGTATCTAGCCTGCAGGACATTAACCATTCTCTCTTTACTGTATCTAGCCTGTAGGACATTAACCATTCTCTCTTTACTGTATCTAGCCTGCAGGACATTAACCATTCTCTCTTTACTGTATCTAGCCTGTAGGACATTAACCATTCTCTCTTTACTGTATCTAGCCTGCAGGACATTAACCATTCTCTCTTTACTGTATCTAGCCTGTAGGACATTAACCATTCTCTCTTTACTGTATCTAGCCTGTAGGACATTAACCATTCTCTCTTTACTGTATCTAGCCTGTAGGACATTAACCATTCTCTCTTTACTGTATCTAGCCTGTAGGACATTAACCATTCTCTCTTTACTGTATCTAGCCTGTAGGACATTAACCATTCTCTCTTTACTGTATCTAGCCTGTAGGACATTAACCATTCTCTCTTTACTGTATCTAGCCTGTAGGACATTAACCATTCTCTCTTTACTGTATCTAGCCTGTAGGACATTAACCATTATCTCTTTACTGTATCTAGCCTGTAGGACATTAACCATTCTCTCTTTACTGTATCTAGCCTGTAGGACATTAACCATTATCTCTTTACTGTATCTAGCCTGCAGGACATTAACCATTCTCTCTTTACTGTATCTAGCCTGTAGGACATTAACCATTATCTCTTTACTGTATCTAGCCTGTAGGACATTACCCATTCTCTCTTTACTGTATCTAGCCTGTAGGACATTAACCATTATCTCTTTACTGTATCTAGCCTGCAGGACATTAACCATTCTCTCTTTACTGTATCTAGCCTGTAGGACATTAACCATTCTCTCTTTACTGTATCTAGCCTGCAGGACATTAACCATTCTCTCTTTACTGTATCTAGCCTGTAGGACATTAACCATTCTCTCTTTACTGTATCTAGCCTGCAGGACATTAACCATTCTCTCTTTACTGTATCTAGCCTGTAGGACATTAACCATTCTCTCTTTACTGTATCTAGCCTGTAGGACATTAACCATTCTCTCTTTACTGTATCTAGCCTGTAGGACATTAACCATTCTCTCTTTACTGTATCTAGCCTGTAGGACATTAACCATTCTCTCTTTACTGTATCTAGCCTGTAGGACATTAACCATTCTCTCTTTACTGTATCTAGCCTGCAGGACATTAACCATTCTCTCTTTACTGTATCTAGCCTGTAGGACATTAACCATTCTCTCTTTACTGTATCTAGCCTGCAGGACATTAACCATTCTCTCTTTACTGTATCTAGCCTGTAGGACATTAACCATTCTCTCTTTACTGTATCTAGCCTGCAGGACATTAACCATTCTCTCTTTACTGTATCTAGCCTGTAGGACATTAACCATTCTCTCTTTACTGTATCTAGCCTGTAGGACATTAACCATTCTCTCTTTACTGTATCTAGCCTGTAGGACATTAAACATTCTCTCTTTACTGTATCTAGCCTGTAGGACATTAACCATTCTCTCTTTACTGTATCTAGCCTGTAGGACATTAACCATTCTCTCTTTACTGTATCTAGCCTGTAGGACATTAACCATTCTCTCTTTACTGTATCTAGCCTGTAGGACATTAACCATTCTCTCTTTACTGTATCTAGCCTGTAGGACATTAACCATTCTCTCTTTACTGTATCTAGCCTGCAGGACATTAACCATTCTCTCTTTACTGTATCTAGCCTGCAGGACATTAACCATTCTCTCTTTACTGTATCTAGCCTGTAGGACATTAACCATTCTCTCTTTACTGTATCTAGCCTGCAGGACATTAACCATTCTCTCTTTACTGTATCTAGCCTGTAGGACATTAACCATTCTCTCTTTACTGTATCTAGCCTGCAGGACATTAACCATTCTCTCTTTACTGTATCTAGCCTGCAGGACATTAACCATTCTCTCTTTACTGTATCTAGCCTGTAGGACATTAACCATTCTCTCTTTACTATATCTAGCCTGTAGGACATTAACCATTCTCTCTTTACTGTATCTAGCCTGTAGGACATTAACCATTCTCTCTTTACTGTATCTAGCCTGTAGGACATTAACCATTCTCTCTTTACTGTATCTAGCCTGCAGGACATTAACCATTCTCTCTTTACTGTATCTAGCCTGCAGGACATTAACCATTCTCTCTTTACTGTATCTAGCCTGTAGGACATTAACCATTCTCTCTTTACTATATCTAGCCTGTAGGACATTAACCATTCTCTCTTTACTGTATCTAGCCTGTAGGACATTAACCATTCTCTCTTTACTGTATCTAGCCTGCAGGACATTAACCATTCTCTCTTTACTGTATCTAGCCTGCAGGACATTAACCATTCTCTCTTTACTGTATCTAGCCTGCAGGACATTAACCATTCTCTCTTTACTGTATCTAGCCTGTAGGACCTTAACCATTCTCTCTTTACTGTATCTAGCCTGTAGGACATTAACCATTCTCTCTTTACTGTATCTAGCCTGTAGGACATTAACCATTCTCTCTTTACTGTATCTAGCCTGCAGGACATTAACCATTCTCTCTTTACTGTATCTAGCCTGCAGGACATTAATCATTCTCTCTTTACTGTATCTAGCCTGTAGGACATTAACCATTCTCTCTTTACTGTATCTAGCCTGCAGGACATTAACCATTCTCTCTTTACTGTATCTAGCCTGTAGGACATTAACCATTCTCTCTTTACTGTATCTAGCCTGCAGGACATTAACCATTCTCTCTTTACTGTATCTAGCCTGCAGGACATTAACCATTCTCTCTTTACTGTATCTAGCCTGTAGGACATTAACCATTCTCTCTTTACTATATCTAGCCTGTAGGACATTAACCATTCTCTCTTTACTGTATCTAGCCTGTAGGACATTAACCATTCTCTCTTTACTGTAGCTAGCCTGTAGGACATTAACCATTCTCTCTTTACTGTATCTAGCCTGCAGGACATTAACCATTCTCTCTTTACTGTATCTAGCCTGCAGGACATTAACCATTCTCTCTTTACTGTATCTAGCCTGTAGGACATTAACCATTCTCTCTTTACTATATCTAGCCTGTAGGACATTAACCATTCTCTCTTTACTGTATCTAGCCTGTAGGACATTAACCATTCTCTCTTTACTGTATCTAGCCTGCAGGACATTAACCATTCTCTCTTTACTGTATCTAGCCTGCAGGACATTAACCATTCTCTCTTTACTGTATCTAGCCTGCAGGACATTAACCATTCTCTCTTTACTGTATCTAGCCTGTAGGACATTAACCATTCTCTCTTTACTATATCTAGCCTGTAGGACATTAACCATTCTCTCTTTACTATATCTAGCATGTAGGACATTAACCATTCTCTCTTGACTGTATCTAGCCTGCAGGACATTAACCATTCTCTCTTTACTGTATCTAGCCTGTAGGACCTTAACCATTCTCTTTTTACTATATCTAGCATGTAGGACATTAACCATTCTCTCTTTACTATATCTAGCCTGTAGGACATTAACCATTCTCTCTTTACTGTATCTAGCCTGCAGGACATTTACCATTCTCTCTTTACCGTATCTAGCCTGCAGGACATTAACCATTCTCTCTTTACTGTATCTAGCCTGTAGGACATTAACCATTCTCTCTTTACTGTATCTAGTCTGTAGGACATTAACCATTCTCTCTTTACTGTATCTAGCCTGTAGTACATTAACCATTCTCTCTTTACTGTATCTAGCCTGTAGTACATTAACCATTCTCTCTTTACTGTATCTAGCCTGTAGGACATTAACCATTCTCTCTTTACTGTATCTAGCCTGTAGGACATTAACCATTCTCTCTTTACTGTATCTAGCCTGGAGGACATTAACCATTCTCTCTTTACTGTATCTAGCCTGTAGGACCTTAACCATTCTCTCTTTACTATATCTAGCCTGTAGGACATTAACCATTCTCTCTTTACTATATCTAGCCTGTAGGACATTAACCATTCTCTTTTTACTATATCTAGCATGTAGGACATTAACCAGTCTCTCTTTACTATATCTAGCCTGTAGGACATTAACCAGTCTCTCTTTACTATATCTAGCCTGTAGGACATTAACCAGTCTCTCTTTACTATATCTAGCCTGTAGGACCTTAACCATTCTCTCTTTACTATATCTAGCCTGTAGGACATTAACCATTCTCTCTTTACTATATCTAGCCTGTAGGACATTAACCATTCTCTCTTTACTATATCTAGCATGTAGGACATTAACCATTCTCTCTTTACTATATCTAGCCTGTAGGACATTAACCATTCTCTCTTTACTGTATCTAGCCTGCAGGACATTAACCATTCTCTCTTTACCGTATCTAGCCTGCAGGACATTAACCATTCTCTCTTTACTGTATCTAGCCTGTAGGACATTAACCATTCTCTCTTTACTATATCTAGCCTGTAGGACATTAACCATTCTCTCTTTACTATATCTAGCCTGCAGGACATTAACCATTCTCTCTTTACTGTATCTAGCCTGTAGGACATTAACCATTCTCTCTTTACTGTATCTAGCCTGTAGGACATTAACCATTCTCTCTTTACTGTATCTAGCCTGTAGGACATTAGCCATTCTCTCTTTACTGTATCTAGCCTGTAGGACATTAACCATTCTCTCTTTACTGTATCTAGCCTGTAGGACATTAGCCATTCTCTCTTTACTGTATCTAGCCTGTAGGACATTAACCATTCTCTCTTTACTATTTCTAGCCTGCAGGACATTAACCATTCTCTCTTTACTGTATCTAGCCTGTAGGACATTAACCATTCTCTCTTTACTGTATCTAGCCTGTAGGACATTAACCATTCTCTCTTTACTGTATCTAGCCTGTAGGACATTAGCCATTCTCTCTTTACTATATCTAGCCTGTAGGACATTAACCATTCTCTCTTTACTGTATCTAGCCTGTAGGACATTAACCATTCTCTCTTTACTGTATCTAGCCTGGAGGACATTAACCATTCTCTCTTTACTGTATCTAGCCTGTAGGACATTAGCCATTCTCTCTTTACTGTATCTAGCCTATAGGACACTAACCATTCTCTCTTTACTGTATCTAGCCTGTAGGACATTAACCATTCTCTCTTTACTGTATCTAGTCTGTAGGACATTAACCATTCTCTCTTTACTGTATCTAGCCTGTAGGACATTAACCATTCTCTCTTTACTGTATCTAGCCGGTAGGACATTAGCCATTCTCTCTTTACTGTATCTAGCCTGTAGGACATTAACCATTCTCTCTTTACTGTATCTAGCCTGTAGGACATTAACCATTCTCTCTTTACTGTATCTAGCCTGTAGGACATTAACCATTCTCTCTTTACTGTATCTAGCCTGTAGGACATTAACCATTCTCTCTTTACTGTATCTAGCCTGTAGGACATTAACCATTCTCTCTTTACTGTATCTAGCCTGTAGGACATTAACCATTCTCTCTTTACTGTATCTAGCCTGTAGGACATTAACCATTCTCTCTTTACTTTTCTTTCCATCCCTTTTAATTTTTGTTTAATTTTTTTCTATCTCTCTTTTTTACCCCATCTAAAGTCGGGGTCGAACCCGGGAACATGCCGCTCATGGTTTTACCGTGAGGTCGTAAAACATTACCAATCATCACAAACACACATCTCTTACTGCTTTGTGTGCAGTGTCGGATTTTCTGATGACTCGAATTAATTTAGCAAATGGACATGGGTATCTCTTAGAAACTATTTTGAACAAATAAAAGGAAACATTCACAAGAACTGGGATCTGTCGGTATTTAAACGGGACGAACAAGATACACAAAAGGCAAATGATCATTGTGACTCATCTGTCAATGTCGCCTTTTCTAAAATGTCCATCTTGTTCGTGTACTTTTAAAACTGAGAGGTCGAATTTCTGGTGAATGTTTCGTTTCTTCCGTAGTTAAACGTTCCATAAACTTACACTTCTTATTTTTACATTTTTGTTTATAACCTTTAGTCAAGTATGAACATTTTTGCTCAGATTAGACCAGGTATCGAGACGAGAGTTATGGTGTGTGTTTGTGTGTTTGTGTGTGTGTGTGTGTGTGTGTGTGTGTGTGTGTGTGTGTGTGTGTGTGTGTGTGTGTTGTAAATGTGGCGATCTCATTTTTTAATCAAACTGATTGAAATGTTGGTCACAACATATTTGACCCGGTCCGGCGTCTGAAGCTTAAAATATAACGAATCAATGTGTTCCTTGTGTCCCTGAGCCGGACTGTATATGTCACAGACAAGGTCTTGTTGTGTCAGGCTGTCTTGTGTGCACGGAGTACTGTCGCTACGGACGAGATGGGCTCCAACGGCTGTCTCCGCTGTCAGTGTCACGTGTTGTTGTTGTTGTTGTGTCAGACTGTCCTGTGTGCACGGAGTACTGTCGCTACGGACGAGAGCTAGGGCGCAACGGCTGTCTCAGCTGTCAGTGTCACGTGTTGTTGTTGTGTCAGGCTGTCCTGTGTGCACGGAGTACTGTCGCTACGGACGAGAGCTGGGCTCAAACGGCTGTGTCCGCTATCAGTGTCACGTGTTGTTGTTGTTGTTGTTGTGTCAGGCTGTCCTGTGTGCACGGAGTAGGGGAAGGGCTCCTAATATGGACCACCTCCTGTTCTGACAAACTAACAGAGCTAGAGCTCTCAAAACACCCTCTCAGGATAACATGTCTTTGTTGAAACAGTTGCAGAAACACAAACCTCAAAACCGTTAGGCTTATTTTTCTTTTTACATTTGTGACCCTCCACCACGGAATGAGTCACATGTCACCTTTGCATGATTTTCATATTTTTAAATTTTCCTACAGATTTTTTTATGCTCTATCCTGTGGTGAAAACCGTTTTTAGAAAAGAGCGAAAACTGTTTGAGTTATAAGCCTGTGACTAAGGTGACCCTCACACTGTTACCAGACACTCCCCGGACTTACATTAAGCCTTACGCAGAACCGCGCGAGGTGACATGCGACTCATTTCGTGGTGGAGGTTCACATTCAGTCAAGTTTTGACTAAATGTTTTAACGTAGAGGGGGGGAATCGAGACGAGGGTCATGGTGTATGTGTGTGTGTGTGTGTGTGTGTGTGTGTGTGTCTGTCTGTGTGTGTGTGTAGAGCGATTCAGACTAAACTACTGGACCGATCTTTATGAAATTTGACATGAGAGTTCCTGGGTATGATATCCTCAGAAGTTTTTTTTAATTTTATTTTAATAAATGTCTTTGATGACGTCATATCCGGTTTTTCGTAAAAGTTGAGGCGGCACTGTCACGCCCTCATTTTTCAACCAAATTGGTTGAAATTTTGGTCAAGTAATCTTCGACAAAGCCCGGACTTTGGTATTGCATTTCAGCTTGATGGCTTAAAAATTAATTAATGACTTTGGTCATTAAATATCTGAAAATTGTAAAAAAAATATTTTTTTTATAAAACGATCCAAATTTACGTTCATCTTATTTTCCATCATTTGCTGATTCCAAAAACATATAAATATGTTGTATTTGGATTAACAACAAGCTCTGAAAATTAAATATATAAAAATTATTATCAAAATTTATTTTTCGAAATCAATTTAAAAACACTTTCATCTTATTCCTTGTCGGTTCCTGATTCCAAAAACATATAGATATGATATGTTTGGATTAAAAACACGCTCAGAAAGTTAAAACGAAGAGAGGTACAGAAAAGCGTGCTATCCTTCTCAGCGCAACGAATACCCCGCTCTTCTTGTCAATTTCACTGGCACTGGCTTTGCCACGGGCGGTGGAGTGACGATGCTACGAGTATACGGTCTTGCTGCGTTGCGTTGCGTTCAGTTTCATTTTGTGAGTTCGACAGCTACTTGACTAAATGTTGTATTTTCGCCTTACGCGACTTGTTTTCACTGTTGGCAGGGTTCACTCTAAATTTGCCGTCTAAAACGGACTCGTTTCTGTCCACAGCCAAAGCTTTTATCACACAGAAATTGGTATGTATGACAGCTTAGACCGTATTTGTTACATTTTTGCAGTGTTGACCCCGAGTGTCTACTGCAAACAAAAAAATAATAGCAAAATCTCAAAGTATGTGTGAGTCTCCTAATATGGACCACCTTCAACAAATCGAAGAAAATAAAAGCTAACGGTTATTTTCATTATTTCATTAAGAAGCTTTCTGGAAATAACCTATAACTAGCCCTCGAAAATTTCAAAAAAATATAACAAATAGTCTTCTTTTCGTGGAAGTTGATAATTTCACTTATTTTCACTCTGTTTTTGATAAGCTTCTTTAGTTTCCTGGTGTGCTTCAAATAATGCTCTCATCAACCCGAAACCGATAAATCTAAACAATATTTGAATTAGTCTGACTTGCACACTAAGTTGTATCATGTTATTTTGAAGTATAGGGGGCTTTTTACAGTGGTTCGTGACGGCCGCTTTACTGGTCCATATTAGGCGCCCAGGCTCCCAATATGGACCATTTGTGATTGGTTCTGTATTTAATTTTTGCAGAGTGTCTATCAAAGCTATTTCACTCTAATTAGGCCTAACGGTTAACCTAAGAGAGAAGGACTACCAAACACACAAGAGGCGAAGCCTTCAAGGCTCACGTAAGAAATCGACAAACAGTAACACAAACTCAATCACTCCGTCACACATACACACACACACACAAACACACACACAGACGCACACACACACACACACACACACACACACACACACACACACACACACACACACACATACTCACACACACACACACACACACGCACACACACACACAGTTAAAACTAACGCATCATATTAACTCGCCTGGTTCTTAAAATAATTCTGACGGTCAACACAGCCAGAAATGCCAACAAAGACAATCTGTTGCAAGGTAAGCTTACCAAACGTTACATAGCGAATCATATATGATAGTGCGTAAACAGCAAACAGTAGATCTACAATCAAAGAGAGGATCGAGTCTGGAATGAAACGCGATACAGATCTAGCATTCAAAAACTGTCTTTCACGTTCAAGGAAGTTGTTGCAAAGTACTTAAGACTAGATCAACTCATTTCACTAGAGGTGACTGCCTAGCACTGTGTTTGACAGCCGTGTCTGCTGAAATAAAAAGAAATTAAAACAAAACGGATTAACAGTAGGTGACACGTTATCAGAGTGGGAGACACTAGAGTCTGTCTCTGAACTTACCGGGATACGGCTGCAAGATCAGTCGACACTGACTGCCGCGCTTTCGACAGCTCTTCCTCGCGTGGACATTGGAAACACGCTGTGCAGATCAAATTGTAGGAAATCTCCCTTTGGAATCTTCTTTGTTTACTTTTCTGGAGCTTAGAAACCGAACAAAATGAAATCGTCTTCCCCGGCGAATCGGCGAGGTGAGAACTGGACCACAATCCTTCGCGCGACCCCTGACCTGATCTTGACACCTGACCTGCCGTCTACATGCCAAACACGACACAAATCAGTCAACTGCTTGTACCCCTTCAAAACCCCCCACCACCCGTTTTCTTTGGATACACGCTTTAACTACACACATGCCGACACAATGTTGATCATTGCTTCAATAATTTGAAGATGGTGCTTGAAAATTAACCACGTGAAATGAGTATTTCGGTGTTTAGCCAAAAATGTTAAAGTTTCTACCACAGACATACACACATACATACATACATACGCACGCACGCACAGACAGACAAAGTTTACCATCGCATAGGCTACACTTACGTGAGCCAAAAATGAAACTTCTTCGCAAGAAAACAAGCTAGTTATCAGCATGAAACAACAAGTCGCGTAAGGCGAAAATACAACATTTAGTCAAGTAGCTGTCGAACTCACAGAATGAAACTGAACGCAATGCAACGCAGCAAGACCGTATACTCGTCAGTCCACCGCTTACGGCAAAAGCAGTGAAATTGACAAGAAGAGCGGGGTATTCGTTGCGCTGAGAAGGATAGCACGCTTTTCTGTACCTCTCTTCGTTTTAACTTTCTGAGCGTGTTTTTAATCCAAACATATCATATCTAATGTTTTTGGAATCAGGAACCGACAAGGAATAAGATGAAAGTGTTTTTAAATTGATTTCGAAAATTTTATTTTGATAATAATGTTTATATATTTAATTTTCAGAGCTTGTTTTTAATCCAAATATAACATATGTATATGTTTTTGGAATCAGCAAATAATGGAGAATAAGATGAACGTAAATTTGGATCGTTTTAGAAAAAAAAGAAGTTTTTTTTACAATTTTCAGATTTTTAATGACCAAAGTCATGAACTAATTTTTGGGCCACCAAGCTGAAATGCAATACCGAAGTGCGGGTTTCGTCGAACATTACTTGACCAAAATTTCAACCAATTTAGTTGAAAAATGAGGGCGTGACAGTGCCGCCTCAACTTTCACGAAAAGCCGGATATGACGTCATCAAAGACATTTATCCAAAAAAAGAAAAACATATTCGGGGATATCATACCCAGGAACTCTCATGTCAAATTTCATAAAGATCGGTCCAGTAGTTTAGTCTGAATCGCTCTACACACACACACACACACAGACAGACACACACACACACGCACGCACATACACCACGACCCTCGTCTCGATTCCCCCCCGCTACGTTAAAACATTTAGTCAAAACTTGACTAAATGTAAAAAGTGGTCCATATTTGGAGCCCTTCCCCTACTGTCGCTACGGACGAGAGCTGGGCTCCAACGGCTGTCTCCGCTGTCAGTGTCACGTCTTGTTGTTGTTGTTGTTGTTGTTGTTGTTGAGTCAGGCTGTCCTGTGTGCACGGAGTACTGTCGCTACGGACAAGAGCTACTAGGCTCCAACGGCTGTCTCCGCTGTCAGTGTCACGTGTTGTTGTTGTTGTTGTTGTTGTGTCAGGCTGTCCTGTGTGCACGGATTACTGTCGCTACGGACGAGAGCTAGGGTCCAACGGCTGTCTCAGCTGTCAGTCAGTGTCACGTGTTGTTGTTGTTGTGTCAGGCTGTCCTGTGTGCACGGAGTACTGTCGCTACGGACGAGAGCTTGGGCCCAACGGCTGTCTCCGCTGTCAGTGTCACGTGTTGTTGCTGCTGTTGTTGTTGTTGTTGTTGTTGTGTCAGGCTGTCCTGTGTGCACGGATTACTGTCGCTACGGACGAGAGCTAGGGTCCAACGGCTGTCTCAGCTGTCAGTGTCGCAAGGAGGCCAGCCATTTCAAGGAAGCGCCCATCTACGGGAGACCACTCATCCATCCCTCGCCGTACCAGCAGCGATCGCAGTGCCCTCCCCTGCTGTGCAAGAACTACTGTAACTTTGGCAGGGTGAAGACTGATGATGGCTGTGACACCTGCAAGTGTAACTCGGGTACGTGTGGTGAGAGTGAATAACAGCTGTAAGAATGAGCCATCATCATCATCATCATCATCATCATCATCATCATCATCATCATCATCATCATCATCATCATCATCATCATCATCATCATCATCTTCAACACCATTGAAGCTTACGTGTCGCGAATGACAGAATTCAACCTCCTGCGCCCGTAGTTTACTGTACTGTCAGATGATGTGAGAGTGTGAACAGTTGTAAATGAAGCATTATTTTTGGTTTTAGATATTACACAGACAGACAGACAGACAGACAGACAGACATGCAGACAGACATGCAGACAGACAGACAGACAGAAAGACAGACAGACAAACAGGCAGACAGACAGACAAGCATGCAAGCAGACAGACCAAACGCAATTCCCTCTCTCTTCGTCCTCATCATGATAATCGCCACAACCACGACTACTGCTACTACCACTACCACCACCAAAGACGACAACGACGATAACAACACATAATACGAAGGGGTTGACAACAAAAGGGGAAAACGCTCGATCACGCAAATAGAGAAAAAATGCAATCCTAGTTCATTATAGTTTCTGTACATTCTGGTTCTTTCAGAGCCTTTGGTCCAAGCACCTGTAGGCAGACAATGCAATTCTAGTCCATTGTACATTCTGGTTCTTTCAGAGCCGTCGTTCCAAGCACCTGTAGGCAGACAATGCAATTCTAGTCCATTGTACATTCTGGTTCTTTCAGAGCCTTAGTTCCAAGCACCTGTAGGCAGACAATGCAATCCTAGTTCATTGTACATTCTGGTTCTTTCAGAGCCTTCGTTCCAAGCACCTGTAGGCAGACAATGCAATCCTAGTCCATTGTACATTCTGGTTCTTTCAGAGCCGTCGTTCCAAGCACCTGTAGGCAGACAAAGCAATCCTAGTTCATTGTACATTCTGGTTCTTTCAGAGCCGTCGTTCCAAGCACCTGTAGGCAGACAAAGCAATCCTAGTTCATTGTACATTCTGTTTCTTTTAGAGCCGTCGTTCCAAGCACCTGTAGGCAGACAAATCAATCCTAGAAAAAGGCAAAACGCAAACTTAGTCAAAGCAATTTATAAACAATCAAGTTTGAACAAGGTTACATATAAACACAACAACTATCTGCCCCAAAATTCGTATAATATTAACTTATTTACAACAGTGTCAGGAACAGAAAGGTTCTAAAGATGGCTTAGTGCCCGTGCAAGGAGGAACAGTAGCAAAGAAGTTAAAGATCAAGCAGCTTATTCACACTCAGACAAGTTCTTCCTTAAATGTTATTCTACTTAGTTGCACTATGCTATGGCATTCAAACCGTACTCATTTATTCGCTTTAAATTCCCAGGAAGAAAAAGATCACTAAGCCCGCGTGCGTCACGAAATACACGTACAAGTTAAAGACGCACCCCTTAACGCTGGAGAAGGGTACACTCAAGACGATTACAGTACATTCACGAGTTATCTAGATCTTTCACAATAAATCATTGTCTCTGTACTTAGTTACCCCTATTTTCTTGTGAAAAAAATCAAAACAAATTTAAAATAAACACAAACTTTATATTTATCAACGATTGGTTTCTTCAATGAACGCTATGAAATGTAGACTACAACACTATAGGTAAATCAAAACAATCACCGCAACATTCCAGCCCGTCCCAATATGGAACACAGACGAGGTAGCACAACAGAGAAAACAAATTCTATCTACTTCTGATCTAAAAATAACTTACACAATACATACGTATATGACGATGGACAAAAGGCAAATTTGGTTGAGTTAATATTTTAAGTTTAACTCACTTTGAGTTAGGAACTCATTATTGACTCCTTCAAACGAAGGTTAGCGTTTAAGGCCTTATGAAAGGCACACACTTGGGGTCACCATTGTGAATGAATGCAAATGCGCAAGTACGCTATCATACGGAAACAAACACAACTCCAACTGTAAGTTCCCTCCACTGTATTAATCAGTTATGACAGCATACACACAAATACACACAATCATGAACATAAAGGTTAGATACTCAAAAATCCGGTACTCACAGTTTTGTAGCAATAAAACAACTAGAGATGACAATCTCGTACAATTGTGCTACCAAACAGGTAAAGAAATACTAACAGTCCGTGACCTCTTAAGTGTAACGACTCACGGCTCTTGTATAGTCAAAAAAATCACCGTCTGCTCTGGCTACTCAATATTCCGGCCTTATCTTAAGTTATCAAGTTCTTGTGGACATATTTTAATTCTGGTCCTACACAGAATCACACAGCTTCTATAGCCGTACACTCGGAAATGTATTTAATACTAAATCCTCTTACTGGCGACCTCGGTCTACGCAGTACGATCGCCCAGTGACCTCTAGGGTCCAACTATCTCTACGTCTCAATAGCACTACGTGTCAATATCACAATTTTGTGAAAAACCAATGTACTGTAGCGTTACGTGTCAATACGCACCTGCTACTTCCAACTCCGCCGCATCGCCACTATCCGCAAGTACCTCACCACAGATGCTACCGCCAAACTGGTCACTTCCACCATTCTCTCACGTCTTGACTATTGTAACTCTCTCTTGGCGGGTCTTCCCTCTTCTTCTATCTCTCGTCTCCAACGCATTCAATATAGCTCCGCCCGTCTTGTCTTACGAAAGAAAAAGAGAGATCACATCACCCCCCTCCTAAATCAGCTCCACTGGTTGCCCGTTCCTGCCCGTATCACCTACAAAATCAACACTCTCACCTACAAATGCCTCCATGGTCTCGCCCCTGCCTATCTCTCCGACTCTCTCTCTCTCTATGTCCCTTCACGAGCACTCAGATCATCTGCTGACTCCCTCAAGCTCAACATCCCCCACACCAAACTCAAAACAGCAGGTCAACGCTCATTTTCTTTCCAAGCACCTAGCCAATGGAACACACTACCTCTCCCCCTCCGTCAACAACAGTCACTCGAATCATTCAAATCTGCACTCAAGACATTCCTTTTTTCCAAATAATCCATGCATTCTACACTGCCCACCCCATCCCACCCTGAATAACTGTACATATTTTAATGGTTGATGGTGTGAGTGTGCTAGTGACTTTAAGTCTCCGTGTGTGTGAATGAGTGTATGTGCGCCTTGAGTCGCCTGTTGGTGAGATATGTGCGCGTTATAAATATTCGTATTATTATTATTATTATTATTATTATTATTATTACGTGTCGATAACGCTACGTGACAATAGCACCACTACCAAACTGCAGACACTTCGCTTTGCCGTGTGTGCATATGTATTTATATATTGTATTTATATATTGTATATATAACATTAGAGTTTCTTAATTTCCCTTATCAGAAGAATGAATGA
Source organism: Littorina saxatilis (assembly GCF_037325665.1). Classification (NCBI taxonomy): domain Eukaryota; kingdom Metazoa; phylum Mollusca; class Gastropoda; order Littorinimorpha; family Littorinidae; genus Littorina; species Littorina saxatilis. The sequence goes on from NC_090260.1 coordinate 10,403,914, forward strand.
ACGAAAACAACTGCACTCCGGCGAAACTACAGGAATGTTCCAGAACCCAAGGGAGGTAACTCTTGCTTTGTATCCATGTAAAGGAGATGACTCTTCTTATGAGAGCATACATTATCTTTCTTATTGGGTGTTGAGAGTTGAAGTTCTGGTTCTGCTGCTCCATAGAATTTGTCCGAAAATAACTGTGTTAGGGGTGGCATAGTAAAAGCCCCTTTTAGTGACCAAAGCTTTTTTTCTCTAGCAATTCGCTTGCTACTGACCAGCCTGCATTGCGACGATCAACTTTGTCTGATGTGTATCAGAGACTGTGTCTATGTTATGCAGTGTGCGCTCGCTATGATACTCTTTTCTTTCGCAAATATGAACATCAGAGCAACGAATCTCCGCCGATTCCTTGCCGATCACTGGCATCTGATCATCAAATGACACATTTTTTCATCGAATGTATATAAATTATCATAATATGATTGTACTTCATTTATTATTGCATGTCTAATTTTTCCAAAATTACAAAAATATTCACCGTCCGAAATCCATTTTATACGGGTTCTTATAATCATTCCGTCAATTTTCTTTTGTCGAATTGCAATTAATTCCTGTCTTTTCTTTTCCAAAATAAACTGAATATGTTCACTAAAAGTTGTCTCTAATATAAATATGTTTAATTTCGTCCACCAATTTACTTTCCCACTGTACACTTTCTTTCTTTTTACAGGATGATTATGTCAATTTGTTGACAACATGTGTAAATACATCGATCCGTGCAAATGGAAACAAATATGAAACGTTTGTTCAGTCACACACCACTACATTTTGAGTTGTTGTTAATGGGTCTGTGATTATATAGCCTGCTGTTTCCCAAAAGCTAATTATCAACCATGACCCAACAGCCTCCATTCTTCTCTCGTTTACCATTGTCCCCAGATACATCAGCAAGCAAAGTGCAAAAGCAAGCAAAACACTTAGATGGTTTGTCTCTCGCTGCGTGCACATTGTTGTCAGTTCCGAGCTGCCAGCTTTATCATTCGACTAACAGCGTGGCGTCCATCAGGACAATGTTCCATTTTTATGTAATATTTTAATGGAAAATAAAGTGCTGTGTCACAGGTGCAGAGAGAGAGAGAGAGAGAGAGAGAGAGAGAGAGAGAGAGAGAGAGAGAGAGAGAGAGAGAGAGAGAGAAAGAGAGTGCGAGAGAGAGAGAGAGAGAGAATTGAATTGAATTGAATTGAATTGAACTTTATTTTACAAGGATTAAGATTTAAGGCTACGCCTTTTCTTACAATCTGTCATTGGGACGCATAGACACACAATTATATCATTAAAAAAAAAAAAAAACTTAAAAAGTTAAAAAAGTAAAAGGAGGTTGGAAAACTTGAGCACGTGATAATAAAGATGACGATGATGATGACGATGATGATGGTGATGATGATGACGATGATGAAGATGAGGCATGAAGCATACGTAAGGGAAAGTCGCCAATCCTGGAACAGTCGGCCAACTTGGAACACCTCAATATACGATCAACGGGGAACAATTCATGAACAATTGTTTTGCAGAAATGTCTAGTGACATTCCTTGATATTATTCCAGCAAGAAAAATGACTATCGCGGCAACAACAACAAAAAAAAATGGTACGTTTTTTAAACTTTTCTTCCTTCTTCTTCTTATTTCTACCGTCTACAATTCGTATTATTACTCTTTATCTATATACGTTCACATAAAATGTTGATTGCTGTGATAAACCTTCATAGATTTGCAATAATTTGAACGGAGAAAAAGATTTGAAACGTCACGTGTATCCAACAGAAAAACGTGAAATCCATGCAGGTGCCATGCGGCAATGATGGAACACATAAGAGAGGCAAACATGGAACAGTGTTCCAGCTTTGCCGCATTCTGTTCCATCTTACCCTCATCAAACAATAAACAGAACACTGCTGATTTATTCACGTATTCAATTCTCTTTTCGGTTTTGTTGTGTTTTTCCCTTCTATAAGTTTTATTGAATGATTGATTGATTTGTTTGACAGTATTATGAGACCCGAACGGCGGTGGTTACCAGAAGAAATGGGCTGCGCTTTGTCGGCAGTGAAAAACGGAGATATGGGTTTCCGCTGCGCATCAAGAGCATATGGTGTTACTGTCACAACTCTTAAGTCATTTAGAAGGAAAAGAACAAGTTTGCAAAAGAAGAAGTAAGTACATTTAACACCAGAGATAGAACAAGAACTATTCAATAGCATTCTTGAAGCTGAAATAAATTTACCAACGTTACCCCCATCGTTGTTTTGTACACTGGACATGGAGTTTCTGGTCATTATGATTGCTTGGTTTCAGCAGAAAATGTAAGCCTACCTGCTGCTGATGTCCTGCAACGCACACCCACAAACTCGTCGAAGAGAACATGAAAAAAACCACTCTGAAATCATCACATCTTCTCCTTACAAGCAAAAGCTGGAGATTTCACTTGCAAAAAGGCGTGCAAGTCAACAGAAAAGAGGAAAGAATGAAGCTACAAAACCTTCTGCTCAGAGAATTAAGAGGGGAATATCTTCTGATCAGAGGAAAAAAAGGAGAACATTCTCGACGATGCGTTCTATCCTGGAGGAAAGCACTTGGTACTGCTTCATGTGTGGCACCAACTCCCCTGAGAACATGATACAGTGCCAGAAGTGCACACAGTGGGCACACGAGGACTGCGCTGACAGCAGCGGACAAAAGGACTTCGAAATCTGTACTTACCAATTTTTGTATGTCTGCAAAATCAGTTCTTAAATCTGTTCTTAGTTATTTGCTTTGAGACTTTATGCGTAATGATTTTTACATTTAGTCAATTGGGCAGGTAGCCCTTTTATATCTATTTGTCAACAGAAGAGGGGTACAAATGAAGCTGCGAAATTTCGTGGTACTGCTTCATGTGTGGCACCAACTCCCCTGAGAATATGTTATAGTGCTAGAAGTGCACACAGTAATCACACGACGACTGCGCTGACAGTAGGACTAGGAGACAAAGGACATCGGTTCTTTGCCTATTTTTTCCTACGGTCTCGAATAGCAGCTAGCATCTGCTGAAGAGACATTAAACCCCAAAACCATTTTTTCCTTTTTTGTAAGGTTTTGTTTCTCAGTCCTTTTAAGACCTAGCCCTTATTTATCTTTGTGTTTTACACTTAAGGCTTAAATTGTTATCCGATTTGTTATTTCCTTGGTAAAAATCAAAATATGATGTTGAAAAAAGACATTTAAATAAAATGGCTTAATCAAAATGTTATGACGTATTTATTTATCTTGTGTGTGTGGCAATGTGTGCTTGTTTGTGTGTGAATGAGAGTGTGTGGGTGTATATGTGTGTGTGAGAGACACAGACAGAGCTGGAAAGAGAGTCAGGGCGTGTTTGTATGTGTTTCGAGTTTGACAACACAGTGTTCCACTTTACACACCCATGCGTCCAACCTGGAACAAATGCAAACATTTTTATTATGATCAGTCTGATGAGTTGCGTGACTTTATTTTATGTGGTTCGTTTGTTTACTGGTAGAGTCTAGTATGTGACAATATAAAGTTCGCTTTGCAATATCCATTTTGTTGTCTCCTTAACTGTTCGAGGTTTAGCGACTTTCCCATATGTGGTTATTCCTAAAATCAAATGCATACTATGCAGGTAATAATAAATACAAGCTGGTAGCAATCGAACATGTAGCAATAGTACAACAAAAATATGTTCAGAACATACAATGCACATCATATCTTTGACGTAATACTAACTGTGGCAAATCAAAAGGCGTTAAACTACTCAGACATAAAGTGTTTTTTAACACATTCTTTAAAGCTTTTTAATGACTTTAAGTGCTTAAAGGATGATGGAAGCGAATTCCAAACTGAAGTACCCGAAAAAGCAAGACTGGTCTTATACAGGTCAATTCGTGGAATCGGTGGGATCAAGTTGACCGACCCATATCTGTGGGTAGCTTTATTGACTCACATGCGAAGCAAAAGTGAGTCTATGTACTCACCCGAGTCGTCCGTCCGTCCGTCCGTCCGTCCGTCCGTCCGTCCCGGCGTCCGTCTGGAAAACTTTAACGTTGGATATTTCTTGGACACTATTAAGTCTATCAACACCTGATGTGGCCTGATGGTGTATGGTTACAATATCTCAAAAAACATGTGCGGCAACTTGACCTCACTTCAAGTTCAAGGTCACAGGGGCCGTAATTGTTGTCTTAAAAACGACCATTTTTCACATTTTCGCATTATTTTCTGAAGTTGTCGAGAATGGCAACCTTAGCTATGTATGCTATACAGGGCAATGTAAGCCCTACCTTTGGACACCAGTTTGGTTGACCTTGCTTCAAGGTCAAGGTCGCAAGGGTCCTTTAAAGTTGGATTGTATACATATTTTGAAGTGACCTTGACCCTGAACTATGGAAGATAACTGTTTCAAACTTAAAAATTATGTGGGGCACATGTTATGCATTCATCATGAGACACATTTGGTCACATATTATGGTCAAGGTCACTTTGACCCTTATGAAATGTGACCAAAATAAGGTAGTGAACCACTAAAAGTGACCATATCTCATGGTAGAAAGAGCCAATACGCACCATTGTACTTCCTATGTCTTGAATTAACAGCTTTGTGTTGCATGAGCTTGGATGACCTTGACCTTGGGTCAAGGTCACATGTATTGTGGTAGGAAAAATGTGTAAAGCAGTTCTTAGTGTATGATGTCATTGCTAGGTTTAGTTATTTGACCTTGACCCTGAAGGTCAAGGTCATGTAAAGGTCAAGGTCAAGCATGTGAGTCGTATGGGCTTTGCCCTTCTTGTTAAATAATGATGTAATGTAAATCGGCACTTTACCGAAATACAATTTATGCATGATAATGGCTTTGTTTAACTTGAGATGCTTTTCCAGTGGAAGAAAGTTAAGCATTTTTAATTTCATATCTGTTGATGCATTATCATTTACGATGAGTTTGGCCGAGCGACGATAGAGAGAGTCTAACTTTTTCAAGTGGACATCGCTGCTGCCAGAGCGTCGATACATAATGGATGTGAGGCATTAGATGAGCATTGTGGAACATTTCCAGAGTCCTTCTGTCCGTAAATTGCTTTAACTTGGATAGGAGGAAAACGTTCTTGGCTACTTTCTTGCAAATATTCTGTAATTGTGCCTGCCACTTGAATTCACAATCAATAATTACCCCTAAAACGCGATGCTGTTGAACACGTTATGTTCTGCCCTTCATTGGATGATGGTGCGGACTCAGTTTGTCCCTTGGCAGGTTGGTTTCCCTGGTTCCCGCTCTTCTGGAAAGGTTTTGATGACTTTGACGTCCCCAGGGTCCTTCCATGAGCAATGAGATAACGCTCAGCAGCATCAGTAATGTCCTTCAAACCCCGCAGTTTTTGCTCTTCCAAGCGGGTCGCCAGGTCCTTCGGGCAGGCATTAAGGAACTGCTCCTTCACGATCAAGTCCCGCAGACTCTCGTATGACTGCTCTTCACCTGATAACTCCACCCACTTCTGCAGGTATGACGACAGGCGCTCCACAAACTGGCTCGGTGTCTCTCCAGACAATGGCTGGCATTCGCGGAAGCGTTGACGGTAGCCCCTTTCAGTGAAGTTGTAGCAACGCAACAGAGCTTCCTTCAGTACATCATAGTCTCTGGCGTCATCATTTGAGAGTCTAGTGTAGACCTCAAGTGCTGCCCCAGTCAAATGTGCGCTGAGTTGAATCGCCCAGTCGTCGCGCTGCCATCTAGCACTCTCAGCGAACCTCTCGAATCTTGCAAGGTAGCAGTCGATCTGGTCCTTCCCGTCAGCGAATGCTGGAAGTTTCGGTGCCCTGTGTAGCATTTGCTGCTGGTTATCTCTTTGGCGTGGTGCCTCGTGCTCAGTTTGAACACGCACCATTTCTGTCTGAAGCTCTAAGTGCTTGGTCTCCGTTTGTATCTGGAGCTCTAAGCGTTTCAGCTCCATTTGCTTTTCTTCACGCTGCGCTTGTCTTTCTTCACGCTGTGCTTCTCTTTCTTCACGCTCACGCTGCGCTTGTCTTTCTTTATCTTCACGCTGCGCTTGTCTTTCTTCACGCTCACGCTGCGCTTGTCTTTCTTCACGCTGCGCCAGCAGTCGTGTCTGGGACTCGACGAACTCCGTCAACTGCTTGCCTTTTAGTCCCAGTTCAATTCCTTTTCCCCAGAACTCAGCCATTCTGGTCTTTTCCGGTGCGTTCGTCTGTATTCTTTCACAGCCCCGAACGTAGACGAATGTAGTCTTCTAAAAGAACATAGTCTCTACCGCACCTCCGATGCTTCTCTCGTCGCTGGTCACCTTCGTAGACGCAGGCTGCCACCCTCCTCGTCTAACGTGACGGCGCACTCTGCTCACGATACGTACACGACGTACCTCAGTCGTATTTCGTAGTATTAATGCACTAGCTCCGCGACGAAGTCCGTCTCGTCCAAACGGCAGCTAACCTCTGTAATCCCGATACACTCCGGCGTCGCTCACCGTACCGAGCTGCGGCGATTACCAAACTCTTCCCACAGTCACACCGAATCCACGGTTCCGTAGTCTCAATACTGATTCCTCAGGATACACCCGATTGATGGCTACCTCCTGTGACTGTCTTGACACTGGTCCTTGTTACTGGAAAACCCTTGGCGTTAAACGTAGATCCTTGGCTTGGCCCCCAATTGTTACACGACACTTGAGATTGCCACAAGTTCTCAAACGTCGTATAGTTGTGTTCTTTTATTCTACGTCGCCCGTCTTCGCAGCAACAGAAAACAACTCGTCAAATTGAGTTCGAGGATTTATTCAGCATTCAATACATACAACTGCACATCGTAGCAGAACTCAAATAGAAGCTTTTTTAACATTCAAATCGCGCTGGCATATATAGTAAATACTCAATCTCGAGAATATTCCAGACCGAACACGATACAACTACATTATACGAGCCGTGCATGGACTAAACTAGCGACATTCTCTTATGACGTACATCAAAAGGGCCGACGCACTTAATCCGAACGAACGCCACGAACTCACACTAAGAACAGCATGGTAAACAACTTGTTTTGACAGGACTAGAAAGTTCACCTGCATTCTCGTCCAAGCATAAATATTGTGTTTACAAAATATAATATCGGTACTTTCCCACAAAGTAAAAATAAGTCAACTACATGCAACACACAAAACTGAACCAAAGCTCAGCAACGGTAGCGTTTCCTAACAGCTTGTTAAAGTTGTCATTAAAATCTAATTTTTAGTAACAAATTAAACCTTGACTGCATTGCATTCCTCATTTTTTCCTGAATTCAAAAATATATAGAAATGTCATGTTCACTCTAACAATGTGCTCATAATTACAGAAAATAGGTTTAGTAAGTACTACATATATATGGTCTCATGCTTTGCGGAGACGAGCGTGATCCGTCTCGGTATTGTTAGCCGAGACTATCTAAATGTATCTCGTAGTCTTGGTGATGACTGGTTTGTGGTGTTGATATTTAAGTTTCATACCGATTGACTAAATGTTTTTATATCGCTTTAGGCGACTTGTCATTGTTATTGTGGTTAACATTATTCTCAATCTCATATATATTGTGGTTATTGTACGCGTGCAATTGATGACTTGGGTACGTTTCGTAATTTGGAGCTAGCTTGTGTGTGTGTGTGTGTGCGAATGTGAGCGAGTGAGCGAGCTTTTTTTGGTGTGCATGCTGTGATTGGGAGTGTGTGTATGCATTGTTTGTAACTCGGAACAAACTTTCCAGGTGTACTGCACATGTTTGAAATAACTTATGTTTTATGTCTTCCCTAACTTTTAAACGGTGTCTCTAAGGTGTGAAAAACGTTCCTCAGTGTGGAATTTGGTGATACATGTATGTATTTTGGGTTTAATTACAACTATCAATGGTTTCAAAACAAATTGTGTGCGTTTTTGCCTTTTCCTCAGTTTGCATGTTTTGACATTTGGGAACAACATGATTTCAAATCTACTGGTTAGATTTCTGTGAAATTCTGCATACTTGTACTTTTACATACTATCTACAGAGTTACCATTTGAATAATGAATCGGAAAAGAAATGTTGGCTTTACGATTTTTTTAATATTAAATTTTACGCAAAATTTCAACATTATGATAAAAAAATTTTTTTTAAAATAACTCTAATACTCACAGAAAAAATAAATGGTAAATCTGTAGATATGATCTAAATCTATATTTATGCAAAATATTGGACAGAAATCGAGCATTTGGATATGGAAAAAACGGTTCCTAAAATCCAATATGGCTGCTGTTTACTTTCCTGTTTCTATAGCAACGACATACACAATAAACAAACACATTAACGTTTTTTAATTCAGAGACCATCAGTATTATAACAAAAGCGACACAAACAGTGCTGATCATCATATATGGAAAATAGCGATTTGGCCCTCACATGGCCTTAAATGAAAAATGTAAGTTCATTTGACATGAGTTAAGAATTATAGAGTAGATTGCACTGACGCAACAACGTTGTAAGTGCCATGCCCATGGACATACACTGCATTCGAAAGAATCAGTGTATATAAAAATAATAATACATTGTTAAAAAGCACCGGTTGTTGGTTTTAACAACCATTCTAGCGACAACAGATGTTTATTTATACTTCATGAGATAAGACGTATATCTGGTCTTAAAAACGTTTGTGCTGCTAGTTTGCCGTAGGATTGTCGGAAGAGTGTTCCAGAGACTGCTACCTGAATAGATTAAACTAGATTTGAATAGGTCAATCCTAGGCAGAGGCATGTTCAGTCTCTGGAATTGGCGTGAAGTTTTTAACGTGAATTTGTAAAATATGGTTTGAGGTACACATCCATGAATAATGTTATGCATAAGGGTCCCTTTATTATAACTTAGCCTTGCCTTCAGAGGAAGAATGCCTAAGTTCATGTAGTCTAACTCAGATAGGGTTGTTTTCTTTAATAAGACTACTTTAAGCGCTCGTTTATGTAATCTAATTAGTGGTTTGAATGAATTTTCACTTGCCGAGTCCCACAAGGTAGACGCGTAGTCAATAACAGACTGAATATGAGCATTAAAGAATAATTTCCTGGCTTCCAAATTCAGGAAGTGCTTGATTCTAGATAATAGATAGACCTTCTTGGACACTTGTTTAGACAGTTTTTGTGCTATCCCATCAACTCCCCCTCCCCTCCCCTCCCCTCCCCTCCCCCCTCCCCCCCCTCCCCCCTCCCCCCCCTCCCCCCTCCCCCCCCCAAAAAAAAGAAAAAAAGAAGTAACACTGGCAAGAACATATTTTACATACAAAAAGAAACACAAAACAAACATACAATCATGATCACACAACGGCACAGATAATACAGCACGAGGTACCTGTGATGAAAGGACACCTGAACTAGCCCTAAATTGCAAGTGGACTTTTACTTTTACAACAGGTAAATGTTTGTCAAGATCAAAGGGACTTCAGAAATTGTCGTTTCATGGGGAGTGTCCATTCATCAGATGGGCCTCACATTGCAGGTACCACGCAATGTAACAGGAACCATAAGCATTTGCTCAAACACACAAACACACACACACACACACACACACACACACACACACACACACACACACACACACACACACACACACACACACACACACACACACACACACACACACACAGTTATGTGAAAACAGCACCTTGAAGTAAAAACAGTGGATTTCCCTTTTGAAAAAGTGAAAGGGGGGGGGGGGGGGGGTCACAAAATGGGGGTTCATTTACAGAACAAGTCAGAAGATACGAAAACAAATTCTGAGATGACATGAGATTGTGAAGAAATCCAAGTCAGGTGGTCTTAAAAAAGGGGCGGTTCCAATGCAGTTGCCTTTCAAGAGGAAGCTGAGACAAAATGTCCAATACAGTGGAACCCCCTTCTAAGGCCCCTCTTAAAATGAAGTGCTTCATTTTTTTAAAATTAAAATTACCTGCTCAAGTAAAAAATGGGTGTAATTTTACACAGGATATGAACAGAAAGTCTGAGAAAACAAGGTCTTGGGGGGTCTTAAAAAGGGAGTTCTACTGTACCATGACTTGTAGTAGTACAGTTACCACTCCGTGTAAGTATTATCACAGAATACCATGACATTGTGCAATCTACACCACCCCAGTGTTCAATTAAAGTCACATTTCTCCTTGTGAAAACATCTCACAATCTCAGTCAAATCTAGCAAGGCTGTTACTTGTATTTGGTAAGAACATACCTTGAATTTGTTACAGGCCAACATTCAAAATGCTGACTGCTTGCTAAAGCCAAAAGTCGCTTTTACAAAACTAAAGCTTTGCCATGTCTGAAAGTGAGACGGTGGGCCAAACATTTTTTTATAAGAAGAAATGTGCCTTTAAAATGATTGTTCATTCTTGAAAAGTCATGAAAAAGTCAAATATGGGAATCATTACACAAGAATCACACTCATTTGATATTTTTTTTAAAGACTCTTCCACACATGATACATTGCAGTGTTTAGTGATGTGTAGTTCCTAGGCCTCGGTCTGTCTTCTATCACGTACACATACAGTGGAACACCCCTTGTAAGACTCCCTCCCTTTTAATACATTGATTTCTGACTTTCTGTTCATAACCTGTGTAAAGTTACCCCCAGTTTAAGACTCCCTTCCTTGTAATACCCTGTTTTCTGTCGATAACCTGTGTAAAGTTACCCTCAGTTTAAGACTCCCTCCCTTTTAATACCCTGTTTTCTGACTTTCTGTTCATAACCTGTGTAAAGTTACCCCCAGTTTAAGACTCCCTCACTTGTAATACCCTGTTTTCTGACTTTCTGTTCATAACCTGTGTAAAGTTACCCCCAGTTTAAGACTCCCTCCCTTGTAATACCCTGTTTTCTGTTGATAACCTGTGTAAAGTTACCCTCAGTTTAAGACTCCCTCCCTTGTAATACCCTGTTTTCTGACTTTCTGTTCATTCCCTGTGTAAAGTTACCCCCAGTTTAAGACTCCCCTCCTTTTAATACTCTGTTTTCTGTTCATAACCTGTGTAAAGTTACCCCCAGTTTAAGACGCCCTCCCTTTTAATACCCTGTTTTCTGACGTTCTGTTCATAACCTGTGTAAAGTTACCCCCAGTTTAAGACTCCCTCCCTTGTAATACCCTGTTTTCTGACTTTCTGTTCATTCCCTGTGTAAAGTTACCCCCAGTTTAAGACTCCCCTCCTTTTAATACTCTGTTTTCTGTTCATAACCTGTGTAAAGTTACCCCCAGTTTAAGACGCCCTCCCTTTTAATACCCTGTTTTCTGACGTTCTGTTCATAACCTGTGTAAAGTTACCCCCAGTTTAAGACTCCCTCCCTTGTAATACCCTGTTTTCTGACTTTCTGTTCATTCCCTGTGTAAAGTTACCCCCAGTTTAAGACTCCCCTCCTTTTAATACTCTGTTTTCTGTTCATAACCTGTGTAAAGTTACCCCCAGTTTAAGACGCCCTCCCTTTTAATACCCTGTTTTCTGACGTTCTGTTCATAACCTGTGTAAAGTTACCCCCAGTTTAAGACTCCCTCCCTTGTAATACCCTGTTTTCTGACTTTCTGTTCATAACCTGTGTAAAGTTACCCCCAGTTTAAGACTCCCCTCCTTTTAATACTCTGTTTTCTGTTCATAACCTGTGTAAAGTTACCCCCAGTTTAAGACGCCCTCCCTTTTAATACCCTGTTTTCTGACGTTCTGTTCATAACCTGTGTAAAGTTACCCCCAGTTTAAGACTCCCTCCCTTGTAATACCCTGTTTTCTGACTTTCTGTTCATAACCTGTGTAAAGTTACCCCCAGTTTAAGACTCCCTCCCTTTTAATACCCTGTTTTCTGACGTTCTGTTCATAACCTGTGTAAAGTTACCCCCAGTTTAAGACTCCCACCCTTTTAATACTCTGTTTTCTGTTCATAACCTGTGTAAAGTTACCCCCAGTTTAAGACTCCCTCTCTTTTTTTTTTTTTTTTTTTTTTTTTTTTTTTTTTTTTTTTATTTCTTTTTTTCTTTTTTTCTCTTAGGAGATCAGACATTGTTAATCACACATGTGCGTGCGTTTTTTTTTATATCGGAAGTTTTTTTAATAATTTTTTTTATAATCATTTTAATTCTTATTAAGTTATTATTGTTTTCCTTCAGTCTCACTCTTTCTCTCAGCTTCACACTCAATGGACAGTAAACAGATCATGGACAATTGTTTTTAATTTTTTTTTTATTTACATTTACCCTCTCTCTCTCTCCTCTCTCTCTCTCTTTCTCTCTCTCCTCTCTCTTTCTCTCTTTCTCACACTTGTCCACACAACATCTCTCTCTCTCTCTCACTCTCTCTCTCTCTCTCTCTCTCTCTCTCTCTCTCTCTCTCACTCACTCCCTAGTCTGTCTTTCTCTGCATCCACTTTCTTTCTCTTCGACTTGTCTGTTTTTTTCTGAATTTTGTTCTTCGGAATTTTCTGTCTTCTTCTTTGTTCTTCTTTTTTGCTTCGTCTCTCTCTCTCTCTCTCTATCTCTCTCTCTCTCTCTCTCTCTCTCTCTCTCTCTCTCTCTCTCTCTCTCTCTCTCTCTCCTCTCCCCCATACTCTGTCGGTCTCTCTCTCCCCCTCTCTCCCATAGTCTGCCAATCTCTCTCTCTCTCTCTCTCTCTCTCTCTCTCTCTCTCTCTCTCTCTCTCTCTCTCTCTCTCTCTCTCTCTCTCTCTCTCTCTCTCTCATTGTCTCCTCTCGTTCTATCTTCTCTCTCTCCACCTATTTTTTTTTTTTTATACATTTTGTCCTATATTTTCTTCCGTCATCATTTCTCCTTTTGTTACCTAACGTTTCTTTATTTCAATTTCACAGATAGCAACATATATGCGAGTCACAAGTCAATTATTTTTCTTAAACTTAACTCTTTTTCAAAAATACATCCGATCTCTAAAGGGGTACCGTATCTATAAATACCTATGCACATTTTTGCAATCAAGATCAGCAAATTGACATAGTTTGCTTCAGCGGATGAAATAGAATTCCTTTTAACTAGGCCAAATAGGGCATCCCGCACATCAACATGAATTCTTTTTGAACAAGCGGTGAAGAAGGCTTCTTCAACAAGATTCCACACTTTGCTTATTTTTATACAATAATAAAAGAAATGTTCGATATAATCTGTCTCTTCTGTACAATGTGTACAACTAATACTCTCAGCAATGCCCATTTTATACAATATAATGTTCGTTGGATAAATGTTATGAGTTATTTTCCAGTGTAGCAGTCTCAATCTTACTTCTTTTGATGCGTTGCTTGCTATCTGCCAAATGTCCTTGTTTATTTCAATTCCCATCTTTCTTTTCCAGAAACTGACTGCAATAGTGTCAGTTTGATAAGCGTCTACCATTAATTTACGAAACTGCCTGGGTTTAAATGTACTTATTTTTTGATAATCCATTACCTTCATAGCTTGTATTCCATTATCATTCATCTTCAAAAAAAGGGATGCTATTGCTGTGCGAATTGCCCCATATTCAAATAGTCTTGTTGGTTTATGCCCAACTTATGCCCAACTCTTTCACAAATCCTGTGAAATGGTAAAAACATATTGTTCTCGTATAAATCCTTCACATAGCATATATCAGATGTAACCCAATCACGTAGAAACATTGTCTTGCCACGATAAGCAATTAGAGAGTTATTCCATAGGCATAAATTCTCCAGCTGGGTCATTTTTTTCACGCAAGGTAATATCTTTTCATGGTTGTCAAGCCAACATTCTAAAACGCTTTTCCAGAACTTGTTTGTAATCAACCCCAACCCTTTAAATAAGGCTGGTTTGACGTTTGCTTGAAAGCAGCATAGATTTTTTCCGAGTTTGGAGAACATACTGAGTGGAATACTTTTCCAAGCTTCTTCGTTTGGTTGCAGTAATTTCGAAAACCATCCAAGTACAAAGGATTTTTGAAAGTCACCCAAGTCAATCATATATAGGCCACCTTTACTTGTTTCCTGGCACATAACTTTTCGTTTTACCTTTTCATAGGCTTTTGTGTTTGAAAATCTTTTTTTCCAAATGAATCTGAAAAACATTGAGTTCAGTTTACATATGATCTTTTCGGGTATAATCAAAGCTTGCAAAGCATGTGTTAATTGAGGGATCAAAAGTGATTTTACAAGGCAAATCTTTCCCATTATACTGCAGTTTCTCTTAGACCACTTAATCATTGTGCTCTGAATATGATTAATTTTTTCCGTCCAGTTTTCTTCGATTTCCGAGGCTTCTAAATTATTACTAAAATATATACCAAGAATTTTGACTTTTGATTTCCATCTGAAGCCACATGGCTGCTCCTCAGAGTACTTCTGTGAACCCAACCACATGGCCTCCGATTTCAGTCTGTTCACAGCCAGTCCTGAGAACTTGGAGAAATATGACACCAATGTCAGAGCATTTTGCACATCATCAGTGCCTTTCAGAAAAAGCGTTATATCATCAGCGTACAAGATCATTTTCAATAGTATTTCTTGATTAGTACTATTGGCTGATGGCAAGAATACCCCTTTAACTGACTGATCTGCCCTCATCTTGACTGCCAGCAGCTCTAAGGCGAGCACGAAGGCCATTGGTGAGAATGAGCAGCCTTGTCGAATTCCAGCGTTCATTTCTATAGGCTCTGACAACCACCCCATATAATTTACACAACTTACTGTTTCGTTCATGAGCGTAGTGACCCATCTAACAAAAGTGTTACCAAAATTGAAGCGTTTAAAGGCATACATTATGTATTCTTTTGATATTGTGTCGAAAGCTGCTTTGTAGTCTAGAGCTAGGAGTAGCCCTGGTTTGTTCGTTTGTTTGAGATGTGTAATTATATCATCAATCATTCTAACTGCTGTGCTACTATTTCTGCCTTTCATAAAACCAAACTGATTTTCATGAATTATTGTTCCAAGCACACTCCCTCTCTTTTAATACCCTGTTTTCTGACGTTCTGTTCATAACCTGTGTAGAGTTACCCCCAGTTTAAGACTCCCTCTCTTTTAATACCCTGTTTTCTGACTTTCTGTTCATAACCTGTGTAAAGTTACCCCCAGTTTAAGACTCCCTCACTTGTAATACCCTGTTTTCTGACTTTCTGTTCATAACCTGTGTAACGTTACCCCCAGTTTAAGACTCCCTCCCTTTTAATACATTGTTTTCTGACTTTCTGTTCATAACCTGTGTAAAGTTACCCCCAGTTTAAGACTCCCACCCTTTTAATACATTGTTTTCTGACTTTCTGTTCATAACCTGTGTAAAGTTACCCCCAGTTTAAGACTCCCTCCCTTTTAATACCCTGTTTTTGGCTCACGTAAGTGTAGCCTATGCGATGATAAACTTTGTCTGTCTGTGCGTGCGTATGTATGTATGTGTGTATGTCTGTGGTAGAAACTTTAACATTTCCGAGTCTATGGATTACGTCAGTCTCGGTCAAAAGTGTTCGACGTGTGTGATAGAAACTATTTGAAGACGTCACATTATGACGTAAGAGGGTTAGACGTCACGCAAAGGAATTACTGAAAGTCTCGGTCATTGTTATTGTGAGCGGGCCGAGACTTCTTGGCAGATCCAGGGTCTCGCTTTCTTGCATAGTTTCACCTATGCTTACTGTGTGTGTGTGTGTGTGTGTGTGTGTGTGTGTGTGTGTGTGTGTGTGTGTGTGTGTGTGTGTGTGTGTGTATGTGTGACGGAGTGATTGAGTTTGTGTTACTGTTTGTCGATTTCTTACGTGAGCCTTGAAGGCTTCGCCTCTTGTCTGACTTTCTGTTCATAACCTGTGTAAAGTTACCCCCAGTTTAAGACTCCCACCCTTTTAATACATTGTTTTCTGACTTTCTGTTCATAACCTGTGTAGAGTTACCCCCAGTTTAAGACTCCCTCTCTTTTAATACCCTGTTTTCTGACTTTCTGTTCATAACCTGTGTAACGTTACCCCCAGTTTAAGACTCCCTCCCTTTTAATACCCTGTTTCTGACTTTCTGTTCATAACCTGTGTAAAGTTATCCCCAGTTTAAGACTCCCTCCCTTTTAATACCCTGTTTTCTGACATTCTGTTCATAACCTGTGTAAAGTTATCCCCAGTTTAAGACTCCCTCCCTTTTAATACCCTGTTTTCTGACTTTCTGTTCATAACCTGTGTAACGTTACCCCCAGTTTAAGACTCCCTCCCTTTTAATACATTGTTTTCTGACTTTCTGTTCATAACCTGTGTAAAGTTATCCCCAGTTTAAGACTCTCTCCCTTGTAATACCCTGTTTTCTGTTGATAACCTGTGTAAAGTTACCCCCAGTTTAAGACTCCCTCCCTTGTAATACCCTGTTTTCTGACGTTCTGTTCATAACCTGTGTAAAGTTACCCCCAGTTTAAGACTCCCTCCCTTGTAATACCCTGTTTTCTGACGTTCTGTTTATAACTTGTGTAAAGTTACCCCCAGTTTAAGACTCCCTCCCTTTTAATACCCTGTTTTCTGTTGATAACCTGTGTAAAGTTACCCCCCAGTTTAAGACTCCCTCCCTTTTAATACCCTGTTTTCTGACGTTCTGTTCATAACCTGTGTAAAGTTACCCCCAGTTTAAGACTCCCTCCCTTGTAATACCCTGTTTTCTGACGTTCTGTTCATAACCTGTGTAACGTTACCCCCAGTTTAAGACTCCCTCCCTTTTAATACATTGTTTTCTGACTTTCTGTTCATAACCTGTGTAAAGTTATCCCCAGTTTAAGACTCTCTCCCTTGTAATACCCTGTTTTCTGTTGATAACCTGTGTAAAGTTACCCCCAGTTTAAGACTCCCTCCCTTGTAATACCCTGTTTTCTGACGTTCTGTTCATAACCTGTGTAAAGTTACCCCCAGTTTAAGACTCCCTCCCTTGTAATACCCTGTTTTCTGACGTTCTGTTTATAACTTGTGTAAAGTTACCCCCAGTTTAAGACTCCCTCCCTTTTAATACCCTGTTTTCTGTTGATAACCTGTGTAAAGTTACCCCCCAGTTTAAGACTCCCTCCCTTTTAATACCCTGTTTTCTGACGTTCTGTTCATAACCTGTGTAAAGTTACCCCCAGTTTAAGACTCCCTCACTTGTAATACCCTGTTTTCTGTTGATAACCTGTGTAACGTTACCCCCAGTTTAAGACTCCCTCCCTTTTAATACATTGTTTTCTGACTTTCTGTTCATAACCTGTGTAAAGTTATCCCCAGTTTAAGACTCCCTCCCTTTTAATACCCTGTTTTCTGACGTTCTGTTCATAACCTGTGTAACGTTACCCCCAGTTTAAGACTCCCTCCCTTTTAATACATTGTTTTCTGACTTTCTGTTCATAACCTGTGTAAAGTTACCCCCAGTTTAAGACTCCCTCCCTTTTAATACCCTGTTTTCTGACGTTCTGTTCATAACCTGTGTAAAGTTACCCCCAGTTTAAGACTCCCTCCCTTGTAATACCCTGTTTTCTGTTGATAACCTGTGTAACGTTACCCCCAGTTTAAGACTCCCCCCCTTTTAATACCCTGTTTTCTGACGTTCTGTTCATAACCTGTGTAAAGTTATCCCCAGTTTAAGACTCCCTCCCTTGTAATACCCTGTTTTCTGTTCATAACCTGTGTAAAGTTATCCCCAGTTTAAGACTCCCTCCCTTTTAATACATTGTTTTCTGACGTTCTGTTCATAACCTGTGTAAAGTTACCCCTAGTTTAAGACTCCCTCCCTTTTAATACATTGTTTTCTGACTTTCTGTTCATAACCTGTGTAAAGTTACCCCCAGTTTAAGACTCCCTCCCTTGTAATACCCTGTTTTCTGACTTTCTGTTCATAACCTGTGTAAAGTTATCCCCAGTTTAAGACTCCCTCCCTTTTAATACCCTGTTTTCTGACGTTCTGTTCATAACCTGTGTAAAGTTACCCCCAGTTTAAGACTCCCTCCCTTGTAATACCCTGTTTTCTGTTGATAACCTGTGTAAAGTTACCCCCAGTTTAAGACTCCCTCCCTTGTAATACCCTGTTTTCTGTTGATAACCTGTGTAAAGTTACCCCCAGTTTAAGACTCCCTCACTTGTAATACCCTGTTTTCTGACGTTCTGTTCATAACCTGTGTAAAGTTACCCCCAGTTTGAGACTCCCTCACTTGTAATACCCTGTTTTCTGACGTTCTGTTCATAACCTGTGTAAAGTTACCCCCAGTTTAAGACTCGCTCCCTTGTAATATCCTGTTTTCTGACTTTCTGTTCATAACCTGTGTAAAGTTACCCCCAGTTTAAGACTCCCTCTTTCTTAAGACCTCATTTTTTTCCATTTTTGGGAGATCTTACAAGGTGGGTTCAACTCACTTTTGAATACAGGTCTAACTGACCTTTACTTTTCTGTGTCTGGGAACATCACTGTGCCTGAACCTGAATTTGAATGGGTTGGGTCTACCAGAATAATGAATGATTTGCCAGCACTGAAAATAATATTTTGATTAAATTTTGAAGGACGTTGGCAACTGACAAACCGCGAACTGGTGAATTATCTCCCCGAGACAGTGCCAATATACTGGTAAATTGCACACCATCTTTAGCCCTGGATCATGATCACAGGCAATGTTGAATACATTTTGAGAGGAGTTGCCAACTGAAAAACCGCTAAGTTAAGAATTACCTCCCCTTGGCAGTGCCCAAGGACGCATCACCTTAACTTACAAAATAAGGTGAACCGATTTAAGTGATTCAAACTTCTAATTTTTGACAACAGAATGACAATACAGATATTGATTTTAAAACATGATACATATAGTGGAGAAAGGAAAGAAGATCATGTTATCCATGGGGTGATTTGTCCATGATCCAAGCCTTCACACCCAGAAGTCTCTCTGATGTGTCACTTGTCCTGTGGATTACCAGCTCCACATGCAGGGAAGAATAGGAAAGATTACACCGAATAGCCTTGAATTTGATCACCGTTTTCCTCATGCATAGTGTTAGGGTCAATGATAGCGCAACACTTCATGCAGCATACCACAGTCCTCTCCAAATGATTTAGAAATG
>NC_090260.1:10427969-10440469 GCF_037325665.1 Littorina saxatilis
TAATCTAAAAGGTGATACTGATAGTCAAGTAAACGGCCATAACTGGCATATAAAGTTTTAATGAAATAACACGGATATTAATGCTTTCATTTGGGTGCGAATTTTTTTAAATGAAATAATGTTTTGGCCAAGTTTAGAATGCGACTAGACCAACCCGTCATGAGACTACACTGTTCGTAAGCTCTGTGCATTGGCGTAAAGCCGCTACGAGGTCGTGATGTGTCCCACGTGTGACCAGCATGGGTAATGGTCCGTAAATCCAGAACAATTCGCCTGAGGAAGATCAAAAGTGAAGATTAAAATCCCAGCTTGACTAAAAGCAAACACGCGGGAGAGGGATGTGAAATGACAAAAGACACGTTAATTGTAATAACAACAAAACACTGAGCTCTCATCGGAGCGAAGTGCAGTAAACACCGTGGCTAATGTTCCGTAAATCCAGAACAATTAGCCAGCGGAAAATCAAAAGTGAAGATCACAGCTTGACTAAAAGCAAACAAGCGGGAGAGGGATGTGAAAGGACAAAAGACACGTCAATTGTAATAACAACAAAACACTGAGCTCTTATCGGAGCGAAGTGCAGTAAACACCATGGCTAATGTTCCGTCAATCCAGAACAATTAGCCAGCGGAATATCAAAACGTAAGATCACAGCTTGACTAAAAGCAAACAAGCGGGAGAGGGATGTGAAAGGACAAAAGACACGTTAATTGTAATAATGACAATAAAAACGCTGAGCTCTCATCGGAGCGAAGTGCAGTAAACACCATGGCTAATGTTCCGTAAATCCAGAACAATTAGCAGATGATCAAAGGTGAACATCACAGCCTGGGTAAAAGCAAACAAGCAGGGAAAGGACAGTAGGCACATTGATTTGCAATACTGGCCACAATACACTCTGATCTTATCCCCGAGTACGCAGCTGTCGATTGTATTGGAATGCTCAAACAATGAAAATAATAGCAGGCTAATGCACATGGCAAAAAATTGAGAGAGAGGTAGACAGGCGGGGGGGGGGGGGGGGGAGAGAGGGGGGGGGGGGAGAGGGAGAGAGAGAGAGAGAGAGAGAGACAGAGATAGAGAGACAGAGAGAGAAAGAGAGTCTTGATATTAGTAAAGCATGCGGCCCAGACCACGTACATAATAGGCTATACTTAAAGCAGCAATCGGCGTTATTTCACAACCGCTTACAGCGCTGTTTAATTGTTGCCTGAACGAAGGACAATACCCTATGTTATGGAAAGATGCACATGTGACTCCGATATTTAAAAACGGGTCCAAAATGTGTTGTTTGAGTTATAGACCTATATCATTGTTAAGCTTTGTGGGGAAAGTGTTTGAAAAGTGTGTCCACAACCATATTTTTTTTATTTTGTGAAGCTGAATAACATAATAACGCCTGTGCAATCTGGTTTCATACCAGGTGACTCGACTGTAAACCAGTTACTCTGCACCTACAATGATCTATGTATAGCTGCTGATAAGGGACTCCCAACATTTTTTTGGATATATCAAAAGCCTTCGACCGTGTGTGGCATAAAGGCCTATTGTACAAATTAGAGGTCATTGGCATAAGAGGACGCTTATTATGTTGGATTAGAAGTTATTTATACGATCGATTACAGAGTGTTGTTGTTAAAGGGCACATGTCGGCTCCACAGACTGTACCAGCTGAAGTTCCACAGGGATCTGTGCTGGGGCCACTATTGTTTTTGATATATATAAATGATATTGTCTTAAATGTTCAATCCACTGTAAAATTGTTCGCAGATGACACAAGTATGCACCTGTCAACCAACGATTCCCAATTGCTTAAAGACATTTTGAACTCGGATTTACAGGAATTAAGTAGATGGGCCAATGACTGGAAAGTAACATTTAATAAAAACAGAAAAAGCGCGTAGTCCGCCGTAACCTCAAAGAAGTTAACACTGACACATTTCGCGCAGAAGCAGCCCGCCGACTGCTTGATCCTCCGGTATCCTCAGACCCTGTACGTCATTACGACTCCACTCTCAGCACACTTCTTGACGAACATGCACCCGCAAAAACCAAACTCATCGTAGATAGGCCTTCTGCACCCTGGATCACAGCTGAAGTTAAGTATGCAAAACAGTTGCGTCGCCGAGCAGAGAGGAAGTCGCGAACCTCAAAGCTGGTAGTTGACAGACAGATTTACAACAAACAAAAGGAACATGTTCAGACACTCATCGCAGACGCCAACTAATCGCACTACAGCACCAAAATCTGTGAAACAACCTCTGCCAAAACACTCTTCTCCACAATGAATGACTTTCTTGGCTGCTCTTCTGCTTCTCCCTTGCCCAACAACATCGACCCCTCCAAACTGTCGCAAGCTTTCTCTGATTACTTCCATAACAAGATCCAAACCATCCGTGACAAACTAGACAAAATCCCACACCAAAACTCTGAAACTCCTCCTGCATTTACAGGCACTCCCTTCACACACTTTCAGCCTCTCACTCTCACTGACCTGGAGAAAGTCCTCAAAGAAATGACCTTGAAAACCTGTGACCTTGACCCTCTTCCCACACAACTCTACTCTGACTGTCTTCCTGAACTCCTCCCTTCTATTCTCAAAATCATCAACACTTCTCTGCAAACAGGCACTGTCCCCAACTCCTTTAAGACTGCTATTGTCAAACCTCTACTGAAGAAACTATCGCTCGACCCAAACACTCTCAGCAACTACCGCCCTGTCTCAAACCTTTCCTTCATCTCCAAACTCCTTGATAGAGTCGTCCTGAAACAACTCAACTCTCACCTTCTTTGCAACAATCTTCTCTCTCCGCTTCAATCTGCCTATCGTCCTCACCACTCCACTGAAACTGCCCTTCTCAAAATCACTAATGATCTCCTCCTTGCCACTGACCAAGCTGAAATCTCTGCCGTCGCTCTACTTGATCTATCAGCGGCCTTTGACACAGTCGACCACAACATCCTCCTTCAACGCCTTCAGCACACCTTTGGTATCCATAGCACAGCTCTTTCTTGGTTCTCTTCTTATCTCACCGACCGCTACCAGACTGTTTCGATTGACAAACTGAACTCTGACCCCATCAGGCTTGAGTGCGGAGTCCCTCAGGGCTCAGTCCTTGGGCCTGTACTATTTACTCTCTGCACTCAACCTCTTGACCACATCCTTGACCGACATAACGTTCTCCACCACTCTTTTGCCGACGACTCTCAACTTCACAACAGCTCTTCCCCTGACCAGTCTGAATCTCTTCTTCCCTCTATCTCTGACACTATCACTGACGTGCAGAATTGGATGACAGAAAACAAACTTCAGCTCAATAGCAACAAAACTGAAGCTATCCTAATAGGCACTACATCCAAATTCTCCAAAGCCACTTCCGACTCTCTTCAACTTTCTGACTCTTCTGTCCCTCTGTCTGCAGCTGTCAAAAACCTCGGAGTCACTCTAGACAACACCCTTTCCATGAAACAACACATCTCTTCTGTCTCTCGCACCTGCTACTGCCAACTCCGCCGCATCGCCACTATCCGCAAGTACCTCACCACAGATGCTACCGCCAAACTGGTCACTTCCACCATTCTCTCACGTCTTGACTATTGTAACTCTCTCTTGGCGGGTCTTCCCTCTTATTCTATCTCTCGTCTCCAACGCATTCAAAATAGCTCTGCCCGTCTTGTCTTACGAAAGAAAAAGGGAGATCATATCACCCCCCTCCTAAATCAGCTCCACTGGTTGCCCGTTCCTGCCCGTATCACATACAAAATCAAAACTCTCACCTACAAATGCCTCCATGGTCTCGCCCCTGCCTATGTCTCCGAATCTCTCTCTCTCTATGTCCCTTCACGAGCACTCAGATCATCTGCCGACTCCCTCAAGCTCAACATCCCCCACACCAAACTCAAAACAGCAGGTCAACGCTCATTTTCTTTCCAAGCACCTAGCCAATGGAACACACTACCTCTCCCCCTCCGTCAACAACAGTCCCTCGAATCATTCAAATCTGCACTCAAGACATTCCTTTTTTCCACATAATCCATGCATTCTACACTGCCCACCCCATCCCACCCTGAATAACTGTACATATTTTAATGGTTGATGGTGTGTGTGTGTGTGTGTGTGTGTTGGTGACTCTAAGTCTCCGTGTGTGTGAATGAGTGTGTGTGCGCCTTGAGTCGCCAGTTGGTGAGATATGTGCGCGTTATAAATATTCGTATGATTATTATTATTATTATTACAATGAAAAACCTGAACTGTTAATAAAGTTAAAAAACAAAGGATTACTGTACTCACCAATACAAAGACGACACAAGACGATTACGAATTTTCGCTTCTGGAAGCTTCATCAGGAAAAGAACACAAAAGACAACAAAAAGCAGACGCAACACGGAACGAACAGGGTTTGAAAGAAAATGGAGGGGAAACACGCAAAAAGGGGAAGGAACTCTAGGAACGGAAATGAATGAAAGGGGAGAGAAGTGGTTGGATGATGTCAAGGGCATAGGCATACAGACTAAAAGTAATACACACTCATAAAGGGGGGGGGGAGGGGGGGAGGGAAAAAAAGGAGGAAAAACACACGCACGCACGCAAACACACACACACACACACACACACACAAACAAACACATAAACATACACAGAAAGAAACACACACAACACACACACAGATACAAATACACTCACACACGTACCGTAAATCCACAGTATGTTTGGGGAATACAGGTACATCACATTTTTGCATTCAAACCGTCAGGTGTGGATGTGCCCAGGGATAAAATGAAATTCGACTCTACTTGTTTTCTGTCTGTGGAGGTGCTGTACATTTGCCAGACACCTTTCACACGTGCGTCCAGGGAGGTGTGGTTACTGCTGTTGAAATGTTGGGCAACAGACCTATAGCGGCGATGCCGAATATCTGCCAGATGTTCGGTGAAGCGGGTAGAGAGGGAACTGTTAATTTTAAACGACGTGATAGTGATTTTGATTGTTTGACATTTAATGACATTGATGTTCAGGACACTGCCCACCACAAACACTTGGGCGTTGCTTTACAAAATAATTGTAAGTGGAATGTTCATATTAACAGTATTGCAAGTAAAGTAATGTTATTGATTAACTGTTTGAAATTTTACAAGCACAGGTTTAGTAGAAAATCTTTAGAAATTATGTATAAATCGTACGTATTATCACATTTTGATTACGCCGATGTCGTCTGGGACAGTTGTACAGAAGGTTTATCAAACATTTTGGAACAGCTCCACCTCGAGGCCTTAATTATGTAGTAATTACGATGATGTCCGAAGGCTAACAATACACATATTACCGAATGATCATCAACATGTACAATGTTTATTATTTGGTCTGCCAAACCTACGTTTTACCGAAAACATTGAAATATTCGAAAAGGTACATAGTTTTATAAGGTTACGTGATAGATTTTGATTACCCAGTGGTCACCATGTTAATGATCCAGTATTTGATTATTGCCAGGTCATGTTGTTTGCCAGTCGATCAAATCACCCAAACAAAACCTTCGATGCGGTTGATGATTTGATTGGATATATTATGCTTTTGTTTAGGAGAGTAAAAATCTGTTCGTATATTTGATTGTTTGGGGACATGTTATGTTGTTTTTTTTTTTCTTTGTCGGTGATACGTGTACTCGGCAGAGCTGCACATGTTGTGAGAATTTGTCTAAAATATAAAATCATTTGGACTACATAACTGTGGAATTAAACCATACGCCTACAAAATATCTTTTTCACAAAAACACCCACACATACACAAAACAATACAATGTTGGGAGGGGGGCATTACCATGTTTACTCAAAGTTTCCAGACAGTTCTACTTTATGACATCATTTTAACGTTTATATAAAACTTAAGGCGGGTCTCCCGTGGCCACAATGTTCAGGCGGGTCTCCCATGGCCACAATGTTCAAGTGGGTCTCCCGTGACCACAATGTTCAGGTGGGTCTCCCGTGGCCACAATGTTCAGGTGGGTCTCCCGTGGCCACAATGTTCAAGTGGGTCTCCCGTGGCCACAATGTTCAGGCGGGTCTCCCATGGCCACAATGTTCAAGTGGGTCTCCCGTGACCACAATGTTCAGGTGGGTCTCCCGTGGCCACAATGTTCAAGTGGGTCTCCCGTGGCCACAATGTTCAGGCGGGTCTCCCGTGGCCACAATGTTCAGGCGGGTCTCCCGTGGCCACAATGTTCAGGTGGGTCTCCCGTGACCACAATGTTCAGGTGGGTCTCCCGTGACCACAATGTTCAGGTGGGTCTCCCGTGACCACAATGTTCAGGTGGGTATATTTCATTGTTTTGTAGCATACATTATGGTGTGAGTTTTTGTTCGGCATTGATGCGTGTACTCATCAGAACTTCATAATTATTTTGTGTGCATTTTTCTAAAATATAAAAACATTTGGACGGCATAATCACGCCCGATAAATAGTTTCAGACAGTTTTTACTATCATAAAGAAATGCATAATATATTCAAACAAACCATCAACTACATCGACGGTTTCGTGTGTGTGATTTCATTAACTGGCATGTTTCTTCAATCATTGCAACAAAAAAAGGATTATATGAGATACAACCAATGACGTGATAGGAGACTGAATGTGGTGGTGGGGGAGGGGGATGAGTGTTATAGCTGTATCAACAGTTGAGTTAGCATTTAGCTCAGTCAATGGCGTGATAGGAGAGTGAATGTGGTGGTGGGGGAGGGGGATGAGTGTTTTAGCTGTATCAACTGTTGAGTGAGCATTTAATCAATCAATCAATCAATGAAGCTTATATCGCGCATATTCCGTGGGTACAGTTCTAGGCGCTCTGCAGTGATGCCGTGTGAGATGAAATTTTATACGGCCAGTAGATTGCAGCCATGTCGGCGCATATTTACCTTTCACGGCCTTATTCCAAGTCACACGGGTATGGTAGACAATTATTAACTGTGCCTAAGCAATTTTGCCAGGAAAAACCCTTTTGTCAATCGTGGGATCTTTAACGTGCACACCCAATGTAGTATACACGGGGGGTGGTTCGGACACCGAAGAGAGTCTGCACATAAAGTTGACTCTGTGAAATAAATTTCCGCCGAACCTGGGATCGAACTCGCGTTGACAGCGGCCAACTGAATACAAATCCAGCGCGCTACCAACTGAGCTATATCCCCGCCCATTTAGCTCAACCAATGGCCTGACAGGAGAGTGAATGTGGTGGGGGGAGGGGAGTGTTTTAGTTGTTGCAACAGCTGAGCTTAACCAATGGCCTGACAGGAGACGCTACACGCTGAGCTGGCGATGCACGTGATTCGCTGATGGAAAAAAAACACTGTGCAAGGAGATGTAGCTGTATAAATATCTCGGCCCACAGCGACCACACCATCTCTCTTCTTGGAGCCCAGCCTTCTAGTTGGTAAGTGTTCCGTTGCTTAGTATTTAATTTCTCTATATCAGTCTAACACAATCATGTCGACATTAGTTTTGGAAGTTTAATTAATTCAGGATTATTTGTGTCTTTCTTTCTCAATGTTTACGTGTTGTAATGAACTAAACATTGTGAGAGAAAAAAAAAGCAAAACAAAGTGAGTAATAGGATGGTTAAAATATTGAAGATTGTCTTCTTTAAGCACACCCCAAGTAACGTGCCCACCATTCTCATTGTCGAGTCAGTGTCTGTTTCAGTGCATAGGCTTTACATGTCAAAATTCCTTAACTGGAAAAAAGAACAATTCGATTCTACATTGTAATACTTTACCTGATACATTAAACGGAAGAGGAAAGATGTTGTCATGTCATCCACGCATATGATGAAACATTGATTATCGGTGTTATGTCAAACACAAAGTGGATTTATTCTTCTTTTTCTTCTTTTTCTTCGTTCATGGGCTTAGACTCCCACGTTCGCTCGTGTTTTTAGCACGATTGGATTTTTACGTATATGACCGGTTTTACCCCGCCATTCAGGCAGCATACACCGATTTCGGGGGAGGCATGCTGGGTATTTTCGTGTTTCTATAACCCACCGAACTCTGACATGGATTACAGGATCTTTTCCGTGCGCACTTGGTCTTGTGCTTGCGTGTACACACGAAGGGGGTTAAGTCATTAGCAGGTCTGCACGTAAGTTGACCTGGGAGATCGGAAAAATCTCCACTCTTAAAATAGATTTCGCTAATGAAGACATAAGACATTAGATAATTTAGTGTACATACAATTAACCAATGGATGGAAAAGTGTGGTTCATCTGATCTTTGAAAATGTACATGTGATATTTTTAGAATGTGTTGAAACAAGTGTGTAAAATTTCAAGAAATCAATAGGACAGAAATGTTGATGCAGAATGTTGAATATGATGACATACCAAGAATCCTACAAACGAGGGTCGGGTAATTGAATGGCGTATCTGACCGATCAGTTACAATCACAGGACCTATTGAATGGCGTATCTGACCGATCAGTTACAATCACATGACCTATTGAATGGCGTATCTGACCAATCACTGACAATCACAGGACCTATTGAATGGCGTATCTGACCGATCACTGACAATCACAGGACCTATTGAATGGCGTATCTGACCAATCACTGACAATCACAGGACCTATTGAATGGCGTATCTGACCGATCACTGACAATCACAGGACCTATTGAATGGCGTATTTGACCGATCAGTTACAATCACAGAACCTATTGAATGGCGTATCTGACCGATCAGTTACAATCACATGACCTATTGAATGGCGTATCTGACCGATCAGTTACAATCACAGGGCCTATTGAATGGCGTATCTGACCGATCACTGACAATCACAGGACCTATTGAATGGCGTATCTGACCGATCACTGACAATCACAGGACCTATTGAATGGCGTATCTGACCGACCACTGACAATCACAGGACCTATTGAATGGCGTATCTGACCGATCACGTACAATCACAGGACCTATTGAATGGCGTATCTGACCGATCACTGACAATCACAGGACCTATTGAATGGCGTATCTGACCAATCACTGACAATCACAGGACCTATTGAATGGCGTATCTGACCGATCACGTACAATCACAGGACCTATTGAATGGCGTATCTGACCGATCACTGACAATCACAGGACCTATTGAATGGCGTATCTGACCGATCACGTACAATCACAGGACCTATTGAATGGCGTATCTGACCGATTAGTTACAATCACAGGACCTATTGAATGGCATATCTGACCGATCAGTTACAATCACAGGACCTATTGAATGGCGTATCTGACCGATCAGTTACAATCACAGGACCTATTGAATGGCCTATCTGACCGATCAGTTACAATCACAGGACCTATCAAATGGCGTATCTGACCGATCACGTACAATCACAGGACCTATTGAATGGCGTATCTGACCAATCACTGACAATCACAGGACCTATTGAATGACGTATCTGACCGATCAGTTACAATCACAGGACCTATTGAATGGCGTATCTGACCGACCACTGACAATCACAGGACCTATTGAATGGCGTATCTGACCGATCACGTACAATCACAGGACCTATTGAATGGCGTATCTGACCGATCACGTACAATCACAGGACCTATTGAATGGCGTATCTGACCGATCAGTTACAATCATTATTCATTATTATTAGTGAGTATTTCTACGCACATACCCTCCCAGAGGAAGGCTCATGGCATTTACAATATGCCGTGTGAGATGGAATTTTTTACACAATATATCACGCATTCACATCGGCTAGTAAATCTCAAGCGTGTTAGGCGAGTATATACTTTCACGGCCTATTATTCCAAGTCACACGGGTATTTGGTGGACATTTTTATATATGTCTATACAATTTTGCCAGGAAAGACCCTCTTGTCAATCGTGGGATCTTTAACGTGCACACCCCAATGTAGTGTACACGGGACCTCGGTTTTTCGTTTCATCCGAAAGACTAGCACTTGAACCCACCACCTAGGTTAGGAAAGGGGGGAGAAAATAGCGGCCTGACCCAGGGTCGAACACACAACCTCTCGATTCCGAGCGCAAGTGCGTTACCACTCGGCCACCCAGACCTATTGAATGGCGTATCTGACCGATCAGTTACAATCACATGACCTATTGAATGGCGTACCTGACCGATCAGTTACAATCACATGACCTATTGAATGGCGTATCTGACCGATCACGTACAATCACAGGACCTATTGAATGGCGTATCTGACCGATCACTGACAATCACAGGACCTATTGAATGGCGTATCTGACCGATCACTGACAATCACAGGACCTATTGAATGGCGTATCTGACCGATCACTGACAATCACAGGACCTATTGAATGGCGTATCTGACCAATCACTGACAATCACAGGACCTATTGAATGGCGTATCTGACCAATCACTGACAATCACAGGACCTATTTTAAGCGGTATTGATCCCTGGTTTGTGTGTGTTTGTAATGATGTGTTTCTTTTGAACTATTCGGGTTTTTTGTAACGTCTTTCCTATATGACTGAAAATGGCGTCATTAAATGAGGTGTTCGCGAGCTAAAATGAGATCAGTTTCTCAATTTGCATGAACATAATTCCTGGAATTTTTGTACAATTTCAAAAAAAAATCACACAATGTAGAGGAGTGTCCACACAATCAAATATCAGAAAACTAGAAACAAATGACGGTGACATTGTTTGCACAGACCAGCAAAACGTGCATTACCCCCATCTTGAAAAATAGCATCAGGTCGAAGAGATGATAGGATCGTACTCTGACCAATATGCATGTTTAGTGACAGGTAAGCGCTGTGTCAAAGTGTTCACAATATGCACGTTCAGTGACAGGTAAGCGCTGTGTCAATGTGTTCACAATATGCACGTTCCGTGACAAGTAAGAGCTGTGTCAATGTGTTCACAATATGCACGTTCAGTGACAAGTAAGAGCTGTGTCAATGTGTTCACAATATGCACGTTCCGTGACAAGTAAGAGCTGTGTCAATGTGTTCACAATATGCACGTTCCGTGACAAGTAAGAGCTGTGTCAATGTGTTCACAATATGCACGTTCCGTGACAAGTAAGAGCTGTGTCAATGTGTTCACAATATGCACGTTCCGTGACAAGTAAGAGCTGTGTCAATATGTTCACAATATGCACGTTCCGTGACAAGTAAGAGCTGTGTCAATGTGTTCACAATATGCACGTTCAGGGACAAGTAAGAGCTGTGTCAATATGTTCACAATATGCACGTTCAGTGACAAGTAAGAGCTGTGTCAATATGTTCACAATATGCACGTTCCGTAACAAGTAAGAGCTGTGTCAATGTGTTCACAATATGCACGTTCCGTGACAAGTAAGAGCTGTGTCAATGTGTTCACAATATGCACGTTCCGTAACAAGTAAGAGCTGTGTCAATGTGTTCACAATATGCACGTTCCGTGACAAGTAAGAGCTGTGTCAATGTGTTCACAATATGCACGTTCCGTGACAAGTAAGAGCTGTGTCAATGTGTTCACAATATGCACGTTCAGTGACAAGTAAGAGCTGTGTCAATGTGTTCACAATATGCACGTTCAGTGACAAGTAAGAGCTGTGTCAATATGTTCACAATATGCACGTTCAGTGACAAGTAAGAGCTGTGTCAATATGTTCACAATATGCACGTTCCGTAACAAGTAAGAGCTGTGTCAATGTGTTCACAATATGCACGTTCAGTGACAAGTAAGAGCTGTGTCAATGTGTTCACAATATGCACGTTCCGTGACAAGTAAGAGCTGTGTCAATGTGTTCACAATATGCACGTTCCGTGACAAGTAAGAGCTGTGTCAATGTGTTCACAATATGCACGTTCAGTGACAAGTAAGAGCTGTGGCGGAGAAGCTTTTTAGCATGAATGTCCCAGCAGCAACCATCCTCTGGGTTATGGACTACCTGACAAACAGGCCACAGTATGTTAGGGTGGGGGGGCAATCAGTTTCAGACACAATCTGCACAAACACAGGGGCACCACAAGGCACAGTACTCTCACCTTTTCTTTTTTCTCTCTACACAGCAGATTTCAGAAGTTCTAGTGACTCCTGCCCCATAACCAAGTTTGCTGACGACACTGGACTGACCGGACTGCTGACTGTTGACGACGACTCTAACTACAGGCAGGAGGTAGATAGGTTTGTGGGGTGGTGTGAAAACAACTATTTAGAGCTTAATGTGGGGAAGACAAAGGAAATGATAATGGACAACAGGAGGGGGGAACATGTACACAGGGAGATAGTGATCAAGGGGGAGGTCGTAGAGAAGGTAGAGCAGTATAAGTATTTGGGGGTGATTATAGACAATAAGTTGACATGGAAACCAAACTCTGATGCCCTTGTGAAGAAACTCCACTCTCGCCTGTACTTTTTGAGAAAACTCAGGTCTTTTAACATCAGACAAGAAATCCTTCAGATGTTTTACACTTCAACGTGCAATAGTGTGTTGTACTTTGGCTCCGTGTGTTGGGG
>NC_090260.1:10447969-10507969 GCF_037325665.1 Littorina saxatilis
GCAGTGGAGACGGCTGGAGTTGAAGTGGCCGATGCGGGCGAAACCAATGTGTCGTCTGCCAACACTGGCGACATCTCCGAGACCGGTGCAGTGCCGTTTAGTATCACACTGAAGCCACGGTGTTCCTCTTGAGAAATGCTGCTGTAGGCCTAATTGTTAATACTCTGGACGTTTTTGTGCCAAGATAGCTGCATTATTTTGGTCGGAGGAACGTTATTCTCGGAAAGTTTCTGCACTAGGAACTTGCGTGCAGAGTAGTTGGTGTAGATCTACCTCGGGTTGATGATCCAAGCTTTTCTGCACATGTTTTTCATGGTTGCTGACAACTTGTTCACGCCGACAGGTTGGCGCTTGAACCATGGAAATTATTCAGATGCAACTTTTGTGTTTGTTGCACAATAGAAGGGGGAACTTGTCTCGGAGTATCCTTTTGGTCGGAGAGCTGCGTATGTTTTGTAAACTGCGACAGGGCAGCGCTCATCGTTCGACGCCCAAGCTTTCGGACAGACATCACGCACAGACTTTGGATTGTCGCCCTTGCATGTTTTGGATTGTCTTTCGCAAAATTGGAGATATTCTCTGCCATTACTGTCTTCATGTAAGGACACGTCTCCCCACTGCATGTGCCTGTGAGGAGTCACGCTCGGCTGCGCAGATCAAAGTTGACTGTGTTTTGCCACCACAGAGTATTCAGGATTGCTTCTGGATCTGCGACTCGGAGCTGTTTTGTCTGCCACAGCTTGTCAACATATCCATGTTTCAGCGGTTGACCCCTGTTAGGTAAGTTGCCACAATTAACCTTCCTGTTTAACAATCTTCTGCTTTGTCTTCACGACTTCTCTCAGTTAACGGATGCACAGTACTTTTTAGACTTCAACTGTCGATGGATGCTGCTGAGACTCAGCGTGGATGGTTTATACTCTTTGCCATCCGGTTTGTTTCAAACTCTGAACATGAAAAAAGAGCAGAGAATTTTGCATAATTCTTGTGGTTGGATGGTGCTAATCACGCCTAATGTTTCTTTTGTCCCCGTGTTTCGCCATAAACGTCGATAGACGACGTATATATATCGTAAACCGTTTTTCGGAGAGTGTTCTTGTTCTTGTTTGTCTGAACGAATGAGTCTATTGGAGAAAAATCATAAATCATGGATGACTCACTCTTTTCTTCATCGACGTCGTCATTCGCGTCATCACCAAACATATCTTCGAACAGCTCACCACTCAAAAATTCGTTCAGTGTTGACAAATCGGTTTTCGTGGCAGTTGCCATTTTGTTGCAAAAGTAGTTCTTCATGAATGTGTAATTACTAATTTACATAGCTTACCGGCCCCCGTAGCGCAGTGGTTAGCGCATCGGACTGTGGGCCGGGAGGTCGTGGGTTCGAATCCCATCAGGGTCATGTGGGTTTTTCGGGCTACGGTCGGCTCCTACCCAGAGTGGAAGTGCTATGGTTCCTATGGGAAGGCTGGAATCACACAGCCGAGTGTCATACACTTAACGAATGCGACTTTGAGGGTGCTCAGGTTCTGTTTACCTGTTTACTTTATCAGGTGCTGCAGTTCTCGGGCCTGGTTGACACCAGGATATATTATGACAGTAAGCGTAGAGTGCTGCCCTGTCACGTAGTCTCAAACCAAAATTGGAAATCCATAGCATCATCATTATAATCATCCTCATCTCATTAATCATCCAAAAATTATAAATTGTCCTTGCTCTTGTGGCCCTTCATGCCCGGAGCTCTCATGGTGACCTTGGTCTCAGTGTTCCTGTTCCATCCTTCCCTGAAAAGTACTTCTGCTGTCAGTCTTCAACGTGTGACGTTCTGGGGGGTCGACGGAGGGACGTGGTGGCTGTCTGCTCTCTGGAGGGGACCCTCACTCAGTCTGGCTCCGCGACTTAGCAGTCAATGTCGTTAGTAGGGGGCATAGTAGGTAGTGGGCTGCGTCCGTTAGCTCGGGACAGACCCACTACTGAACACCGTCGAAGTGACTCAGCAGAAGTGCAGTGTCATCTTCCGAGGGTAGCCTACCGCAACGACCCGACATCCCTCCCTGGAGCGTCTGTAAAATCGGCAAGTCTGGCAGCGGAACGAAATTCAGATGTGGATGGAGCAGTGAGTGCAGGGACGGGGCGGCGTGAGAGCACACCGGGACAAGG
Organism: Littorina saxatilis; assembly: GCF_037325665.1. Lineage (NCBI taxonomy): Eukaryota > Metazoa > Mollusca > Gastropoda > Littorinimorpha > Littorinidae > Littorina > Littorina saxatilis. Next base: position 10,450,130 of record NC_090260.1, read on the forward strand.
AACAGGTGTAAGGGAGAAAAAAAAAAAAAAAAAAAAAAAAAAAAAAAAATGTACATAGCTTGACCTTCCGGTTGACCACATTGACTACAAATTAACATACCTTGACCTTCCGGGTGACCTCATTTACATGATATACACACGTGTGATTTGAACGATTTTTATCTCACGGGTGTCTCTCTCACGATGTAGGATAAAAACGCATTCACGCTACAGGCAGAGAGACTTCTTACACAAGCACACACGTTCGCACGCTCAGCCACACAGCCACACAGCCATACAGGCAGACAGCCATACAGCCACACAGCCACACAGCCATACAGGCAGACAGCCATACAGGCATACAGCCACACAGCCATACAGTCACACAGCCATACAGCCACACAGCCATACAGCCACCCAGCCACACAGCCACACAGGCCACACAGCCACACAGCCATACAGGCAGACAAGACAGACAGACCCTCACACACACGAACATCTTAACATTTTGCTCTTGTAAACAACAAAATAAGCCTGAAACAATACTCGATTTAACGCTCGGGCATGTCCAATATAAACGTAAACAGCTGTTAGTGAATCCAGGTGAGTTTTGGTGTTAGAACATTGCACTTTCTACTCTTTGGTCTTTCAGTCATGGAACATGGTCTGAAGAAGACATGAAGAAAGCCCTGGCAGCAACGAAAGAGAGTCGGCTTGGATTACATTTCTGTAAAAAGGAGTTCGGCTAAATTGAACTTTGCCCTATTCAATATACCGGACTAGTCTGCAATTTTGAACTTTTCTAAACATTTTGCGAAACAAGTCCGTGTGTTGAAAAAACACATAAGATCCTTATTTCATTTACATACATGTAGGTTAAAGTCAATCTTGAGATATAACCTCGCCTTATCCCCCCCTCTGCTTCTTTCTCTCTGTAAACTTGTAGGGCTAGTTATTTTTCGGTAACTTACCCAACAACCAAAATCACTTACCCAACAACGGGCCTGAATCCTCGATAGCTCATGGGTAGAGACTGTACACATTGTGGATCTACTTTTTGCGACTCAAATGTTCAGAATACTCTAATGTACAAAATTATATACATTTCTGGAGCAAACAATACAACCATACCACATTTAAACCAGCAACTACAGGCTTGAACACATGAATCTTAATATAAAATCCATGAGTTTGGTTGTTTTCTGAATTCAGATCTGCCGTGCACAATCGTTTATCGCTAGCAAGATTCCAAGGAAAAGTAACTCATACTTTTTCTACCGACACGAGTAGTTCCCCTTCCAGATTTCGGCTGCATCGACGAGACTGCAATCCGACGGTCAGTTTTCAACAATATTTCATTTTATAAACAGATCACACGCAATCAATTGCAAACATTTAATCAACTTAAAGAACATGCAGCGGTTTCATACACTAGTTTGCCCCAGAAAACTAAACTTCATACAGTTTTTAACGTTGGAACACGGGTGTAAAACTTCGTCTGCTAGTCACATTCGAGGAAAGAACATTTCCTGAGCGATACCAAAACATGAACAGAACACACACTATCTGCCTTTACCGCCACAGCAGAATGACAACATAACTGTGTGCTTGATTTTAGTTCAAAACATGGAAACTGACAAGAAGTGTTAACAAAATTGAATGATTTGCACGGAACTATACAACCGCGCATTAATCGATCGCCTGCGCAGGTAGACTGTTTGGGTGAATATGATTCGATCAAACTTTCGCACAAAAACTCCTCTTTTCTTTGAATAACTGAAGAAAGGAGGGATAAAGAGGTTACATACCTCGTCTCAGTGATTATCAAAAATAATGGTCTCAGTTCGCGGTCATGAAAAAGCTCGCTGAAGCTCGCATTTTTCATGATCCGCTAACTTCGACCATTATTTTTGATAATCACTGAGACTCGGCATGTAACCTCTACTTATTCCCCCCTCTGCTTCTTTACCTCTGTAAACTTGTAGGGGTAGTTATTTTTCGATAATGACCCAGCAACCAAACAAATAACGACCCAGCAACAGCCTGAATCCTCGATAGTGCAATGGGTTGAGAAGTTGTTCTGTTTCGGTACTACTTTTTGCGACTGAAAAGTTCCGAACGCTCTAACGTACGAAGTATACATCTCTGGAGCAAACAATACAAACATACCGCATTCAAATTAACAACTACAGGCCTGAACACATGAATCTTCATATAAAATCCATGAGTTCGGTTGTTTTCTGAATCTAGATTTGCCGTGCTCAAACGTTCATCACAAGCAATTTCCTGCAAGGCAAGTAACTCATACTTTGTCTAGCGACAAGAGTAGTTCCCCTTCTTTTCACTCAGTTTCTTCGACAACAGACTGCAATCCGACGGTCAGTTTTCAACAATATTTCATTTAATAAACAGATCACACGCAACCAAATGCACACATCTCATCAATTTAAACAACATAAAGCGGTTTCATACACTATTTTCCCCAGAAAACTGAACTTCATACAGTTTTTAACGTTGGAACACGGGTGCAAAAGTTCGTCTGCTAGTCCCATTTGACGAAAGAACATTATTCTAAGCGTTACCAAAACATATACAGAACACACAATATCTGCCTTTGCCGCCACAGCAGAATAACAGCATATCTGTGTACTTGATTTTAGTCCAAAATAGGAAAACTGACAAGAAGTGTTAACAGAATGGAATGATTTGCACGGAACTATACAACCGCGCATTAATCGATCGCCTGCGCAGGTTGACTGGTTGAGTGAATAGGATTCGATCAAACTTTCGCAAAAAAACTCCTCTTTTCTTTGAATAACTGAAGAAAGGAGGAATAAAGAGGTTACACACCTCGTCTCAGTGATTATAGAAAATAATGGTCTCAGTTCGCGGTCATGAAAAAGCTCGCTAAAGCTCGCATTTTTCATGATCCGCTAACTTCGACCATTATTTTTAATAATCACTGAGACTCGGCGTGTAACCTCTACGTCTTTGCTTACCGTCTTCTGTGGGCCAGCTACTGCGTCTTGCTCTTAGGGTGTTCAAATTACCCCCCTTTACCCTATATTTCTTGAAACACTAATTCTCTATTCTTTTTGATATGTTTCAGTATCTTTGTTCCCATTCGACGGCCGTGTCGTCTGCCAAGAAACTACGCAGTGCTAGCAGACGATCGCTTGGTGGAGACAGACTATACGCATGCGGTTTGTGACGTCATGTCCCCGTTTCAGCGCATCAGCATCATGCAGTCACGTCAGTTTGGCCGCGTGCTGTTGTTAGACGATGACGTCAGTAAGTGATTGATATACTTGTAGGGGAAGGGCTTCTAATAATAATATTGACCACTTTTTGTTTCATGCTGATTGTAGCTTGTGTTCTTGCGAAGTTTTTTCATGTTGTGATTGGTAGTTGTTCTCTGTTTGGTTAACCATTAATTAGAGCGAAAAAGCTTTGATAGACATTCAAACAAAATGGCATGTGTACGTCTATGTCAACAATTAAAATATTATTCAACTAAAGCGCAAACGCTATTGCGCTATACTGGCTTGTCAATTGCACTGCGTTTTCATCGTGCGGGGGACTGACGATCTTGGTGAGAGAAAAAATGCAGTGTGGTCAGTTTCATTCTGTGAGTTCAACAGATTGACTAAATGTATACATTTCGCCTTACGCGACTTGCTTTCTTCTTCTTGAGACAAAATATTGCTGGTATTTCATTTCTTGTTCTGTTTGTTTTTCTTTACAGTGTTCGGGGAGAGTGACGAAATTTACGTCACCACAGTCCTGGGCCTTGACAGGGGAAATAACTTTGACGGTGCCAACGTTCTTATCCTGGGGGGTGGGGATGGGGGTATTCTCTACACGCTTACCTCCCTTCCTAAACCACCACGCCACGTGCTCATGGCAGAAGTATCCTTTTCAGAAGTGACTGTGTTTTTGTAATTGTTTTTGTTTTTGTTTTTCGTTTGTGCATTTTTACATTCAATCCCTTCCAGTATGTCTGTCTCTATTTCAGTACGCCTGCTTGTCTGTCTGTTACTGTCTGTCTCTGTTTCAGTACGCCTGCTTGTCTGTCTGTTACTGTCTGTCTCTGTTTCAGTACGCCTGCTTGTCTGTCTGTTACTGTCTGTCTCTGTTTCAGTACGCCTGCTTGTCTGTCTGTTACTGTCTGTCTCTCTTTCAGTACGCCTGCTTGTCTGTCTGTTACTGTCTGTCTCTGTTTCAGTACGCCTGCTTGTCTGTCTGTTACTGTCTGTCTCTGTTTCAGTACGCCTGCTTGTCTGTCTGTTACTGTCTGTCTCTGTTTCAGTACGCCTGCTTGCCTGTCTGTTACTGTCTGTCTCTGTTTCAGTACGCCTGCTTGTCTGTCTGTTACTGTCTGTCTCTGTTTCAGTACGCCTGCTTGTCTGTCTGTTACTGTCTGTCTCTGTTTCAGTACGCCTGCTTGCCTGTCTGTTACTGTCTGCATCTGTTGTGTATTGAGTTGGTTGCTTCTTTTAAAATGTCATTTTCTAACCTCCGAAAAGTCACATAAAAAATGAATGTCATTCCTGCTTCCCCCTTACTTCTCTGCGTTATACACTTTTATTTATTCAATAAGTTTTTAGACAGTTTTTTTTCCACGCGTGTGTTCCGATATATAAGTAAAACAAATAGCAAAAGCTGTCTAAGGCCAAAAAAAATAATAAGTGTGGTTACGGTAACATTGCCAAAAAAAAATAGGGTAGGAAGGTAGGCAATCTTTTTTTTTTTTTTACTTTTTTTTTATAATGTGTACATATTAAACCTACTTGACAGGGAAATAAGTGTGCGACTCGGGCGCTTTCGCTTTCATTGCGTTTTCTGCACTCGTTTACTTGTTTTTTGGGGTATTTTTTTTTACAAATGTAATAAAAAGTTATAGGGTCGGCCCCCCAAAATAGGGTAGGTCGGGTTACCGTAACCACACCTATTTTTTTGTTAGGCCTAAGCAGCTGTGCATTAGTTCAGTTGGTAGAGCACGGGACTGGTGACCCACGGGTCACGGGTTCCAGTCCGGGCCAGGACGGACACGTGTCAACTTTATGTGCAGACTCAGAGACGGTATCCATGTTCCACCCCCGTGTCATCATAGTGACACGTAAAGGACCATGGTCTTTCTGCCGTAAGTGCAGGTAGCTGATAACTCCTGAAAATGCAGACACCTGGGCAGCGCGACTATGTTGCAGCTAGCTTTCCACTGGGAGGAAGCGACCCCATTTTACCAGCGATGAAATAAAGTAATGACATAGAAATGAAAATGCTGACACAGGCGGCCGGGCTTTTAGCGCGAAGGGGAGCGAACGCGGGAAGCAAAACTGATGTGTGACCTTGACCCTGCGACCAGATAGACGACGAGGTGATGAAGGCATGCCGGAAGTACATGAGATCCATATGCGGCCATGTCATGGACAAATACAAGACGGAATCCTACGAGGTAAGCCTTCACTTGTTGCTCCCCTTCACACCTTTTGACTGGTTGTAAGATCATTGGGTGTCATGTGATTATATCTTAAAGGAACGGCCATTCTCGGGGCGGGAATTAGCTCAGTCGTTAGCGGCGTTAGCTTCAAAACTAGTGCTAATGTAATAATACCTGCTATTCAGACTTGGTCGTGTGACAGACGTTTTCTTCCACACGGGATTACGTTGATTGTCTAACGAAGCCGTCAGGCTTATCGCGTATGTAAAGAGTAATGTCGGGTGGGATGTCGTTTGCAGTATTCTCTGTGTTGTCGAATTTTTGAAGAAAAGAAACGATAACAGCTGGAAAAATGAAAGCTACTTTTGGGTTTTTGCGGGGATGAATGCAAGTTTGACTCCATTCTTGCCATGCTCCAAAGCGTGTAACATACAATCTTGCACACGTTTGCTTTAGTAGTGGCAAAGAAGGAAAGCGTGTGACATTGTTATATATCGCACGTCCTATGGTTGACAGATTCAAGTGCGAGACTGTGTGGAAGTGCTGAAGGAGAGTTTAGACAATGACGTCAAGTATGACTACGTCATCAACGATCTGACCGAGTTTTCCGTGGAAAAGGGAAAATACGGTAAGAGAAATTGTCCACGCAATTTAAAGATGGTACGTTTTCGCGGAAATCAGCGAAAATAAAATAGAATTTCTAAAATGTTGATGTTGCAATAACTAAAGCAGAACAACGGTTATACTTGCACGGGGAGAAGGCAGGGAAATAGTGTTGGTTTCATTATTCTCCACAGCTGGCTACCATTTTGTGACATGCATTTGATTATAACGTATATTAAGTGGCTAATATAATGTATTATCTTTCCTTTTTCATTACCAACTCCAGTAAGATAATGATACAGACTGTGATGTTATTGTTTACTGTTCATGTTGTTGTGTGTGTGTCATGTTCATGTTGTTGTGTGTGTGTCATGTTCATGTTGTTGTGTGTGTGTCATGTTCATGTTGTTGTGTGTGTGTCGGGTTCATGTTGTTGTGTGTGTGTCATTCACTCACGCTCACTGCAGACTCGGGAGAAGTTGTTCAAGTTCAACATGCAACATTGTATTGAGGTATCCATCTTGCAGGAAGTACAGCCATAAGGAAAGGGGAGATACTCTCGGTAAGCACAATATAACAGAATCCGCTATAGCTCAGAGGTACTGGGTTCCTGGTGTTTCACAGGTACCATGGATACCATTACATCCCTCTTCTTTAGATACATGAAAAAAACATAACTCCAACTTCGCTTTAACGAACAAGGTTTGAAAGAAAATGGAGGGGGAAACACACAAAAAAGGGAAGGAACTCCAGGAACGGAAATGAATGAAAGGGGAGAGAAGTGGTTGGATGATGTCATGGGCACAGACATACTACAAAGTTCCTTCCCTTTTTTGCGTGTTTCCCCCTTCATTTTCTTTCAAACCTTGTTCGTTCCGTGTTGCGTCTGCTTTTTGTTGTCTTTTGTGTTCTTGTTTTTCCTGATGAAGCTTCCATAAGCGAAAATTCGTACCGTCTTGTCTCGTTCTTGTATCGGTGAGTACAGTATTCCTTTGTTTCTTAACTTTGTTCATCTTACCACAGTCACTTCGTTGTTTAGATTACGACTTCAAGACAAACAACGCACTGATGGAGCTGAGCTTCAAGTGCCTGAAAGACGGAGGCAAATACTTGGCGAGGGTGGGTCGTGTGTGTGTGTGTGTGTGTGTGTGTGTGTGTGTGTGTGTGTGTGTGTGTGTCTGTGTGTGTGTGTGTGTGTCTGTGTGTGTATGTGTGTGTGTGTGTGTGTGTGTGTGTGTGTGTGTCAGTGTGTGTCTGTGTGTTTCTTTTAAGTTTGAATATACCCTTTTTGCCATTCTGCCTTCCTGTTTGAATGCCCGCTTGCCTGCTTACGTATCTATTTGCCGGTATGTCCGTATATCTGTTTGTCTGTAAATCTGTTTGTCTGCCTGTCTGTCTCTTTGTGTTTGTCCGTATCCGTCACTCACTCTCTCTCTCTCTGTCTCCTACTGTCTCTGTCTCTGTTCATCTGTCTGTCTCTCTTTCACTCGAGGGCCAGATGTAAATAAGCAAATCACTGCTTACTCTATTACCCTTGTTAAATAAAGAATTGTCATTGTCATTGTCATTATCATTGTAACTGTAAATTTGCCAATGACAAATTCTCTTTATTTGCAGGGGAACTGTACGAGTGATGTCCCTTACTTGGAGAAGATTGAGAAAGAGTTCCGGGACTTCGGAGTTCCGTTCCAACGTTTTGACAAACACGTCCCTTCCTTCAGAGAATTGTATCCTTTTGTGCAGTGTCGGAGGCATATGGGCGAGAGGATGGTTCAGGGGGTATATATACTCAGAGGCAAAAGAAACGCAAATGCTGCTGTGAAGATGGGTTACACATGAATTTTAATGTCGAATAAATTATTTCGGGTTAACAATAACAAGGAAACGAATTGACCGATACAAAAACCACACGGAAAAGTGTATTGGGATGAGAGCATGACGTGCCATGTTCCACTGAACACTGTTTGAAGACTGTTGAAAGTCAATAGTGTGTTGCCCCTCCCTTGGCGTTGATGACTGTATGGGCGTCACGATGGTCACACTCACGACTCAGACATGTTCACATGAGGTTATTTGCCCTGGTCCTCGCACTCCGAAGTCTCTGATATTGTTCAGTGACACATTGTCCTGCTGGCAACCAGCTCCACGTGCTTGGGCACGAACGGTCACCAAGAAGACCATTATTTATCATATACTGGCTGTGTGAAAGCTATTAAGGTCAATGACAGAAAAACCGTGTACTTCCTCACTGGGAATTTGTTTAATCCTGTCCCACTCGATTATCGGAATGTTCCTGTAACACTATGTCTTTGTATCAGAGAGTTGTAATGTTCATTTGTAAGGACGTGCTTTCCTGAAACAAATGAAGAGTTGGATTACAACGCTGCAGTGTTAATGTTCTCTGCCCTGGATTGTAGCTTGCCCGTCGTAAATCAGCAGTAGATCTGCGGGTGCTGTGTTCATTTGGAAATCTACCATCAGCTTATCTGTCTTTTGCACTGCAGACACTAAGCAATAGGTACCTGCCATGTGGTCACTTTTTCCACTGCTGTCCTCAGTCATATACTTTTCATCAAGACTTGTCACCATGCCGAGTGGATCTAAATTCAGAAGTCGTCATGTGGCTGAGGCATATCTGACATAGCGTCGATCTTGTTGTAGCTTATCCTCCTTTCTGAAACAAAAGGCAAAATACGATTCGTTGTGATGACTACAACCTACACAAATAAAAACAGTGTTTTGATACTGAATAGTCGGGTTATACAAGCTATTTTACCTATGCAGCATGCATGGGAATCCTACATTATGCGAAACATGTCAACTGACTGCAGCAGCCTAGTTCTTAAAATAATTCTGACGGTCAACACAGTCAACACACTATTCAGTCCATTGAGGAGCAACTGAGGTACTCTCCAGTGGTGGATTTAGGAATGGGCGGGAAAGGGGGCCCGGACCCCCCCCCCCCCCCCCCCCTATAGGGAAAGAGAGAGATTCAGGAGGGGGGGGGGGGGGCGGGTCATGCACCCGACCCACCCTGGCATTTTCGGGCGCACCGCTTCAAGTTCGTGAAAAGTTTGGGTGTGCCCCCCTTTCCTGGATCCACCCTTGCTATCTGATGGTCTTGTTTGAATGATAACGATCAACTCAGAAGAAAGAAATCAGCAGAGGAAAAAATAAACCATTAACATTAACCGCTGAAAAATACAGAATCACATGTGCCATTATGTAGAACAAAATTCCACAGCAAGCTTTCTTTGGACAACTGTCGTTGTCTCAAAACTCGCATTCTACCTGCTGTCCAACAGAAGCTAATCTTACGTTGTGCTGCCTTGAAAAAAAAATGCCAACAAAGCCAAGGAAGCTGTTGCAAGGTGAGTTTACCAAACGTTACGGACATTAACAAATCGTGATAAGCTTAGTGCGTAAACAGCAAATAGTACAATCAAAGAGAGGAGTCTGGAATGAAACGCGATACAGATCTAGGTAGATCTAGCATTCACAAATTGTCTGTAGAAAGGCACCACATTTTACAGACAGAACCATGACAGAGCATGTTTTGAAACTGAGGCAAAATCGTAATAATTTTGACTTTGAGAACAGATTCATCCCGTTTCCTTATATCTGCATGTTCAAGTAAATAGTAGACAGTTTAATGGAGGTCTCCCTATTGACGTCATCACTTCGTGCGCACCGGGGCTTGGAGGGCAAGAAGCCACCGCGCCGCTTAGCGAAAACATGGAAGCGTGGTGCCGATCGCGAAGTTTCGCTGCGGCGATTCCGTATTTGCGTCGACGATTTGGCTAAATTTCATTCAAGATGGTGAATACTTGTTGCATAATCGGTTGCACAAGCCGAAGCAACAAGGAAAATGCTCTTGCATTTTTCAGAATTCCGAAAGTCGACGCTGGAGGAAGACACCGAGATTTACTCAACAGCAGTATTAATTTTGCTAATGATTGAAACACCGATTCACTCGCTTTTTGACTGAAATGTGCAGTTTGAAACAAGATTCAACACTGCTTATGTTAATGCCATAGCTTTTTGACTCAAGTGTGTGCCTTAATCAATGCTGGTTAGCATGTCTGTATAGTTTATTGACAAGTGTGTGATTTAAAACAGAAACAAAACTGTTTATGTGGATGCCAAACCTGAAACACAGTATTGATTTGACTTGTGTACAGTATCTGTATGACTTGTGCTGGCTGGCATGAGTGTAGTTCCTTTTTTTGCTTCCTGGCTCAAGTGTGTATAATTCAAAGCATTTTCAAGACTCAACACTATTCCTTATTTGATTTTGAGATCTGATGCCAAGTGTGTGTGTGTACAGTTCTTTTCTTTTTTTTCACTTTTTTGTCAGTTTTTATATGTAAACAGTTACCGTTCATTGATTGGAAACACTAATTCACTCATTGTCAGACATGTGATTTTTGACTGAAGTGTGCAATTTGAAACAGATTCAACACTGCATATGTTGATGCCATAGCTTTTTGACTGAAGTGTGCAATTTGAAACAGATTCAACACTGCTTATGTTGATGCCATAGGTTTTTGACTCCAAGTGTGTGCCTTAATCAGTGCTGGTTAGCATGTCTGTACAGTTTATGCTTTTTTTTATTGAAGCATGTGATTTTAGTAAGAACTAATAAATACATTGTTGTTGCAGTAACGTTTTTGTTCTTAAGACTTTTTTTTTAAGCTTGCGTGTGTCTTATCTGAGACATTTCTTAATTGTGAAGAATCTGGTGAGTGATTGTCAGAATGAGTGTGTATCTGTGTAATGGCTCCTTTGTTTAGTCAACAAAGTTAATATGTTGAGCCCAGCTGTCCTAAACGGAAAAATATGTGTCTGGTTTGTCTCAAAACAGTAACGTTTCACAAAATTGAACAAAACTGTTGAAAACACACCTACTGGAGCCAACAAAGGCAGAGATTAGGTACAAATCAAAAGTAATGTGTTAAATATCACACTCACACCAGCTTCACATTCACAGAGTGACAGATTGGTAAAAATTAAAATACATATAATGTGTTCAACGCTTTATTTAACTGAACTGTCATTGTCAACATATATATAAAAATTAAAAACAAAAAACACGTAACACTGAATTCAGGGAAATTTTTAGTTACTGTCTTCAGCAGCACTAAAGTAAAAAGAAATAGAAAAAATAAAAAAGAAGAACAAAAAACACACACACACATTACACATTTACAGGTTCACAATAAATGTTCTAAGGTAATATCAAAGTAAGCACTAAAGCAGACACCAGACTTGATCCCAAAAAGGAAAAAAGAATCGCTTCTCCAAACATAAACATACAAAGTTAGAAATACCATTTCTCGAATAACAATGAAATGAAAACTCACACACACTGAAGCAGAAATAATAGGTAATCTAAAACTAAAGAGCTTCACACATAAACATACAAAGTTAGAAATAGAACTACAAGTTCTTGAATAATAACAAAATGAAAACTCATGCACACACACTGAAGCAGAAATTATATGTAGTCTGAAACTAAAGAGCTTCGGTCAATTTCTCCAAGTATCGCACTTTAGCAACGTCACTCAATGATGTAATGTACTTCTCTTTTGGCTGGTCGACCGTTTTTGTTCCTGATTTTGACATTATTCAATTAAAACACTCCCGAATCATCGAGCGGCGCACTGACGCTACTAGCCGTTCCGCTTCTTGCCCTCCAACCCATTTCTGCGTATCACGTGACACCGCTCCGAAGTACGCAAAAGGGAGACCTCCATACGGGCAGAGTAAACTTGAGACTCTACTGCAAGTCTTGAAATTCACATAAATCGAACCAAGAACAAAGACATCCAAACATTACAGGCAGTTTAGATCAACTAATTTCACTGGAGGTGACTGCCTAGCACTGTTTTTCATATCCGTGTCTGCTGAAATAGAAAGAAATTAAACAAAACGAATGATCAGTAAGCTTATGTGACACGCTTTATGAGTGGGAGACACAAGATCTGTCTGTACTTACATTGTTACTGGGGACACGACTGCCAGATCGACACTGCGCTTTCGACAGCTGATCTTCCCTGCGCAGACACTGGAAACACGCCGTGCAGATCAAACTGTTGGAAATCTCCTTTGGCTTTGGTATCTTCTTTATCTATATTTCTTGAGCTAAGAAATCGAACAATGTGAAATCGTCTTCCCCGAATCGGCGAATGCAGAGGTGAGAACTGGAAAGTGAGTCTTTTCCCACAATCCTTCACGCGACCTGACCTGATCTTGACCCCTGACCTGGTCTACATACCACAGATGAGACAAACCAGTCACCTGCTTGTACCCCCTAAAAAAAAACGTTTTCTTTAGATACACACTTTAACTTCACCCGTGCCGACAAAATGTTGATCATTTCTTCAATACTTTAAAGATGGTGCTTGAAAAATAACCAGGTGAAATGAGTATTTCGGTGTTTAGTCAAATGTTAAAGTTTCTACCACAGACATACACACGCACAAACACACGCACAAACGCACAGACAGACAAAGTTACGACCGCATAGGCTACACTTACGTGAGCCCAAAACAACAACAACAACAACAACAACAACAACACGTTTTAGTCATGAGATTACACAAAACGACTACATCTTTGCCACAGAGACTTTCTGATATCCATAAAGGTAGTCCCACAGTTATTGATGGTCCTTTCTTACTGCTTCATGCACTTTAGGTTTAATCGAGTGTATCGTCTTGCATAATATGTATATTGTTTGACTTCCTTAACTGCTAACAGGTACTGTTTCTTTGAAGCACAAAAGGCAAACACTAACGGATTCCACAACAACCAATGATCAACGCTGAAGTTACGTCATACTTACGTCATATCAGATCACGTCATGTTATCGTCCCACTGTCAGTGTTTTTCTCTCTATCTTTGAAGACATGCGTGGTACACTATTAAAGACACACTACTTCATGTTCTGCTTGGTACACTATTAAAGACACACTACTTCATGTTCTGCTTGGTACACTATTAAAGACACACTACTTCATGTTCTGCTTGGTACACTATTAAAGACACACTATTTCAGGTACTTATGACTTTGTTGTTGTTTTGACGATTGAACGAGCACACACACACATGCATGCAATCCACATGTATGCAATCAAACACATAAGCTTCATATTTGGGCGTTTCAGGTTGACCGAAACTTCAAAGGAACTACAAAACACACGTCATGGACTGCAGCTGGGTTACGGTGTACTTGGGTTCTGTGTGCTGATCAGTCTTACAAAGCAAGCCATAATTATGTACAGTTCCACGTGTTTTTCCCACGTGTTTTCTAACCGGAAGTTCTGGTTCTCCCCACAAATACCCCCACAAACCGAATGGCCTTTACCTTGGGTCTGTCAATTATGCTGGGTCACGCGGTCCTGCAAGTCGTGAATCGAGAGATTGAGAGAAAAAAACCTTTAACAAGAGGCGAAGCCTTCAAGGCTCACGTAAGAAATAGACAAACAGTAACACAAACTCAATCACTCCGTCACACATACACACACACACACACACACACACACACACACACACACACACACACACACACACACACACACACACACACACACACACACACACACACACACAGTAAGCATAGGTGAAACTATGCAAGAAAGCGAGACCCTGGATCTGCCAAGAAGTCTCGGCCCGCTCACAATAACAATGACCGAGACTTTCAGTAATTCCTTTGCGTGACGTCTAACCCTCTTACGTCATAATGTGACGTCTTCAAATAGTTTCTATCACACACGTCGAACACTTTTGACCGAGACTGACGTAATCCATAGACTCGGAAATGTTAAAGTTTCTATCACACACACACACACACACGCACGCACGCAGGCACGCTCGCACAGACAGACAAAGTTTATCATCGCATAGGCTACACTTACGTGAGCCAAAAATGGAACAGGAGGCTGAGTTGCTCATGTAAAACCAAGAACCAATGCACGCACAGGGACGAGCACAGAAATCCGAACATGCACGCATTAGGAAGGCGGTTAGGGGTCTACATTGGCATATATTTTCGTGTATGCATAAGCAGCCAGCGAAGCTAAAACCCCGCCCCCCTCCGCCCCCCCCCCCCCCCCCCCCCCCCCAGAAGCACAAATGCATGCACGCACGCACTCACCGACACGTACTCACGTACTCAAACCAGCCAATGAAGCACCTCCCTCTTTGCCGACACTCACCCCTTCAAGAACACACACACACACACACACACACACACACACAAACACACACACAAACACACACACACACACTCACACACACACACACACAGCACACACACACACACAAACACTCACACACACACACTCACACACACACACACAAACACTCACACAAACACACACACACACAAACACACACACACACAAACACACACACACACACAAACACACTTAAGTTTTATTCTATGATCAGTATATCTTACGAAATGCAGTCATACTTAATACAAATTAAGAATAATAAACACAGAAAGATGTTAAGCAGATTAAGGACTAGCACACATTGTCTACAAATTGAAAGTGGAAGACATCAGAATATCCCTAAAGAAAATCGTCTTTGTATTGAATGCAATGTCATAGAAGATGAAATACATTTTGTAGATAAATGCAATAAATATGTTAAATTAAGGGATGAATTTAAAGAAGATGCTTCACATATCAATATGAAATATGCAAACAAAAATCCAAGTAACTTATTTTTAGAAGACGAAGTTCAAGTTCGTCTTGGCAAATTTGTTACGGATTGTTTTAGCATTGTATAATGCATTATTTGTTGTTTGTTGTGTCAATAACTTTACTGGTTCATGACAATAAACATTATTCTATTCTATTCTATTCTATTCACACAAACACACACACACGCACACACACACACACACACACACATACACACACACATACACACACACACATACACACAAACTGTGAGGCGGAGTTGGCCTTTAATATGAAAGTCCTTGGCAATGGTTCTTTTTCTTTGCTGGTGGACCTTCAACAGTATGGATAACAAAGGATTGCGCTTTGCGTCTGAGGATGCAAAAATAAACAGACACTTGAAGAGAATACTTGCTTAAAGTTCAAGTGTTGCAATTATTCTGCACAGTAATTTAACAACATACGAAGGAGAAATTTGAACACACCAAATTTCCATTCAGGTGCCTGTCTATCCTTTCCAGTCAGTCTGGATGACATCATTGCAAAAACTGTAAATCTAAAGAGAGTTTCTTTCCTATATTCATGGAAATTGTGTCAAGGGAGATAAAAACTCCTTTCTCATAACCGGTGCCTTCTTATAAGGGAGATTTTCCTATCCGGAGAATTTTAAGTGGAAGAAAGAAGGCATTTGGCAGGGAAATAAAAAGTCCTTTCTTATAAGCGATTTACTTATAAGTGGGTTCGACTGCGGGTACATGACCGATCAATCACAATCACAGGACCTATTTTGTAAGTAGTGTAAATCCCTCGTTAACGTTTTGTTGTAATAGTTGGAAATAGCGTAATTACATGTTTTCAAAGGCTACAACCAGATCAGTTTCTCAATTCGCATGAACATATTTCCTGGAGCATCGCAGCGATTGTAGCAGAAAAAAATGACACAATCACATTTACCTAAAAGGTCACTGATTGACTGTGACATTTTTTTACAGACCTGCAAAACACCATTATCCACATTTATAAAAAAAGGCATCAGAAGAGGTAAAAGTGATCCTACTCTGAAACATGTGCATGTTGAGTGATATGTAAGCGTCGTTTCAAAGTGTTCACAATCTGCCATGTCCGAAAATACATACAAGAATACCTTTCAAAAATTTTAAAATGATGATAACATTACAAAACAATTGAACATCTTAAACTCGAAGCAGCTGCAACAGCAACGTGTGTGTTTCGATGATTATAATGTTTGAACAGCTTCAGCAAATATGTGACCCTCCACCACGAAATGAGTCGCATGTCACCTCGCGCGGTTCTGCGCTAGGCTTGATATAAGTCCGGAGAGTGTCTGGTAACAGTATGAGGGTCACCTTAGTCACAGGCTTATAACTCAAACATTTTTCGCTCTTTTCTAAAACGGTTTTCACCACTGGATAGAGCATAAAAAACTCTTTAGGAAAATGTAAAAATATGAAAATCATGCAAAGGTGACATGCGACTCATTTCGTGGTGGAGGGTCACATATGTGCTTTTCATGTTACAAAAGAGATAAACCAAGACCAATAAGGTTCAGTAATGTATCACCAATGACACGGGTGTGTTTGTTTGTTTGCTTAACGCCCAGCCGACCACAAAGGGTCATATCAGGGCGGTGCTGCTTTGACATATAGGCTAACGTGCGCCACACACAAGACAGAAGTCGCAGCACAGGCTTCATGTCTCACCCAGTCACATTATTCTGACACCGGACCAACCAGTAAAAATACGCATTTGAATACAAAATCGCAAAGAGTTGGATCGTTTGCTCCGAAAAAAAATTAGCACAAAGCACCAAAGGTGCCACGAAGTATCGTAGTTTTGTTGTTAGTATTGGGAAGAACAACTAATAGCCGTGTTCTTTCGCTGGTCGCACCCAGTGACTGACCGTTATTCTCGCGACGCAGCCATTGGTACCGGTCTTTACTAGGCTCTTTTCTTCCCGTATCGAGTATCAATACAACTGAGACAGCGTGGATCCAGTACTTGCTGTTCTGTTCATCGCTTGATGATCATTATTCGATTCATCAGAAGGTGGAAATGACCATGTGCTTAGGCACAGTTAATAATTGTCTACCTATACCCGTGTGACTTGGAATAATAGGCCGTGAAAGGTAAATATGCGCCGAAATGGCTGCAATCTACTGACCGTATAAAATTTCATCTCACACGGCATCACTGCAGAGCGCCTAGAACTGTACCCACGGAATATGCGCGATATAAGCGTCATTGATTGATTGATTGACCATGCCTCTAAGCACTGAGTGACCAAAAAAAACCAATTCAAGGGAAGTAAACCAAACACGATCAATTAGTTTATGAAGAGTTGTTTCCCTTGCTAAGCCTAATTGGAAATACCGTGTGTGTACGTGTGTGTATGTTGTAATATACGTGTTGTTGGTCATCCACAGATTCACATTCGTATATCAAAGACAAGACCGTTCGGTTTCATGTCTGCCGTTTATTCCCTATCAGGACACAACTGCCGCCTTGCCGCACTACATAAATCTTTGACGTCATCCAAGCGTCTTTATAGGCTAAACTATCCAATCGTCTTATTAGACTAATCTAGTACAAAGGCATGGATACGACATATGTGTGTGTGTGTGAGTGTGTGTGTGCGAGTGCAATAACAATCAAGTATATCATGAGGGCCCCAAAGGGGGGGTATCATCACGATCACGGGAAGGGAAATTTTAGCTTTCACGATCACAGTTACCTTGATTTTTGTTTTCACGATCACGAACACCAGTGGCAAATCACGGTCACGGTAAAAGTTGCATGTACAGAAAGCACGTGTCAAAGCAAACACAACCACACAGTAATTCGCTCCTCTGGGTCTATTGTTTATTCAACACAAAGTGAGAACTGTTGCACTTTTTTATTATTATTATTTTCAATTCTCTTTCATACACACATAGAAATACATATCATGATTTGTAATCAGTAACAAGAATGTTGTTTTCATTGTTTTCTCTCTCTCTCTCTCTCTCTCTCTCTCTCTCTCTCTCTCTCTCTCTCTCTCTCTCTCTCTCTCTCTCTCTCTCTCTCTCTCTCTCTCTCTCTCTCTCTCTCTCTCCACTCATACACATTCAACTCCCACACCCTGACTCACACACATGAATATATACTTGCACAATTTCACATTTCATTTTCCAGAACTAAATCTTGTAAACCCATTTTCTCAAAAACTATTGCGTGGATTGAAATTAAAGTACATGTATGTGTGATGGGTTCTTTATTTTCAACTTTGCCATTCAATTTGAGGTACACCATCGCCTGGTTTCAATGCCTTGAAACACAAACAGGAATGCTACTGGCCAAAAATGGTTTTACCTGAAAGAAGCGCGCAGTGCCAGTGGCGAAGCCACAAGCCTGAGCCTGCGAAGGAGGCGAGCCAACTAGGGGGGGTCCGGGGGCATGCCCCCCCGGAAGTTTTTTCAAAAAACGGTTTAAATCGGTGCATTCTGGACATCATTTTCAGGGCTGTAATAGTGTTGTGATCTTGTTAAAAATCCCATTTTAGCCTTCCCCCACCACCATTCAACACACCTCCAAACTGGTGAAAACAACACTACTGTGCGCTGGCTTCATTGAGACCGGCGCCCGGTCGCGTTGCGCGATATTCACACAGATCGTTTTTGCGGAAATTTTTCAACTTCACCGGAATAAATTTGACTTTACCGGATTTTGAAAACGGCTTTATCGGATTTCCGGCAATTACCGCAAAAGTAGCATGCCTAACAAAATCCCCAACGAACATGACTTTGATCGTCTTTGACATGACTCATGAGGATCAAGTGACCCAAACTGGCACGTCTCCCCGCCATTGTTTCTGAATTTAACCCATTGTTGATATTAAGGTTTACAGGCGCTAAAATAAATCCAAGCTTAATGCAAAGAAGCGACAATTACTAGAATTAGAATATAATTATGCCAAGCGTGTCCACGTTGCTGGGATGAAAAACACATTTCTAGTTTCGGTTTTGGCTACACGCAGACTCGATCTCGAGCCAGTCGATGTCACACTGAGCGAGTGACAGCCGGACGTGGCAATGTCGACAATGTCAATGATCTCACTCAAACTCAAAGATCTTGAACAAATGTCAAGATCTTTGCCTACATTCAGAACAGTCATAGAGCAACATAGATCAACATACCTTGATATTTCGTCTTCAGAAAGACCGACCCGTAGCCTGACCTTTCCACCAAGGAAGGCATTCTCGCCGCCTGCTTTGGTCTGGCTTGAATCCACAACGTATAACAGAAGTTCGATGACAGTACCGCTGCACGCCATTTTTGATCTTCGAATTCGAATTTGACTGAATACACTCAAAACTTTTGCACGAAGCCCTTCCATTGGATGAAGTTTGGCAGACTTTTGCAATTTGCCTTCTGATTGGATCTTTTTTTGTGTGTGATTGGTTCTCTTAAAGGGAAGCAATCGCTGTCAAAATCATATGTCTGAATGTGTTGTTGCTTCCCTTCAATCAGGATTGGCTCATTGACGAATAGAGGATCATAGAGTGATACAGCTGTGAAAAATGTACGTTGAAAATAAAAAGCTTTGCAATAATGCCCATCACGATCACGAAAACAAATGACGATCACGATCACGAGACTTGATTTTTTTGTCATCACGGATCACGGGCAAAGTCCCATCACGATCACAGAAATGGAAATTTCGGCAATCACGGTCACAGAAAGGTCAAAAAACGCCAATCACGATCACGATTTTAAACCCTTTGGGGCCCTCTATCATAATTCTCATTGCACGCAATATGGCAATCTGCTACCTTCGATTTATAAAGCTGTACATTCCAGCAATATAAAATGTGATTTACTGTCATACTATACTACACAGCCGTAAACATATCACACCCCAAAGACTACGCTGACACTGGTCCACACAGAAAGGTCCATACACGTACCTGTTGTTCCGAATATATTTTTCCATACGACTGCGCTGTTACAGCTCTATTAAAGGCACAGTAAGCCTCCCGTAAACCATCACAGAGCTCCCCGAGCGTCTAAATACAGTACAAGCATACTTCCATTTGAACGCTCACCGAACGGGAACATCCTGGCTGCTTTCTGTCGAGCGTGAGACATTTTCCAAGAATTTATTTTCGTGGACTTGGCCCTGAAGAACAATGGCGCCTCGTTTTTGCGCTAGACCTAACTTTTAAAATCTAAATAATAAATTGACAGCTTGTTACACAAACATTCTTTAATCATAAAAGAATTCGTTTTTCATCAAGACAAGATCAGAACAATTCGAAGTTGTGAAAGTTTAAAAAAAGAAAAGCCCGGAAGCAGGGTCACGCAAGGGTCGTAGCAGACGAGGGTTTATCAGTGCAAATCGCCGTTCCTCTCAACAGTCAAAAGCCATCGCTAGAGTTCTTGTGAACCACAGCCGTTGTTTCGTGCATAAAAAACGTGCTATTGTAGATAAGCTCACGTCGAGTCGCATTCAAATGACTAACTATGACGACTGCATTGTGAAAAAGGAAAACTGGATCACACGGGTTCACGATGGCTCAGGGGTAAGATAAACCACGCAAAAATAAATTCTTTGAAAATTGTTCGCTCTTTACGGAGGGCACCTAGGATGTTCTCAATTGGTGAGTGTTTAAATGAAAGGGTGTTTGTACTGTGTGTAAAAGCCTGACCGTATCTGTGATGGTTTACAAGAGGCTTACTCTGCCTTTAACAGCTATTGTATTTTCAGCGAAGCAATAGGGTCCGATATTTAGACGAGACACGTATAATGCCGACGAGTCGAAGACGAGTCGCATTATACTTGTTCGAGTCTAAATATCGGACCCTATTGCTATGTATGATTGTTAAAACCTTCTGGATTAAATTGAATAATGTATTGCACAAAGAATGTTTACATTGTGAACATTTGACTTTTTCAAAAGGATTGATAATATTTGGAAATGATGATAATGTGAACACTGATAATGTTTTAGATTTGATTATTCTTTTAGGAAAATATTATATTTATAAATGTAAACTTCAGGGCTCAGTTCCGCTTTTGAATGTTTTTTTGAAAATATTAAAACAAAGATAATTATTACATTGAAAAGAAATTGAATCTTATCAGGAATAGAAATGTTGAATTTTTGTCAGAGTGGTTACCCTATGCGAATATATATGTTAGGTTATTGACCAAGGCGAAGTGTCCATTTCAGCTTAACTTTTTGTACAGTTTAAAATTGTAGGTTTTTGTGTGAGTTTAGATAGAGCGGACAGCGTCAGATAAACTCTATTTAAACGAGACAGATTAGCCGCGGGTGGAGGAGGAGGATGTTAGATACTTGAGGTAGGCCTAAAGGGATCAGTCGGTTGGCAGGTAGGGAAGAGAGGGTAGTAAAGCAGGATATCAACACTTAGGCCCGTAATTAGGAAGAGAGGGGAGAGGAGGATTTGTGAAAGTCAAGGAGAATAGCCCAGCCGCAATGTCCATGATGCCGGGGGGCTTGCACGTGTGATGCATCAGCGGGGGTCTATAAGAACGGGAGAGCAACACATTGTGGTCAGTCCTTACCAGCGCGGCGCAGCGGGCATATGCCAACTATTTCTTACCAGCGCGGCGCAGCGGGCATATGCCAACTATCTCTTACTGCAATATGGACTTTGAATTTGGAGCGTGGGCGACAGATCTGCCTTTAACGGTGGTTAAAGTTCTCCAGGATGAGGAGTTGAACACCCTCAATGTGCTGAGTAATGTGACTGCCCAGGATTTGGAGGGCCTGGGTCTCAAGCGTGGCCACTACGTAGCGCTGAGAGTAGCAGTGGCGGCCCTGCAAAAGCGAAGCGGGGGAGGGCCACTATCCCAGCGGGTGACTGAGGAAAAAAGCGTGGAACCACTCCAGGGACTGTTAGGCGGCTTGTCACTGCAGCCAACAGGTGAGACCTCCTATCTTTCCATTCTGGATTTTGTGCCGGGGTCGATGGCGGCCGAGGAAGAGGTGACACTCGGGGGAGGTGTCATCCTAAAACTCAACCAGAGACCAAAACTGGACAAAGTCTCCCCCTGCCACTGGATTGTGGCAAACGCACGCATCATGGCGAGGTTGATTGCTGAGAAGCCCGGGTTTGACTCGACCGCCTACCTCCGGTACACAGAGATGATAGGCGAGCTGGGGGCCAGATACTTGTGGCAGTCGGTGCTTCTGTACGACGACGAGTACAGAAGGCGCCAGTCGTCCAGCGGATTCAAGTGGGGAACCCCCAACCCCCACCTGTCCACGGTGATCCTGCGGGACCGGCTCCAGCATGGTGTCCAAGACAACAAGGGCGGCAAGGCTACGACGGCCAGCGGCGGTTCCCGGCAACCAGCGGGACCCAACGGGAAGGAAGTGTGCTTATTGTATACCAACAAAGGCGACTGTCCCTATGGGTCCCGCTGCAGATTCCTCCACGTCTGCGACACCTGCGGCATGGGCCACCCCGGCAAGGACCACAAAGTGACAGCTACCACCTCCCCAGCCTAGGACACAGCGCAGCGAATTGCCGACAAAACGGTAGGCCCCACCTTCAACAGCCCGTTCCCTCAGCTAGATTCCAATAAGTGCAAATTTCTCGGAAATAGTGATTCCATTAATGCTAAATCTCAAATGTGGCACAAGGTGCTAGAAGGCGATCACGACAAAACCTTTTTATTAGATGGCATAAGAAACGGTTTCCGTGTAACAGAAGAGAGTAGGGCAGGCGTACTAGACGTAGAGCAAACAAACCATAGGTCATCGAACGAACACCATAAAGCTGTGGAAAAAGAGCTATTAGATCAGATAGAAAAAGGTTATTACATTGTAGCTAGTAGAAAACCAACTGTGGTAAGCGCTATCGCTGCGATTCCCAAGGATGATGGCAGCATCAGGTTGATCCATGACGCTAGCAAACCCACAGGTAGGGCAATGAACGACTATTCTATACCTGAGTCAGCTAAATTTCAAACCGTATCTGACGCGTGCGCCCTAGCGAAGACAGGGTATTGGTGTGCAAAAGTAGACTTGCAGTCCGCCTATCGGTCAGTATGCATCAGTCCGGACGATTATTGTATGACTGGGCTGAAATGGCATTTCACAGGTGAAAAGAAACCTACTTATCTCTTTGACAGTCGGCTGCCTTTTGGCAGCAATGTAGGGCCGTCACACTTCCATCGCCTGTCGCAAGCTATTCGCAGATGCATGGCACGGAAAGGCATGCCAGGTGTGTTAGCGTATATTGATGATTTTCTTCTGGTAGCAGCTACCAGACAAGAGTGCAATGACATGTTACTGTCTTTAATTAGATTATTGAGGGAACTGGGTTTCAACATTAGCTGGAAGAAGGTGGTGGGGCCTACTCAACGTATCACGTTTCTCGGTGTCGACATCGACACGCGAAACAACACCCTGTCACTTGGAAGTGACAAGTTGCAACAACTGCGGCAGCGACTCCTCCAGATCCGAGGAAAGAAGCGCGCGACAAAAACTCAGCTACAAAGCATAGCGGGGTCCCTTAATTGGGCCTGTCAGGCTGTCAGAGGAGGAAAATTCTTTCTGCGGCGGATACTGGACACGATTAAACCCCTTCAGCAGCAGCGACACAAAGCGAAACTATCTGGCGAATTTCATAAGGATGTACAATGGTGGCTTTCTTTTATGCATGTATTTAACGGCACAGTATATTATTTTCACAATGCAAAACAGCATGTTCATGTAGATGCATGTAATATTGCAGCGGGTGCCTTTTGGCAAGGTGACTGGCAGTACACCATCTTTGAAAAAGACATGCAGGCAGCAAAGGAGCTACATATTAACTATAAAGAAGTGTGCGCTGTGGTGCAAGCAGTGACACGATGGGCTCCGATGTGGTGCGGACAAGAAGTGATTATTCATACCGATAGTACTGTCGCAAAAGCTATCATTAATAAGGGCAGATCGACTAATAAGTATGTGAACAGTCTGCTCCGTAAAATGGCGTGGGAATGTGCAAAAGTGAACTGCAAAATCGCGGCGATACATGTGGCTGGTAGTGTAAACATCATGGCTGACACAATTTCCCGCCTCCATGAGCCCAGACGGCGCGAAGACTTAGTGCGTCTGTTGACATTCTGGCACCGGGGGAGACCCCCCGACATCAACCTGTGTGACCATATGTCTGACCAAGCCCTGTTGTTCCTTGTTTTTCAGACCAGCCGCCCCCATTAGGGGCGCAACTGACGGCAGAAGTGTTGGATTACAGAGCAAGTGCCCTTTTTGATAACACTAGGAAGACTTACCGCACCCACCTTACCTTGTATTTACGTTTCTGTGGGGAGATGGACATAATGCCAGTGCCTGTGAACGAGCAGACTGTTGCGCAATACGCAGCGTACCTAGCCCGACGTTTGAAACCGTCCTCCATCAAGCAATACATCAACATTATTCGCATTCTTCATCTTGAAAGCGGCTTGCCGCACCCATTCAGGGACTCGTGGTACCTCCAGACAACACTTAAGGGCATCGAAAAATGCAAGGGGTGTGCCACTGATAAGAAAACCCCAATCACCCCTGAATTACTACACATAATAAAAAGCCAGCTGGACCTTGAGTGTAGGCAAGATATTGTGTTCTGGGCTGCGTGTTTGGTTCTTTTTTTCGGAGTTCTCCGGAGATCGAACTTGTTTCAGGACAACGGGAACTTCGATCCTTGTAAGCAGCTCACAAGAGACCAGGTGGTTATTCTGGGTACGGGCATGTCAATAACGCTCCAATGGAGCAAAACGATTCAGCGTAAAGAGCGCTCTGTTGAAATTAAGCTCCCGGCAATGTCACTCCATCCCTTGTGTCCAGTGTCTGCCGTGACCGCTGTGTTACCTTTGTTGGGGCCGATGGACCCCAAGGCGCAGGTCTTTCCGATGAAAGCTAGATCAGACTTTAATAAGAAACTGCGCTTGACTACCGCTGTTGCTGGGGGAAACTTCTCCAGCCACAGCTTTCGGCGGGGTGGTGCCGCGTGGGCGTTGAGTTGTGGTGTGCCGGGGGTTGTCAAGGTGATGGGGGATTGGAAAAGCAACGCGTACTTAGGCTACTTAGACCAGCTGCCACAAAAGATCATCTTACAGATCACATGTAGCCCAGGCAACTCCTTCATGTATAACATCACAACAATCCTAAACCTCCCACCTCTAACCTAGTATACTGTCTTTAGTTGGGCTGAATAACGAGTAGTACCTCTAATTTGGGACTTATCACTGCACAATGATATCTCTCATTGTCAGATGGTATTCTCTTGAATAAACTGCCCTCGTTATTTGCCCAAATCAATACATGACTTGGCTATGTGTGATGTATGTGCGCATGAGAGTGATTGCATGTGTGTCAGGTGTATGTGAGTGTGTGCGCGCGCAGGTGTGTGAGTATAACTGTAAGTAATAAGAGGGAGAGAAAGAGGAGTGTCATTTCTTTGGGATTATCGTGTGCTCTTGATTTGCGCCAGGGGGGGGGGGGGGGGCGATAAGTGAGTAGTTTAAGTGTGAGTTTAGATAGAGCGGACAGCGTCAGATAAACTCTATTTAAACGAGACAGATTAGCCGCGGGTGGAGGAGGAGGATGTTAGATACTTGAGGTAGGCCTAAAGGGATCAGTCGGTTGGCAGGTAGGGAAGAGAGGGTAGTAAAGCAGGATATCAACACTTAGGCCCGTAATTAGGAAGAGAGGGGAGAGGAGGATTTGTGAAAGTCAAGGAGAATAGCCCAGCCGCAATGTCCATGATGCCGGGGGGCTTGCGCGTGTGATGCATCAGCGGGGGTCTATAAGAACGGGAGAGCAACACATTGTGGTCAGTCCTTACCAGCGCGGCGCAGCGGGCATATGCCAACTATTTCTTACCCCCCATCCACCCCCGGCATCCACCGTTGTATTTTGTTAGCAATCCGTTGCATGATGTTTTTAATTTTGAGGCAAATGCATGCCTGTTTGTGCCTTCACTTGAAGTGAGGTTGTGCATGAAGCGACTCGAACCTTGTTATGTAATCATTATTCACGGTGTTAAATTTTTGAGTGAGGGCTCCTTGTGTTTGTTGTTAGTGTAACCAAATGTTTGTTGTTTTTTTGTTGTGGACTTATCACTGCACAATGATATCTCTCATTGTCAGATGGTATTCTCTTGAATAAACTGCCCTCGTTATTTGCCCAAATCAATACATGACTTGGCTATGTGTGATGTATGTGCGCACGAGAGTGATTGCATGTGTGTCAGGTGTATGTGAGTGTGTGCGCGCGCAGGTGTGTGAGTATAACTGTAAGAAGTAAGAGGGAGAGAAAGAGGAGTGTCATTTCTTTGGGATTATCGTGTGTTCTTGATTTGCGCCGGGGGGGAGGGGGATAAGTAAGTAGTTTAAATAAGATTTTAGGCAAGAGTGTGTGTGTATGTCTTATGTCTGTCTGCTTCACTTATCCTCTTACCTGTCTGTCACCCTGTCCAATCTTATGGGAGTAGGGGTGTCTTGTATTTTAGTGACTTTTGACTATTGTAGGGTGGAAGTTCAAAAAGAATCTATTATTTGCATTATTACTAAAGAGTATACATTACAAATGATACCACCACCATCATTACCCCCCTCTCGCTCTCTCTCTCTCTCTCTCTCTCTCTCTCTCTCTCTCTCTCTCTCTCTCTCTCTCTCTCTCTCTCTCTCTCTCTCTCTCTCTTTTTTATTTTTTATTTATCAGTATTGGAATTTGCATGTGATGTTATGCTCCGGCCATACTTAAGTGAACGATATGTATGTCCGTCTGTCGGTTAGGTCCTAATGTTGTATGTCTTGTATACTTGCCATTTACATATTTATTATACATGTTGAAGGATGAATGAGGATACATTGTAGACGGATGCATGTTATGGATTAAAAGCCCCACGATGATGTGCTTGGCAAATACAAAAACAAAAAACAAAAACCAAAAAATACAATAGCGATGATATAGCTGTTCTGACCTTGATTTGTTGTTCCAAACTTACAAAATGACAGTTTTTGCGTCGATGCGTTGATCTCAGGTTTTGATAGCAGAGGCCGTTTCTTATGCGCATTAGTTTTGCGCTGGCGCCACACTAACTTTGGAAAAAAAACTCGATTTGACAACACAGCTGTTAAACAGCTTTTTATTAGTTCATTCGTATACAACAACAAGTCGCGTAAGGCGAAAATACAACATTTACTCAAGCTGTCGAACTCACAGAATGAAGCTGAACGCACTGCAATTTTTCACTAAGACCGTATACTCGTAGCATCGTCAGTCCACCGCTCGTAGCAAAGGCAGTGAAATTGACAAGAAGAGCGGGGTAGTAGTTGCGCTGAGAAGGATAGCACGCTTTTCTGTACCTCTTTTCGTTTTAACTTTCTGAGCGGGTTTTTAATCCAAACATACCATATCTATATGTTTTGGGGATAAGGAACCGACAAGGAATAAGATGAAAGTGTGTTTTTTAAATTGATTTCGAAAATTTAATTTTGATCATAATTTTTATATTTTTAATTTTCAGAGCTTGTTTTTAATCCAAATATAACATATTTATATGTTTTTGGAATCAGAAAATGATCAAGAATAAGATGAACGTAAATTTGGATCGTTTTATAAAAATATTATATTTTTTTTTACAATTTTTAGATTTTTAATGACCAAAGTCATTAATTAAATTTTAAGCCACCAAGCTGAAATGCAATACCGAAGTCCGTCGAAGATTGCTTGGCCAAACTTTCAATCAATTTGATTGAAAAATGAGGGTGTGACAGTGCCGCCTCAACTTTTACAAAAAGCTGGATATGACGTCATCAAAGGTATTAAAAAAAAACATCCGGGGATATCATTCCCAGGAACTCTCATGTCAAATTTCATGAACATCGGTCCAGTAGTTTGGTCTGAATCGCTCTACACACACACACACACACACACACACACACACACACACACACACACACACACACACACACACACACACACACACACACATACATACACCACGAACCTCGTCTCGATTCCCCCCTCTATGTTAAAACATTTAGTCAAAACTTGACTAAATGTAAACAGAAGTTTGAGGTTTTTTTTAATTTTGAACAAGACTACTTATGAAGAAGACCAAAACACATCAACAGAAAACTAGAAACAACTGAAGAACTAGGCCGGATGCAACAAGGGGAGGAGAAGAGAACAGCTAATCCGTACAACGCGAGCAGACGGCAGCGACGTTTTCAGTTTGGGTGAATGGCATTTATACTTGTCTCGTAATGAAGCGAATTTGTCAACCTCAGTTATAAACGACTACATGAATGTTAGTGCCATGGGTTGTACATCAATACTTCAGAGGGGAAATGGGGTATTTAGTGTGGAGTTACGAGATAAGAAAAACCGAATGCGAAAGTTTGTGTCAGTCGGCAACTGAGCTCACACATGCACACACAAACGGCTGTTCCGTTTTACTCCCCTGTTTGTACGACATCTTTCGACTTTGGGCATTTTGTGGTGTTTAGGGACAGAAAATAATTGGTTTAGTCCTGTTTCATCGGGAAGTTAGCATGGGGAACATGAGATTTATTTGCCAGGTGCTTGTCAATGAAAACTCGTGAAAATGATGACAATAATCTTTGTCATCATTTTCACGAGTTTTCATTCACAAGCACCTGGGAAATAAATCTCATGTTCCCCGGGGAATAAATCCCCGGTTACCATAGTTGCAGGAAGCCCTATTACATGGATAATCAAAAGCAAACCCAATAGAAACGCTCGAGGATTCTTCGGCTCTTTTCATTGGCGTTTCCCCAGACCTAAACAGACGACACTGCTTCGCCAAGTTCCAAATACGAACTGGCAAATGTAAACAAAAAACAAAACTACCTCATCAAAGGTCATACATTTATGCTTTATCGCAAACAAATGAAACCTATCGATATGTTTTATCTTCTCACAATGTCATGGAGTGCGTGTATCTCTTTGGAGAAACACGAACATCAAGTTTTAAGTCAAACCAATTGACCCCTGACACACACATTTTGACCCGTGCACAAGACGTTGTATCGATAAACTAAGCGCAAATAAAAAAATAATGATAAAAAAGCAAAGAACATAGCAACAAGAAATGAAGACATCTGACAACGCCGAGCAAGCAGAATGACAAGTCTAATGAAAAACAGAGAGGCAATGAGAAACAAGATCGCGATTATCTTTCCTTCGCGGCACGACGCAAATCGTTTGTGTCCTTTGACCCAATTCGTGCAGTGCTGCACGATGCAAATCTTCTGTGACCTTTGACTCAACGTAGCTTCAATATTCGATTACTAATATTTACCACTGAAAACCGAGGGGTGGAATACCGAGAGGGGCAGGGTGGTAGGGCGATGGTGAAATGTAATGAAGAGACACGTGTAGCAATAAGAGAAAACCGATTCTGCAATAACACAAACACGAACAAAAAACCCAACACTGACCTATATGAATATTTAATCAATAATATGATCGTCTGCGTTGCAGGTGTGCAAGTGAAGGGTTGGGAGGGGGGGTAACTTGATCATTAATTTGTGTGTGTCAGTGTTTGTGTTCATGGACTGATTGTGAGGGAGGGTGGGGTGGGGTGTGTTTCAGGTTTTGGTGTGGGTATGAAACGAGCAAAACAATACCCACACCACAAAATCTTGGAGGCAAAAAACACTCGCCGTCGCATCATTTTGTCCGCACAATATTATATGCACCAACAACCGGAAAGAAAGGTGACAATGGAAAAAGACTCATCTTTGCTTCCTGCGATTCCTTGCCCCCGACTACGTCGCACGATAATCCACATAACAGATCTGTTGTGAGATGGTCAACGCTGACTGTGCAAGCAAATCACCTCGTTTGAAATACGACAATCCCATCGCTCGAATGCAACATGTGGGCACTATCGTCTCAAAGGCGCTTACTGTTGGTTTCACACACCACTCTGTAGTCGGAACCTACAGAACTTCGCATCCTCAAACCTGACATACTTGTCTCAACATTATAAACTCAAATCACACACAGTAAGTTGCTTTCGCACGCCAGCTTTAAACAACGTGCTGGGGCCCCGAACATGCATTATAATAACAGAACTCGCGTGTCAAACCATGGCTCCCTGTGTTGATTTTTCACTTAATGTTGAACCACCAAAATGATGACAAAAACGATGTTTGATGGTTTCTTGCCAGACTAGCTTTTTTGTCGGTCCTCGGGGGGCATATCGACTTTTGTTTCATATTTATTGACCGCGGCCTTCGGCCTTGGTCAATAAATATAAAACAAAAGACGATATGCTCCCCCTCGGACCGACAAAAAAGCTGGTCTGTCAACACCCCATCAAACATCTTATATTATCTTCAAAGCTTCATCTTTGGCGGGAAGTGATGTCTGAAGAGGTTGATTCACGGGTATGTGTGTGTGTGTGTGTGTGTGTGTGTGTGTGTGTGTTTGTGTGTGTATGTGTGTTCATGCGTGTGTCTTTGTATGTGTGTGTTTGTGTGTGTGTGTGTGCGTTAGTGTTTGTGTGTGTGTACGCATGCGTGTGTGTGTGTTGTGAGTGTGTGTTGTGTTCATGCGCATGTATGTGTGTGTGTGTGTGTGTGCATGTGTGTGTCTGTTCACGTGTGTGTGTGTGTGTGTGTTTGTGTGTGGAGCAGGGTATATGTGTCAGTGGATCTATGTGCGTGTTGTGTGTTTAAGTGTATGCGTGCGTGCGTGCGTGTGTTTGTGTGGAGGGAATGGGAGGTATGGTGTCTGTGGATCTGAGTGTGTGTGTGTGTGTAAATGTATGCGTTCGTGTGTGTGTGTGTGTGTGTGTGTTGGGAGGGGGTCGGGTGTTGGGTGGGGGTTAGTGTGTCTATGGATATGTGTGTGTGTGTGTGTGCGTGTGCGTGTGTGTGTTTGTGTATGTGTGTGTGTGTGTGTGTAAGTATATGCGTTCGTGTGTGTGTGTGTGTGTTGGGAGGGGGTCGGGTTACGGGTGGGGGTTAGTGTGTATATAGATCTGTGTGTGTGTGTGTGTGTGTGTGTGTATGCGTGTGTGTGCGTGTGTGTGTGTGTGTGTGTGTAAGAGATAAATATAGAGTGAGTAAGAGACAGAGGTTGAGAGAGTGTGTGTGTTCGTGTGTGTGCGTGTGTGTTCGTGTGTGTGTGTGTGTGTGCGTGTGTGTTCGTGTGTGTGTGTGTGTGTGTGTGTGTGTGTGTGCGTGTTTTGTGTGTGTGTGTTTTGAAAAAAATGTGTATATATATCAGCGTCAGAAACATTGCAAGTACCGAATGTTACATGTGAAACGAAAAGAATCTCAGGCAGCACAAGCACACATGACTTTGATACTGATATTTCCAACAAGACGACTTGAATTGATCCTTATAATTTATTATCCCTTTTCTGTTTACAATTTCATTGTTGTAACTGGTTTTTTTTAAACTTTTGACACTAATCAATAAAACATTGCTCAACTTCACGTTTGAGCTTCATCATATGTGACCCTCCACCACGAAATGAGTCGCATGTCACCTCGCGCGGTTCTGCGCTAGGCTTGATATAAGTCCGGAGAGTGTATGGTAACAGCGTGAGGGTCACCTTAGGCACAGGCTTATAACTCAAACAGTTTTCGGTCTTTTCCAAAACGGGTTTCACCACTGGATAGAGCATAAAAAACTCTAGGAAAATGTAAAAAATATGAAAATCATGCAAAGGTGACATGCGACTCATCCCGTGGTGGAGGGTCACATATTTATTTTTAGTTGATAGGACGATTATTAGGGGGTGTGGATTGGAACTGGATTAAAATCGACTACAATTTTCCTCACTACGAGTAGTGTTGCTGTCTTCTCTCCCGTTTAACCGTTTGCAGGATCTTGGATCGTAATGTCCCTTCAAACAATTTGTGTATCCGGGACTCCGCCATGGAGAGTGATGACGTCACTAGGGGCAGCTCGTGGTGTTGGCCTGGACCTGGCCGCTACAGCAGCGCTGTGCCGTCCTTTCGTACGGCACAGTCTTGCAGCAACCGTGTGTCGTTGAGTCGTAAGGCTCGGTCCAGCAGCAGCGTTGTGTTGTGATGTTGTAGGGCTTGACACCACAGCAGCGGTGTGTCCTGTAGTTGTAGGCTTCCGCTCCACAGCAGGAGTACCCCGATCCACCCGTCTTGACCTGGTTTTGACAGCAACTTTGAGAGGTGTAGTCATAGGACTGATCTCCACAGCAAGCATGGTATCTTCCTCCTCCTGACACGACTTTGTAATTGCAGCAACCGTGTGACGTTCTGTTGTAGGCTTCAGCCACACAGCAGGAATACCCGAACCCACCCGGCTTGACTTGGTTTTGACAACAGCTCTGGATTGTGTAGTTGTACGACTGATCGCCACAGCAAGCAGTTTTGGCTCCTCCTGACACGACCTTGTAACTGCAGCATCGTTGTGTACTGTAGTTGTATGGCTGACTACCACAGCAATTGGGTCCTCCCGGCTTGACTTGGCCGCCGCAACAGGCGTGGTCGGTTCCGCCTGGCTGGATTTTACCTGCACAGCACGTGTGGGTCAGGGTGTTGTATGTCTGGTTGCCACAGCAGCGGTGGTTCGTTCCTCCCAGCAGGACGTTCTTTTTTTCGCAGCAGTTGTGAGTCTTGGAGTTGTAGGCTTGTTTTCTGCAGCAACGGTAATCTCTTCCTCCAGGTAGAATTTTCCCGATGCAACAGGTGTGGGTGGTGACGTTGTACGCCTTCTTGCCGCAGCAGCCATGATTCGTTCCTCCAGGCACGACTCTACTTGTGCAGCAGTTGCTGGTCGTTCGGTTGTAGGTTCGAGTCCAGCAGCAGCCGTGTGTGAGGTAGTTGAAGACTCGATCCCCGCAACAGTAGTGATTGCTTCCACCGGCCTTGAGCTTTCCTCCACAGCAAGTGTGTGTCGTCCTGTTGTAGGCCCGTGTTGAGTTGCAACACCCCCCGGTTCTCGTGTTGTAGGACTGGTCGCCACAGCAACGATAGTAGTACGATCCACCCGGTCCCACTTTCCCTGCACAGCATGCCTGTGTCCGGTAGTCATACGTCTTGGCTCCACAACAACGGTGGTAAGATCCACCCGGCTTGACCTTGCCCTCGCAGCAGCTTTCATTTCTATAGCTGTAGGGTTTGTTCCCGCAGCATCTAAAGTAAGGCCCACCTTGCTTTACGTTGCCGTTACAGCAGGTCTGGTTGCTGTAGGTGTACGTCTTGCTCCCGCAACATCTGCTATCCGGTCCACCTTTTTTGATCTGGCCTTCACAGCAGGACTGATTACTGTAGCTGTAAGTCTTACTCCCACAGCATCTTCTATCCGGTCCACCTTTTTTGACCTGGCCTAAACAGCAGGACTGATTGCTGTAGCTGTAAGAATTACTCCCACAGCATCTCCGGTCCGATCCACCTTTCTTGACCTGGCCTTGGCAGCATAAACGTGTGCTGGGGTTGTAAGTCTCGTTTCCACAGCACCAGTGGTTGATCCCCCCTCCTGATCGCAGCTCTCCTCCGCAGCAGTTGTGTTCACGTTTGCTGTAGGGTGTTTTAGTCTCAGCTCCGCAGCAGCCGTGAGTCCTTTTCGGGTAGGTCTGGTTTCCACAGCACAGGTGGTTGATCCCCCCTGACAGCAGCTTCCCTAAGCAGCAGGTGTGTTCATATTTGCTGTAGAATTGTTTAGTCTCAGCTCCGCAGCAACCGTGAGTCTTTTTCGGGTAGCTCTGGTTTCCACAGCAGCCGTGAGACCTGTAATGGTAGCTCTGGTTTCCGCAGCAAGCCCAGTTGCGCCCACCACCCAAGCCCACGTGACCGTTGCAGCATTTCTGTGTCTTGTAGTTGTATGTCTGGTTGTTTCCGCAGCAGTAATGATCCTTTCCGCCCTTGACGACCTGTCCGTTGCAGCAGTCCTGCGTCAGGGAATTGTAGGTCTGGTTGCCGCAACATCTGTAGTATGTTCCACCGGGGAAAATTACGTCATTGCAACACGTGTGGGTTACACTTGACAAGACCTGGCCGCCGCAACAGTCCTGCGAGTAGTAATTGTAGGACTGGTTGCCACAGCAACCGAAGGATTTCCCACCAGGGAGTACGGTGCCGTTGCAGCATTCGTGTGTCCTCCATTTGTAACCCTTGGATCCGCAGCAGCGGGTATTTCGTCCTTTCACGACCTCGCCGTCGCAACATTTATGACTGGAGGAGCGGTAGGCCTTGGTCCCACAGCACAGGTACCCGACTCCGCCTTTTCCGACCTTGCCGCTGCAGCAGGTTTGGTTCTTGTAGTTGTAAGGTATTGCTGCGTTGCAACAACGCTTATCTGAGTCCATTTTGTATGTTTGGTTTCCACAGCAGTAGCGGTTGAGACCGCCTGGAAGCACATTGCCAGCGCTGCAGCAGGTGTGTGTTCTGTAGTCATACGTCTGGCTTCCACAACACCTGTGAAAAGACCCACCTGGCACGGCTTTTCCCAAACAACAGGTGTGTGAGGCGTAGTTGTAGACTCCAACTCCACAGCACCTGAACTGTGTTCCACCTGGCTGGGCTTTTCCTCCGCAGCAGGTCTGAGTTCTAATGTTGTACACCTGAGTTCCACAGCAGGTGTGGTTGGTTCCGCCTGACTGAATTTTGCCTCCGCAGCAGGTGTGTGTCGTTCTGTTGTAGGGCTGAGATCCACAGCAGTACTGTGTCCTGTAGTCGTAAGGCTCGTTGCCGCAGCATCTGTGATAGGCGCTGCCTGGCTTGATGGTGCCGCCACAGCAGGTCTGAGTCGAGCGGTTGTAGTGTTGACTCCCACAGCAGCTGCTGTACGTTCCTCTCTCTGTTGCTGTGCCGGCGCAACAGATCTGAGTCCTGTAGTTGTAGACATCAGTTCCGCAGCAGCTGTGGTTAGTTCCGCCTGACTGAATTCTGCCTCCACAGCAGGTGTGTGTGGTTCTGTTGTAGGTTTGCAATCCACAGCAACTCTGCGTTCGATAGTCATACATATCAGTTCCACAACATCGGTAGTATGTTCCGCCTGGTTTCAAGCTTCGTCCACAGCAGGTGTGTGTGGATCTGTTGTAGGTTTGAGATCCGCAGCAGCTTTGCGTCCGATAGTCGTACATCCCTGTTCCACAACATCGGTAGTACGTTCCCCCTGGATTGATGGCGCCTCCACAGCATGTCTGGGTCAAGCGGTTGTAGGCTTGATTTCCACAGCAACTGCTGTATGTTTCCCTGTCTCGAGCTGTTCCGAGGCAACAGATCTGAGTCCTGTAGTTGTAAACCCCAGTTCCGCAGCAGCTGTGGTTGGTTCCGCCTGACAGAATGTTGCCGCTGCAACAAGTGTGTATTGTTTTGTTGAAGATTTGAGTTCCACAGCAACTTTGCGTTAGATAGTCGTACGCTCCAGTCCCACAACATCGGTAGTATGTTCCCCCTGGACTGATGGTACTGCCACAACATGACTTGGTCAGACGATTGTAGGCTTGACTTCCACAGCAGCTGTTGTTCGTTCCTCTCGCTGTAACTTTGCCCAGACAGCAGATCTGAGTTCGGTAGTTGTAAGCCCTAGTTAGGCAGCAGCTGTGGTTGGTTCCGCCTGACAGAATTCTACTGCTGCAGCAAGTGTGTGTGGTTTTGTTGTAGGTTTGAGATCCACAACAGCTTTCCGTTCGATAGTCGTACATCCCCGTTCCACAACATCGGTAGTATGTTCCGCCTGGTTTCACGGAGCTCCCACAGCAGGTGTGCGTGACGGAGCTGTAGGTCTGATTCCCACAGCAACTATTGTGCGTCCCTCTGTCTCGCGGCGTTCCACCACAGCAGATTTGTGTCCTGTAGTTGTAGACTCGGGTTCCGCAGCAGCCATGGGACGTGCCACCGAGCTGGACTTTTCCACTGCAACAAGTGTGTGTGGTTCTGTTGTAGGGCTGAGTCCCACAGCAGTACTGTGTCCTGTAGTCGTACGTTTCGTTGCCACAACATCGGTAGTATGTTCCACCTGGTTTCACGGAGCTCCCACAGCAGGTTTGTGTCAAACGATCGTACGTCGTGTTTCCGCAACAACTGCTGTAGGTTCCCCTTTCTGCAAGTGTACCAGCACAACAGATCTGAGTCCTGTAATTATAAACGTCAGTTCCACAGCAGCTATGCGACGATCCGCCTGTCAAAATCTTGCCAAAGCAACAGGTGTGTGTATAGGAGCTGAAGGTCTCGTTTCCACAGCAGCTGGTGTGCGTCCCTCTCTCTCGGGGTGTTCCTGCACAACATATCTGTGTCCTGTAGTTGTAGACTTTGGTTCCGCAGCAACTATGGGACGTGCCACCTGTCTGGACTTTACCACTGCAGCAAGTGTGTGTCGTTTTGTTGTAGGGCTGAGTCCCACAGCAGTAGTGTGTCCTGTAGTCGTACGGCTCGTTGCCGCAGCATCTGTGATAGGCGCTGCCTGGCTTGATGGTGCCGCCACAGCAGGTCTGAGTCAAGCGGTTGTAGGGTTGACTCCCACAGCAGCTGCTGTACGTTCCTCTCTCTGTAGATGTGCCGGCGCAACAGATCTGAGTCCTGTAGTTGTAAACCCCAGTTCCGCAGCAGCTGTGGTTGGCTCCGCCTGATTGAATTCTGCCACCGCAACAGGTGTGTGTCAGTGTGTTGTAGGTGTGGGTGCCACAGCAACCATTGTTGGTTCCCTTTTCTTGTAGCGTGTAACTGCAGCATAAGTGTGTCGTTCTGTTGTAGGCTTGCGATCTGCAGCAACTTTCAGTTCTGTAGTTATAGGTCTGACTGCCGCAGCATCCGTGATTCGTTCCGCCTGGCTTGATGGTACCTGCACAACAGGTGTGCGTCAAACGGTTGTAGGGCTCACTGCCGCAACAGCTGCCGTCGGTTCCCTTTTCTTTGAGCGTGCCTGCACAGCACAGGTGAGTCCTGGTGTCGTAGACTTCAATCCCACAGCAGCCATGGAATCTTCCCCCTGACTTGACAGAG
This sequence comes from Littorina saxatilis, assembly GCF_037325665.1. Lineage (NCBI taxonomy): Eukaryota > Metazoa > Mollusca > Gastropoda > Littorinimorpha > Littorinidae > Littorina > Littorina saxatilis. The sequence continues at coordinate 10,486,833 of NC_090260.1, forward strand.
TTCCCGCAGCAGGTTTGTGTAGTCGTGTTATAGGCCTGGGACCCACAGCAGCCGTTGTTTGTTCCCTTTTCTTGCAGTTTGCCATAGCAGCACAGGTGTGTCCTGGAATCGTAGACCTCATTGTCACAGCAACCATGAGAGGTACCGCCTGGCTTAAGGGCAGACCCACAGCAAGTGTGAGTCAAGCGGTTGTAGGTCTGGTTTCCACAGCAACTGCTGTACGTTCCCCTTTCTCTAGCTGTGCCGGCGCAACACAGGTGAGACTTGTAGTTGTAGACCTCAGTTCCACAGCAGCGGTAATCTCTTCCACCTGGCACGATGTTACCTCTGCAGCAGGTGTGCGAGCTTGTATTGTAGGTCTGAAGCCCGCAGCAACCGCTGTTTGCCACCTTTGCGTGAAGCGTGCCGTAACAACATGTCTGCGTCAAACTGTTGTAGAGTTCGTTGCCACAGCAACCGCTCAGCGTTCCTTTAGGTCTGGACGTCCCTGCGCAGCAGATATGAGTCAAGGCGTTGTAAGCCTCAGTGTTGCAGCAGCCATAGTTCCGTCCACCTGGCTGCAGTTTGCCCATACAGCAGGTGTGTGTCAGGTAGTTGTAGGTCGTGGTTCCGCAACACGAGGAGGAAGTTGACTTCTCTTGAAGTTTGCCGCCGCAACAAACGCGTGTCCTGTAATCGTAGATCTCAGTCCCGCAACAGCCGTGGTATCTCCCACCTGGCTTGATGGTACCTGCACAACAGGTGTGCGTCATACTGTTATAGGGTTGTTTCCCGCAGCAACCGGTGTTTGCTCCTCTCTCACGAAGTGTGCCGTTACAGCATAGGTGTGTTTGGTAATTGTAGGTGTCGGTTCCGCAGCACCCCTGGTTCCTTCCGCCAGGCTTGATGATATCTCCGCAGCATGTTTGTGTCATGTAGTTGTAGGTTTGGTTTCCACAACAGCCGCCGTAGGTTTTTACATCTCGAAGCGTTCCATTACAACAACTGTGTTTGGCAGTGTCATAGACTTTGCCGTCACAGCAGCCGTAATACCGCGTTCCACCTGACTGGATTTTACCCCCGCAGCAGATGTGAGACACTTGGCTATAGGTCTGGTTCTCACAGCAGCCTTCGTAGAGAACCATTGATTTCAGTGTGCTTCCGCAGCAGAAGTGTGTCCTGTTGTTGTAAGCCTGGTCACCGCAACAAGTATTGTTGGTTGAGTTCAGAGCTTGTGAACCACATGATGCACCTGCAGAAACAAGGGAAGAACAAATAAGTCGCGTGAGGCGATATCAAAACAAGTAGTCAAACCATTGGCCTGAACCTAAAAACAGTTGTAACCGTGTGCCGAAACACTACGATCACCTCGGGAAGCGAAGTGCAATCAAACAGGATTGAAAATGTTAGGGCTAATTTCTTAGCCCTACAAAAACTGTTATGCAAACCCGAAGGTTTCCATGAACATACAGACAATCGGAAACCACCAGACCCCATCACAAACAGAATTCTACAATCCACTGGTGTTGACTTTTAAAGGCCAACAACTCGGGTGCAGAGTCTGCTATGAAAGGAGCGGTAGCCTCCCCTGTCACACAGTCAACACTGAAAACCTGGGAGCAGCCATCAGCAAGTCTTGACACGCGTGAAAACTCGTGAAAAGGATGACAAAAAGATAACTGTCTATCTCGAAACACTGTTGTTGCCTCTCAAACAATTTTCAGAACGCCTTTAGTCCTGTTATGGCTTTTGACGTCAGCGATTCCACTTTAGATCAATTAGTCAATGTTGACACTCCGACCTCAGAAACATAGTCAATTTCTTTTTGTATCACCTTTTTTTTAAGAAAAAGGTTTCTTCTCTTCTATCCGACACAATGCTTATAGTAAACCCTCATGATGTTAAAAAAAAAGACATTTCGTTGTTTAATGCACTAGCAGAGGACAGCTATATAAATACGCTTTCGACGTGGTTTAGCATTGACCGGGGCATTTCTTTTAGTCATTTTATATCAAGGGAAGTAACATGGTATATCAAGGGAAGTAACATGGTATATCAAGGGAAGTAAAATGGTATTTTATATCAAGGGAAGTAACATGGTATTTTATATCAAGGGAAGTAACATGGTATATCAAGGGAAGTAACATGGTATATCAAGGGAAGTAACATGGTATTTTTTGTTGATTAATGCACAAGCAGAGGACAGCAAAACACGCTTTTACGTTTTGTGTTTTTGTGTTATTCATTATTTTTTATGTTTAATAATTCACGCTGTTTTTTTGATAAAAATGTTGCATGTATTTTGTTTTCTGTACATATTCTTCAATGGGCATGAAAAAAGGACATCTTAAAATGCTTGTACACTTTCAGAAGTGTCCACATTTGTGACCCTCCACCACGGAATGAGTCGCACATGATTTTCTTATTTTTACATTTTCCTAAAGAGTTTTGTTATGCTCTATCCAGTGGTGAAACCCGTTTTAGAAAAGAGCGAACACTGTTTGAACACTGTTTGAATTATGTGACTAAGGTGACCCTCACACTGTTACCAGACACTCCCCGGACTTATATTAAGCCTAGCGCAAAACCGCGCGAGGTGACATGCGACTCATTTCGTGGTGGAGGGTCACATTTATTATTTGGCCAAATTCCCTCATTTAGTGACCAGTTCTGAAGAAGAAGTCAAATATGATATGTCTTTGTATTTTTCTTATTTAGGAAATGATAAGGAATACAATGCAACCATAAATGTGACCCTCCACCACGAAATGAGTCGCATGTCACTGACCTCGCGAGGTTCTGCGCTAGGCTTAATTTAGTCCGGGGAGTGTCTGGTAACAGTGTGTGGGTCACCTTAGTCACAGGCTTATAACTCAAACAGTTTTTGCTCTTTTCTAAAACGGTTTTCACCACTGGATAGAGCATAAAAAACTCTTTAAGTAAATGTAAGAAAATAAAAATCATGCAAAGGTGACATGCGATTCATTTCGTGGTGGAGGCTCACAATTATTTGAATCTGATAATATATTGATGGTTATACATTTTCTCAGAGTATTTACAAACAAATTAGATAATTCATTATTCCTTTATTTAGCTTCCTAGCTGAAATGCAATCACAAAGTCTGCAATCGGTCAAAGATTGTTTGATCAAAATATAAACCGATTGGATTAAAAAATAAGTTCACCTCAAGCAGCTCTAATGTTTTGCAGAAAAACACACCAAAAAACAGGAATGTGACTTTGTCATAGACATTTATACAAAAAGAAAAGAAAAAGGGTCACGGAATATTAATTATCTTGAAGAGTTTTCATGAACGGTTTCATGACGATTTGTCTTGTAATTTATGTAGTAAACATATTCACCCCCACCCTTTTTTCGATTCCCTTTCTCTCTAAAAATATTATGTCCAAACTTAAATAAATATCAAAAGCGTCTGGTGTGAAACTGCCATCACAACATTAGGGCGGTTCTTCTTCTTCTTCTTCTTCTTCTTCTGCGTTCGTGGGCTGAAACTCCCACGTACACTCGTGTTTTTTACACGAGTGGAATTTTACGTGTATGACCGTTTTTTTACCCCGCCATTTAGGCAGCCATACGCCGTTTTCAGAGGAAGCATGCTGGGTATTTTCGTGTTTCTATAACCCACCAAACTCTGACATGGATTACAGGATCTTTTTCGTGCGCACTTGGTCTTGTGCTTGCGTGTACACACCGAGGAGAGTCTGCACACAAAGTTGACTCTGAGAAATAAATCTCTCGCCGAACGTGGGGACGAACTCACGCTGACAGCGGCCAACTGGATACAAATCCAGCGCGCTACCGACTGAGCTACATCCCATGACAGAGTCGCAACAGCTTAGCATCAAAGCTAGCAAGATGATTCTGCTTTGGACAGATTATTGAGAAGTCTTTCTTTCAGCAGACTTAAGTTCCTGGATTTGTCGTGCATTACATTTTTTTTTTACATTTAGTCAAGTTTTGACTAAATGTTTTAACATAGAGGGGGGGAATCGAGACGAGGGTCGTGGTGTATGTGTGTGTGTGTGTGTGTGTGTGTGTGTGTGTGTGTGTGTGTGTGTGTGTGTGTGTGTGCGTGTGTGTGTGTGTGTATAGCGATTCAGATTAAACTACTGGGCCGATCTTTATGAAATTTGACATGAGAGTTCCTGGGTATGAAATCCCCGGACGGTTTTTTTTCATTTTTTCGATAAATACCTTTGATGACGTCATGTCCGGCTTTTTGTAAAAGTTGAGGCGGCACTGTCACACCCTCATTTTTCAATTAAATTGATTGAAATTTTGGCAAAGCAATCTTCGACAAAGGCCGGGGTTTGGTATTGCATTTCAGCTTGGTGGCTTAAAAACTAATTAGTGAGTTTGGTCATTAAAAATCGGAAACTTGTAATTAAAATTATTTTTTTATTAAACGATCCAAAAACAATTTCATCTTATTCTTCGTCATTTTCTGATTCCAAAAACATATACATATGTTATATTTGGATTAAAAACAATCTCTGAAAATTAAAAATATAAAAATTATGATCAAAATTAAATTTCCGAAATCGATTTAAAAACTATTTCATCTTATTCCTTGTCGGTTCCTGATTCCAAAAACATATAGATATGATATGTTTGGATTAAAACCACGCTCAGAAAGTTAAAACGAAGAGAGGTACAGTAAAGCGTGCTATGAAGCACAGCGCAACCGCTGCCGCGCCAAACAGGCTCGTCACTTTCACTGCCTTTTGCACTAGCGGCGGACTACGTTCAGTTTCATTCTGTGAGTTCCACAGCTTGACTAAATGTAGTAATTTCGCCTTACGCGACTTGTTTATAAAATTCAAGTTTTTGTCATGTACAGTTTGGAATTATCATCATTTGAATAGCTCTCGAGTGACCGGACCAAGAAATCTTTCATCCAAATTTTTTTTTTCTTTTTAATTAAGTTTGAAATACAAAATGTACGATTTATATTTGTCAAGCTTGAATATAGTAGTAATAGCAGTTGTTGTCAAAGAAACTGTGGCTAATCCGGCGGTGACGCATTACGCGAATACAGGTACCAAGCAGGACATTGTTAAACCGGGATCTTACACCAAGAAACGTAACATGCCATGCGGGCGTGCTGACCTCAATCGAGTTATTTGCCAAAGTTAATTTCGATATATCGTCTGTTTAAAGCCACAACCATATATCTCAAAATATTTGATTTTTCAAATTTTATATTTTCTGATAGAGCGTAATATAACTATTACAATGGTATTTTTCTGAGTCAAAAATATGACATAACATCTGAGTTATAGAGGATATTTGGTTTATGCGCTAAGCTTTCACCCTCTGCCTTTCAAAGTCACAACCACACACACAGAAGCACGCTGTTTTGATTTTGAACTGAAGGCATGGGTTACAGCGTGTCAGTGCCCAGCCACAAGCCTATGTTTCACCAGCACAGGCTTGTGGCTTTGGTGAAATGGGATAAACTCTCACCCTTCCACCTGCCACAGTGCAACAAGTGCCTGATAACACCCTGTGGTTATAGCTACACCGGCTAGGAGGGGCCTGCTCTGGTGGTAAAAAGGGGTCATAGTGCCAGAGCCTGCTTCTTGCTTTGAGAGCAGTCAGCTGTCAGCAAGGAGTGGGAAGTTTACAACCCAACATCTGGAATCGCTCTGTGAGTCCAGGATAAGGGAACTTCCCACGCAACAGATACAATTAATATCAGAATGACTATCAGAATACTGCTGTGTACAATTTCACTTTGCTCTGGAATTTTCTTGAGGAAAGACTGACTTGTGACTATTGTGGAGAAACTTCAGATTTACACTTCTTCTTGTGGTAAGTATCAGTTAAATGAATGTTAACTTCAGTTAAATGTTGATAAAAGTGTTGATACTGTCAGTACACGTGTCAGTTAGTAATCATTATGGTTGACATGTGAAATGTTCACATTGTGATGTCTAGCCTAGAAACAATGTAATGATTGATTAATATTCTATTTCATTTCTCACCCGATGAAGAGCGGTGATCAATCCTATACACTTTGCACTTGTGTAGGAACCTTTTTGTCAAGTAATGTTACACTTACTTTACTGAAATGCTATTTTAAATTTGTTTGTTTGTTTGCTTAACGCCCAGCCGACCACTAAGGGCCATATCAGGGTGGGCTATTTTAAATTAATGTCTGTCAGTGTCAGTGTATTAAATGGTAAAAACATGAAACTTCCAGAAAGGAGATGTATATCTGTTTTTGATTAACACTTCTCTCTCCCTCTCCCACTCTCTCTCTCTCTCTCTCTCTCTCTCTCTCTCTCTCTCTCTCTCTCTCTCTCTCTCTCTCACTATCTCTCTCTCTTTCTCTCACTATCTCTCTCTCTTTCTCTCTCTCTCTCACTATCTATCTCTCTCTCTCCCTCTCCCACTCTTTCTCTCTCGATCTCTCACTATCTCTCTCTCTCTCTCTCTCTCTCTCTCTCTCTCCCTCCCACTCTTTCTCTCACTATCTATCTCTCTATCTCTCTTTCTCTCTCTCCCTCTCCTACTCTTTCTCATTCTCTCTCTCTCTCTCTTTCACTATCTCTCTTTCACTATCTCTCTCTCTCTCTCTCTCTCTCTCTCTCTCTCTCTCTCTCTCTCCTGTTTGTCTATCCTAATTCAAAAGGAATTGATGACTGCCAGCTGAGTATCTTCTCCAGGGAAAATATTTACTTTCTCTCTCAGATATTCAGGTTTAAGACAATTGCTTTTCTTGTTTTCTTCACACACACACACACACACACACACACACACAAACACACACACACACACACACACACACACACACACACAAACCAACCTTGATTTTATTTTATTTGATGTTTTTCTTTGTGGTCTAGGCATTTGCTGAACCTACCTAAAAAAAACAATGGATGAGGACACATGGTCAGAGTGTGACGAGGACATTTTTGTCAACATCATCACTGACACTGCAGACCCTTTGCCATCACAAAGTACAGGTATTGCTGCATTTTTTTCAAAGGCGTATTTCTCAGAAGGTGCTTTAATTTACGCCAAATTAACATTTTTGTTTGGGGAGCTAAACATATATAATTATCAGTAATTTGTTTTAACAATAACAGATGGAATACAGGTATTGTTTATGTGCAAGCATTTTATTTATTGTGGTAAAGTTGACCAAGCAGCAGAAAAGATGACGAAGAGCACATATTTGTTAATACAGCTTGTTTTGTCCAGCAGTGAATGACAGAACTTGCTTGCTTGCATTATTCCAGCTGGAATTTAAAGATTAATTTAATTCTTTATGTACAGGTGGCGATAACGAGGGGCTTGCTGCTGCAATTGGAGAGAGTCACAGCCAACACTCACTACAAGGTCCGTCTTCACAACAAGCGTCTTAATCGCCATCTGACCAACAATGGGATGGAAAAGTGCCCAGTTTACGCAGACGGGAACTGTTTCTTCAAAGCAGCGTCTCTGCATCTGCAACCCCATGATACTGTTTCCTTGAGGGCAGCTCTGTGTCAGCACCTCAGGCGAAACATTCAACATGACATCAGCTTCTTCACCTGCACTATGACTGACGAAGCCCTCGCACAGATTTATGCCATGGAGGAAGGTGGTGTTTGGAACACAGCAGCCAATGACCTCTTTGTTTGTTTGTTTTTGCTTAACGCCCAGCCGACCACGAAGGGCCACATCAGGGCGGTGCTGCTTTGACATAATTTATAACGTGTGACGCCGGACCAACCAGTCCTAGCACTAACCCCATAATGCCAGACGCCAGGCGGAGCAGCCACTAGATTTCCAATTTTAAAGTCTTAGGTATGACCCGGCCGGGGTTCGAACCCACGACCTCCCGATCACGGGGCGGACGCCTTACCACTAGGCCAACCGTGCCGCAATGAGCTCTTGCCCTTGGTACTTGCAGACTACAGCAAAAGAAGGGTGAAAATATTTTCAAGCCGTCGACACCAGAGTATTGTGGACATCTCACCCTCAATGCCAAACACATTTTGTGTCAATTGAACTTGAATTTCTATCTGTGAACTACTTGATTTCAAATTAACGTCAGTTAAACTTTCGGAATCATATTGTCTTGTGCCTATATTTGACATGTTTTCTTCCTGCAAAATAACTGTGAGTGACTTGTGTTGTGCCTGTGAAGAAAATAACCATTCACATCGGATAATCAGTGTGTATCCAGGTAAGCGGTCATTTTTTTCACCTGTTTGTATTTACTGACCACTTTAGATTATTACTGTACATACTGACAAAACATGTACTAACAGCATGCTATTAATGCGCAAACACTGGTACACAGTTTACAACCAGAACCCTTACCAGATTTTGGTATAATGTCTGAATACATTGTGAATTTCAGGTATGAATGTTGTCTTGGGAGTGCAAATACTTGGAATAATAGGTTTCACAAGTTGAGTACCGAAACGGTTTGATATTTTGAACCCTACACAAAAACCGAAGGGTTACCCCAAAGCCAGTGCTTGGTTATTGCCCCAAAAGTTGCTTATAATCAAAGTAAAGTTTGCAACCATAACCCTGCAACTGTCTCGTGTTAGGTTCTGACTCTGTCAATGACAGTCCGTGGAAATGAAATATAAAGCCCACAAGCCTTCATCGACTCATTGTAATGACATTGTTGTTGTTACCACCCCCAAATTAATCAGTATTCTGCTCATACCACAATCATATTTCTCTACACCAGTATCCTATTTACCAGAAACCAGTTTAATAACAGTGAGATACAATTCTGAAAGCCACAACCCTACAACGGGGAGATACTTGGTTGTGGCCTGGCTGACTGATCTCAGCTGGGTGCTCACAGAAAAGCAGAACCCTACAACGGGGAGGTATTTGCTTGTAGCATAACAGCCTGATCTCAGCTGGGTGCTCACAGAAAAGCCACAACCCTACAACGGGGAGGTGTTTGCTTGTGGCATAACTGCCTGATCTCAGCTGGGTGCTCACAGAAAAGCCACAACCCTACAACGGGGAGGTGTTTGCTTGTGGCATAACAACAACTCATTGTTCATGCTGTCTTCTCAGAACCAGAACCAAATATAAGTTTTAAATGTATATTGTGCATCTTTCTTGTACACATTTTAAAAAAAAACCTGTATCAGTAATAAAAATGCATAAATATCTACCAATGTGCGGAATCTTGTGTATTTATTTGAAAAACTGGAATTTTGGTGTGTGGCTGAACATTTCAATCGAGCATTACTCAAAATGGCTAAAATTGAGATGTGTGGTTGTGACTTTAAACAGACGATATGTTTTCATTGTCTTGCCAATTATTATACCCACTCGTCTGTGTTATTTTGAATAAAAGGGGCGCAGTGGCGTGGTGGTAAGACGTAGGCCTCCTAATCGAGAGGTCGTGAGTTCGAATCCCGGTCGCTGCCGCCTGGTGGGTTAAGAGTGGACATTTTCCCGATCTCCCAGGTCAACTAATGTGCAGACCTGCTAGTGACTTAACCCCCAGCGTGTGTGTGCACGCAAGCACAAGACCAAGTGCGCACGGAAAAGATCCTGTAATCCATGTCAGAGTTTGGTGGGTTATAGATACACGAAAATACCCAGCATGCTTCTTCCGAAAACGGCGTATGGCTGCCTAAATGGCGGGGTAAAAACGGTCATACACGTACAAATCCACTCGTGCAAAAACACGAGTGTATGTGGGAATTTCAGCCCACGATCGCAGAAGAAGCAGAAGAAGAATACAAGTAACACATTCGGTTGTGATATGAGAGAGAGAGAGAGAGAGAGAGAGAGAGAGAGAGAGAGAGAGAGAGAGAGAGAGAGAGAGAGAGAGAGAGAGAGAGAGAGAGAGAGAGAGAGAGCGAGCCTATCGAATCGAATTTGAAAAAACCCCACCTTGGAGCTAACGTTTTACCATGCTTGTAAAAGAAGGTCACATGTGACGCCATAATCTCTCGCCTTTCAATATGATGTCATTTTCGTGTTCCAGACTTGATATGTCGTTCTCGTATTTAGGATTAGGATGGAGTTGTTATGGTAGAAAATATCAAACTTGTTTGAACGCAACATTCTCAACATGTTTGGACAGACTGTACTTCTGCTACCGCCACTACGAGTGCCAATAACAAGACAACTGACCCAGTACGTGTTGCACGTGGAGGAGGGCACACAGCACAGCTGTCAGCGCGAACAGCATCCCGCCAGGCATTGTCCTAAAAAGGAAAGAACATCATCACATAAAGTACTTTTGGCGGGGATATAGCTCAGTTGGTAGCGCGCTGGATTTGTATTCAGTTGGCCGCTGTCAGCGTGAGTTCGATCCCAGGTTCGGCGGAAATTTATTTCACAGAGTCAACTTTGTGTGCAGACTCTCTTCGGTGTCCGAACCTCCCCCCGTGTACACTACATTGGGTGTGCACGTTAAAGATCCCACGATTGACAAAAGGGTCTTTCCTGGCAAAATTGCTTTGGCACAGTTAATAATTGTCTACCTATACCCGTGTGACTTTGAATAATAGGCCGTGAAAGGTAAATATGCGCCGAAATGGCTGCAATCTACTGGCCGTATAAAATTTCATCTCACACGGCATCACTGCAGAGCGCCTAGAACTGTACCCACGGAATATGCGCGATATAAGACTCATTGATTGATTGATTGATTGATTGATTGAAACAAGTATGATTCAAATGAGATTCGATTTTTTGGATCAATCGCTGTTGTATGTTGTTAAATTGTCTTTAAATGCTTCGTCTGTCTCCATTACAGATGTTAAAGACAATTTAAAAACATACGACAGCGATTGATAAACAAAATCGATTCTTATTTATATCATACTTGTTTCCACACATTTTGAAATGATCACAGACGAAACTATTAACAAAATATTAGCGAAGTCGATCGTGGAGGTCAATCGCTGTTGTACGTTTGTGTAAGAATGATACATGCCGCTGTGTTACTACAGTCCTAGTAATTCATAATGATAAGTTATGTCGAGCAGTTTATATGAAAAGTTAATCCTTGAATAAAAACAAAATCTGACTAATAAAAGCAGCCTTCTTTTTTTTAGAAGTAATTGCCATATCATCAAAGGAAAAAGTCGCTAAAATGCGAACCCAAGTCAATCTGATGTGGATAAAACAAATATCCCAAGAAACGAAGAATGAACATAAATAGAGAAGCGAATTACTTACCGACCTCCTAATCGAGAGGTCGTGAGTTCGAATCCCGGTCACTGCCGCCTGGTGGGTTAAGTTAAGAGTGGAGATTTTTCCGATCTCCCAGGTCAACTTATGTGCAGACCTGCTAGTGACTTAACCCCCTTCGTGTGTACACGCAAACACGAGACCAAGTGCGCACGGAAAAGATCCTGTAATCCATGTCAGAGTTCGGTGGGTTATAGAAACACGAAAATACCCAGCATGCCACCTCCGAAATCGGCGTATGCTGCCTGAATGGCGGGGTAAAAACGGTCATACACGTAAAAATCCACTCGTGCTAAAAGCATGAGTGAACGTGGGAGTCTGAGCCCATGCACAAAGAAGAAGAAGAAGACTTACCAGTTTAGATGTCCACGTCTGAGGCAGAACAATGTTGAGCGATGTTCCCGTCAGATTATCAAGTCCAGGTTGGTCCGACTCCTCAGGCCGGAATGAAGTTCATTCCGAGCGCACACTGTTGATTAGCTTTTTTATACGCTGTTTTAGCTTGCAATTAAATATCCCGTTCATGATATTTGACGTCAAATATACCTACTTAATTACTTCGCTGTGTGGTAGAAATTAACTGTTATTATTCTGTGTTCAGAGACGAAAGGGCTTGTCAACACAAAAGTAAAATGTCAAGGAGTCACATAAAGTCAATATTGTCACCAGATGGTGTGATTAGATATGGAAGAAAAACATGATTTTGGGTGGTTAAAGATGCTTTTTCGTGTAACGTTTTTATGACCGAAATCTGAAGAAAAATAATGGTCATAATTATGTGACATTCTGGCTTTAGTTTTTAATTTTAGTTGTATCCCAAATCTAATAGAGATGTTATGATAGACAAAGAAGGAGATAAGTTATCTCATATGAAGATCTCGAGACCTGGAAGCCTCCCCTTTTTAAGAATACTCTATGGTTTGTCTTTGTGTTGAACATAGTAAGAGGCAGTTGTCGATTGTCTTTAAATACGCAAAATGTAATCCCATCCCTTGTGTTTGACTGTTAGTCGTGCTCCTGGTTTAGTTAAAGATTGTAGTCCTGATATCGTGTATAGATAAGAGTATGATCTGTGTGATGATCTTGTCCAAAGAAAGAGATGTATTACTATTGTTATTAGACAAGGCTATTGGGAAAACAACACTAAAAACAAAAAGCTGAACAAAACAGAGACAAAAGCCATTTCGCTTTCGAACTCGTTAATCTAACCCAGCGCATCGTGTTCAGCGCGATCCGTTCCTACGGGGGAACCGAGGGACAGGGGGAAAATCGGCGGGGTTTGGTAGGAGATACGTCCACACGGTGAAAAAACCTACGGGTATTATAATATAGATGGATCCCACCGGATAGAGATTTGAAACATATTGTCGCTGGTAAAAGTGTATTGTACATTTAACATTCCTGCATCTGCAAATTAATCGTCAGTCGCAGTGGACGATTGAAATTGTTCGCTTTCTTGTCATAAATATCACAGAGAAAATTGTAGAGAAAAAAAGCAATAAATCGGAAATAAAAAACATAATAGTTATGTTAAAAATAAAAATATAAAAAAAAAAGAAATTAGGAACTATCTACAATACATTTTGATACGCATTCAAGCGCGCACAGATGGTCATTAAGTATCACAGTACGCACTGCAGATGCAATGAAAGTCAAGATAACGATTTTTTTATCGCCGGGACACAAACAACCCGAGATTGCAATCTGCTGTTTTTCATTCTAAAACGATATATTGCAGCAATGTATCCTTCGATTTTATAACATGATGATTAGCATGCAGCAGCCAGCAGAGAAAGCCGTGATAAATAATGATGCTGTCAGGGACATCCAGTCAAGGCGTACTATGTCTAAAACAACCAAATTACTCGCTCCATTTTACGCAATATTTAAAAAATACATTCTCTGGTAAACAACTTGTTTAATCACCTCGGACGCACACACACACACTCAGACACACACACACACACACTCACACACGCACGCGCGCAAACACACACACACACACACAACACACACACACACACACACACACACACACGCGCACGCGCGCAAACACACACACACACACACACACACAACACACACACACACACACACACACACACACACGCACACACACACACACACACACACACACACACACACACACACGCACGCACACACACACACACACACACACACACACACACACGCACACACACACACACACACACACAGAAAAGAAAGCGTGGAGAAGTAGCCTATGTTCTGGACTTTCAAGACTTTGTAAACAAGGAATGTCTGGTTGCTGTCTGGTTTAGAAGGTAGGGAGATTTTACAGCTTGCACGTCAAAATGCAAGTCGCATTGTTGTGGTGATTTGTTTTCTTCTGTGAATTGCCGCAGGTGTGTGCGTTACTATTTATAGAGCGGTGTCGTGTCGGATAACGGTAAAAAAACGCATTTGAATACAAAATCGCAAAGAGTTGGATCGTTTGCTCCGGAAAAAAATCTAGCACAAAGCACCAAATGTGCCAGGAAGTATCGTAGTTTTTCTAGGCGTCCGGAGACGCCTAGTAATTGGGATCAAGTAAGCGCTTGCCTATGGACAGGATAACTCTGCGGTTGCCTATGGGACACTGCCACATTTACGTCTTGAGTTACTGCCCTTACTTTTTTTTGTTTTTTTTTTGACAAAATTGTTCAACAAAAACATCGTAGGTCGAACTGTGCAGGGTCAACCGCAACAAACTCTAACCATTCATACTTTGAAGTATTTGAGTGACTTATATACCGACATTTTTACTTCTTAGTTTTAGCACAGGTGTAGGAAAAAATCATGAACCAAAATGTTATTTATTTTTTAATTTAACATTTGTTTTACAAATGTGACCATGGTCTTTCAAACATACAGTAACATTAAACATTGTTATGTTAAAAAAAAGAAAAAAAGAAAAAAAGCTTTTGTGCACAAATCAGAAAATACATTGTACATTTTACCTACAGGCCAAACAGTGTCCGTGGCGGCAAAGGACCTATATTTTTAGATCAGTCACTGTGGCAATTTGTCAAGAACAGGCGCTTGCATTTGGATGTGTCCACTGATAGTAGGTTTGGTTGTGATCAATCAGAATGATGAGGAATAAAAAATGTATGACAGTTTGTTATGATGACATGTAATTCACATATGCTGAAATGTAATATTATACATGATATAATATTATTATGGCTGTTGCCATGACCATGAACCCCAAGAAAGGTTTAATGTTATGTAAAATCAAAATACCAAAATCAAGCACCTATTTATCTGGTCTACGGCGTGTGTGTTCTGCTCTCTCTTGGCACACAGCCACAGGTCAAAGCAGAGGTTAACTTGAGTGCGCGTGTACCTACCGGGTGATTTCTATTAGGGCCTTTTTCAGCAGACCGCGCGCTGAGTTATTTCGAGTTACTCCCCTTGGGTACGGGCAAACTCGCTGTCGAAGCCACGCTGCAAACTGAGGAGTAGATTGTGTGTGTGTGTGTGTGTGTGTGTGTGTGTGTGTGTGTGTGTGTGTGTGTGTGTGTGTGTGTGAAGTAAAGGGGATGGTTTGCGTCCTGATATTAATCAAGAATAAATTTTTTGGGGAACAATAATGTGATGTATAGCTCCCAACAGTAACAACAACAGCAACAACATTATGAAACAAAAGCAAGACGAAAACGCAGTGAAACACATCAAAACCAACAGCTAACTTCGAGTTTAAGTCACTGCAATAACTTGTCATAATTCCAGACGTTATCTGGTGTTTTGCTCACTGCGACAACTTGTTTAACACGATGTGAATAGCCCTCCGTAATCCCAGCGAAAACGTCCAAAACGCAGACACCAAAACTCGATGTTTTACCGTGTTATGCATAATACTAACATCTCAGGAATTTTATTGCGTTACGGCAGTTTTTCTAATGTGACATGAATCGCATAGGTATAATGCCACACAATTCAGTTGATTAACGTGATGTTTGATGTTATATGCCAAGTTAAAGTGCCAAAACGAGACTTTTCGCCCTGTGGCAGAAGTGGAAAAGTTTTTCGTCTACACCGCGGAGGTAAAACCGACACAGAGGCAGACAACCTACCTGCACACTTCCTGTATAAACTGTGGATAATCGTCAGCGAAGGTGGGGGACATTCTGCTGGAATTTTGCCAGTGTCCGGGGGGGGGGGGGGGGTAAGTACTTACATTTCACAACTTAGGCATGTTATTGTTATTGTTAGTATTGTTACTCCTCACTGAAACCAAGTAAAGCAGGCTGTTCACCCTCAATAATGCTTTTACTGTATTAGTACTGTCACAGTATGTTTGCATGCAAATATTAGTAAGCTTCCATGAAATATTGAATATATATATAATTTATATCCATTTCACAGCACTAGGATGGGATGTCTGGCACTTTGAATCACTAACAGAAGCACTGCCTCTTCCATACCCATCTCCTTTTTGAAAAGAGTATACCTATGGACCAGTGAATGGTTACATTTTAATGATCATATGGGTTGCTCTGATTTTATTCAGGATCAGGTACGTTTGTTTTTTTAACCACACAAACACTTAGACAACAATTATCAGAGTATGAGTTTTTCCGCGTGTTGATTTTTATTTAAATCCAAGTCACAGCTTCTGTTTTATGATGAGTGATGTAGTTTGAAACACTTGGACAACAATTATCAGAGTATGAGTTTTTCCACTTTTTGATTTTCATTTAAATCCAAGTCACAGCTTCTGTTTTATGATGAGTGATGTAGTTTGAAGTGTTGGTATTAAATGTTCACTGACAGTCATTCTGTGCTGGTATTCCCATTTTCACCTGCAGGGTTATGAAATATATGGGGAGAAACTTGGTCAGTAAAATCATCTTCAAGCGTGAACTGATAATTGTCTCTGTTTAAAATTACAATGTATTTCGTGAACACACCTTGAGAATGACCCTTGCGTGATTTAAAACTGCCTGCTGTGAATACTGTTGTCATACTATGAACTTCGTGTTCTTTTGAGAAAAACAAAAAGAATGAAAAGCTTTTAACTAGCTTGTGAATGAGCCTCTTACTTCCATGTGGGGCTATAGCTGCTTTGAACTATTTTTAATGCCTGAAAAGGATAGTGATGGAAATTACTAGTTTAATGTCAGGTGTGACATATACTATTGATTGAACTATTTTTTTTATTAATCTGCAATTTTGTTACAACCTACTTTGTTTATTTGGTGACAAGCTAGTGGGAGGCACTTTTTAGACTTTTAAAATGTCAGGTATGGGAATTGTTAGCAAAGTTTCACATTTTCTGCAGTTGAATCCATATCTCCACAACAACAAAATGTATGGTCTTATGAACAAAAACACATACTTTCTGTGCTTGTTCGAAGGTAAAGACATATTTCTTTGTGTTTGTTAAAAGAAAAACCTCTTAATTTTGTCTGTTGTGAAGGAAAAGTTTACATGGTTTCGTCACCCAACTTACAAAATTTGTCCCACAAAATGTTAGGTTTTTTTTCTCCACTTTTTTTTCCTTCAGTTGCCATGTCTAAAATGTACACATTACGTAAAATACTCCATGTCAAAATCCAAATGTTTAAGGCAATGTGACAATTATTTTAAAATATCATTACACTATTCCTATAGCTTTGCCCAAATATAATGCAAGTAGGGGAGGTAATTGTTGATCCATATATTCATCTTAACTTTTTACGCATATGGACGTAACTCCTTAACTTGCATTATTTTTGTGCAAGAGGATGCATCTCAAGATAGTTGATATTTTCTTATTCCCAAAAATAACAACAATTCTGTCCAAGCAGATTTGTTTTTAATTTTTATTTACAGAGGACCATTGTCGAATGTATATGGTTACTGTTGAATGAACATTTGAAATTGATTGGCTGATTACTGGGTTTGTTTTATTTTTTTTTTTTTTACTACAGTATGAAGTTATTATATCTATTTTCTTTCATCGCAAATAAACATCTTCCTTTCTGCATACGTTTCACACCTCATTCACGTATACAACTAAATTCCATACCAAATCATCTTGCATTTTGTTCACCTCTTTCTACATTTCTCTAAACATTTTTATTTCAGTAGTCAAACACCTTTTCTTCCTATGTGGATGTTCTGTGATCAATGGATGGCGCAGACTAACATGAACATGTGCTAGAAAAATAATGTAAAATGTTTAAATGTAATCTAATGTCAGTTGTGGGCAAACACTTAACCAAAGTTAAAACGTGACCTCAAAAATGGGGTAATATGCAAAAACTTAAAAAATATATCAATATGTGATGTCATGTTAAAGCTGTCTGCAAGCAGATTTCTACACCTTCTCGTGTCATGGCCTATCCGATTCCTTATATCTCAAAGTGTCTTCCACTTAATTTTCAGTCATTTGGCTGCAATCAAAGCAAACAACAAAAGCAACGAAAAAGTTTTTATTTTACTGCGTTTTAGTGAAACATGCAGCCAATAAACACAATCATATTCACTTGCAAAATTATACAACAAACTGTATCAATACATGTTTGTCACATTGCATTCCAAAAAAATTATCTACGATACCAAACCTAGAAAATAAACTGTACTTACATGTATGCGCGTCTATCTAACCGCACCTGGGATAACTGCAGTGAGTCGTCAAAAATAGTGTTTTTTTCTGTGCGTTTTTTTTCAAATAATGCAATAACAGCACACACATTTGCTTGCAGAATTAAACAACAAATTTCACTGATACATGTTAGTCATTTTGCATCCAAAAAGAATGATCTACGACTCCAAACTTTGAAATATAAACTGCACTTATATTAAAATATTCTGTCAACACGTACTTCAGTTTAAGGCCTAAGTACTTAAGCATTTAGGGTCGAATCTACTTCCGCTATATTCGAAAGGGTGTGCTTGCCAGCTTCTTTAATGCAAAAAATTGAAAATATTATTCATGACGTTGCATTAAAAAAAAAAAAAAGCTTTCAGATCTAAGAATGTCATTTCATGTTTAGACAAAAACTTCAAATTGTTAAAACATGTCATTTTTGGGGGGGGGGGGGGGTAAAAACTTAAAAAATACTGAAATTTCATGTTGCAAATGCCTTAGTGGGCAAAAACTAAAACATGTTAAGGTGTGACTTTATGTAGGCACATTTCAACTCGCTTCTCATCAAGGATAGCAAAAATGTGATTCAAAAATTTTCTTATTTGTATATTACACTATTTTTTTCCGATCAAATTAATTATTACAAAAATTGTCTAAAGTGACAAACTATGAAAATCATGCATTTAAAAAAAAACCAAAGCTTTTAGAGCTTTCTGATGTCGCTGTAACACTTTAAAGCTGCCAGCATGCAGATTTCTACACCTTCTCGTATGATGGCCTATCCAATTCCTTATATCTCAAAGTGTCTTCCACTTTATTTTCAGCCCCGTAGAGCAAGTCGTTTGGCTGCAATCAAAGCAAACAATAAAAGCAACGAAAAAGTTTTTATTTTACAACGTTTTTGTCAAACATGCAGCCAATAAACAAATATTCACTTGCAAAATTATACAACAAACTGTATCAATACCTGTTTTTCACATTGCATTCAAAAAAAATTATCTACGATACCAAACCTAGAAAATAAACTGTACTTACATGTATGAGCGTCTATCTAACCGCACGTGGGATAACTCTGTAGCAGAGCGTATATTGCACGCTCTGCTCCGCAGTGAGTAGTCGAAAATAGTGTTTTTTTCTGTGCGTTTTTTGTAAATAATGCAATAACAGCACACACATTTGCTTGCAGAATTAAACAACAAATTTCACCGATACATGCTAGTCACATTGCATCCAAAAAGAATGATCTACGACTCCAAACTTTGAAAATAAACTGCACTTATATCAGAGACATCTCTGCTTACATTAAAATATTCTATCAACCCGTACTTAAGTTTAAGGCCTAAGTACTTAAGCATTTAGGGTCGAAACTACTTCCGCTATATTCGAAAGGGTGTGCTTGCCAGCTTCTTTAACAAAAATATTCATTTTGTCAAAATAACATGGACGCCTGTTCATTTTGAATGAACATTTTTCTTGTGTTGTTATTGGGTTGGGAAGTGTTCTTTCGCTGGTCGCACCCAGTGACTGACCGTTACTTCTCGCGACGCAGCCGTTGGTACCGGTCTTTACTAGGCTCTTTTCATTCCGTATCGAGTATCAATACAACTGAGACAGCGTGGATCCAGTACTTGCTGTTCTGTTCATCGCTTGATGATCATTATTCGATTCATCAGAAGGTGGAACAAAAACTTCCAAGGGAAGTAAACCAAACACGATCAATTAGTTTATGAAGAATTGTTTCCCTTGCTAAGCCTAATTGTAATACCGTGTGTGAGAGTGTGTGTGTGTGTGTGTGTGTGAGTGTGTGTGTTTGTGTGTGTGTGTGTGTGTGTGTGTGTGTGTGTGTGTGTGTGTGTGTGTATGTGTGTGTGTGTGAGAGGGTGTTTGTGTGTGTGTGTGAGGGTACGTGTGTGTGTGAGTGAGTGTGTGTGTGTGTGTGTGTGTGTGTGTGTGTGTGTGTGTGTGTGTGTGTATGTGTGTGTGTGTGTGTGTGGACTGGGTGGCCGAGTGGTAACGCACTTGCGCTCGGAAGCGAGAGGTTGCGAGTTCGACCCTGGGTCAGGGCGTTAGCAATTTTCTCCCCCCTTTCCTAACCTAGGTGGTGGGTTCAAGTGCTTGTCTTTCGGATGAGACGAAAAACCGAGGTCCCTTCGTGTACACTACATTGGGGTGTGCACGTTAAAGATCCCACGATTGACAAAAGGGTCTTTCCTGGCAAAATTGTATAGGCATAGATAAAAATGTCCATCAAAATACCCGTGTGACTTGGAATAATAGGCCGTGAAAAGTAGGATATGCGCCGAAATGGCTGCGATCTACTGGCCGATGTGAATGCGTGATGTATTGTGTACAAAAATTCGATCTCACACGGCATAAATAAATCGCAGAAAATTTTTTTTTTGTTAAAAATGTAAAAGTCCCTGCGCTTAGAACTGTACCCACGGAATACGCGCGATATAAGCCTTATATTGATTGATTGATTGTGTGTGTGTGCAAGTGTGCGAGCGCGCGTCTGCTAATCAAAATTCTAACTCTAAATAGGGTTTTCGCTGAAGAATAAAACCCCGCAGTGTAATCAATGATATTAGTTTAGGCAGACAGGCCATCTCTCCTCTTGGACACATACCAACAGTGAACACCGTCACTGCTTGCTCAGTGTGGTGTGCTGTGCGATTTGTTTGTTTGTTTGTTTGCTTAACGCCCAGCCGACCACGAAGGGCCATATCAGGGCGGTGCTGCCACACACAAGACAGAAGTCGCAGCACAGGCTTCATGTTTCACCCAGTCACATTATTCTGACACCGGACCAACCAGTCCTAGCACTAACCCCATAATGCCAGACGCCAGGCGGAGCAGCCACTAGATTGCCAATTTTAAAGTCTTAGGTATGACCCGGCCGGGGTTCGAACCCACGACCTCCCGATCACGGGGCGGACGCCTTACCACTAGGCCAACCGGCTGTGCGATTGTATTCTACATGTATTAACAAAATAAACTGAAACCACTAGCGGCTGTACGGGATTCATTAATAAAACTGCACACACAGAGTTAGGGAAAAGGAAAGGGGAAAGTGAAAACTCATTATATCGGAAAAAACAAGTTTTAAAGATAGTGAAATGTAATGTGAGTGTGTGTGTGTGTGTGTGTGTGTGTGTGTGTGTGTGTGTGTGTGTGTGTGTGTTTGCATGCGTGCATGTGTGTATTTGTCTGTGTGATTGTGTTTGTCTTTGTCTATGCCTGTGTTTGTGCGTGCGTGTGTGCGCTCGCGCGTGTATCTGTATGCGTTTGTGTACATAGTTCCTTTCTTTCAGAATGTGTTTGTCTAAAACACTACAAGAACGACTTTTCTGCCCACGTCTT
>NC_090260.1:10510469-10512969 GCF_037325665.1 Littorina saxatilis
AGACAGACAGAGAGACAGACAGACAGACAAACCGACAGACAGACAGACAGACCAACAGATAGACAGACAGGCAGACAGACAGACAGACAGACAGTCAGACAGACAGGCAGACAGATTATAGTATTTGGTTATCACAGCATGTTTTGGACAAACTAGTGACAGTACATTTTCTATAAAAACGTGCGAGCGTGCTTGTGTGTGTGTGCGTGTGCGCGCGAGCGCGCGCGTGTGTGTGTGTGTATGTGTGTGTGTGTGTGTGTCGGTGTGTGTGTGTGTGTGTGTGTGTGTGTGTGTGTGTGTGTTTGTGATTTCCGTGCGTGTGTGTGTGTGTGTGTGTGTTTGCGTGTAAGTGCGCGTGCGTGTGTTTGGCTGTATTTATGTGTGTAAATATGTGAATGTTTGTGTTCTTATCCCATCTGACACGTTGAACAGACCGGTAGAGGCGCTGCATCGTCGTTTCTTGTCTCGGCAATCAAGGGGGTGGTGTGAGACCAAGTCAGCATCGATCTCATTATCTATTTTGTCCCCGCCCAACTCTTCAAACACTATTCCCAGGTGAGTGGTGGTGTGCAGGCGCGACGGCGGTGGCGGCAGCGACGAAAAGGCTGCATGACGGCCGGCGAATTTCAGTGTTCGTGTTTCCATTAACAGCGGTACGGCAGGCAGATTATTTTTCTTTCTGGCCTGACTTCTGATGATGAATCGGTGAAAAACTCACACAACCAGGCTGTATTTATGGTCACATAAATTTGAAGCTACTTATGTTGGTGAAAAATTAAAAAGGCGTGAAATGAAACGGAAAATCCACTTTTATTTCAACAAAGAGCTCAACAAGCGGAACGAACCCGGTGCCTATGACAATATTTTAAAGAATCCTTGATGGACGATGTGCAGCTCAGGGAATACATGTATATGACGACAAAATAGTCAAAATAGAGTATACACCTAGTTGTGGGGGGGTCTTCCAATATTTGGAATGACTAAACCACGCCAACTTTGGGCGCGAATGCCGCGAGGCAGGAGTTTGCCGTCGCGAATATTGCGAGGCAGGAATTTTGCCGTCGCGTCGCGCATATGGAAACAGGCGTTCTTCGTTACTGTTGTTGCGATCGGTCAGTTTTGCCACTGCCGCCACCTCGCCGCCACCATCGTGCCGCTGTCGCGTTGCTATATGGAAACATAGCTTGAGGAACACACCTTGGACTATTAATAAAGCTCACAGCCACGACATAGCGCAATTACCAAATTAGCTTATCGATCTTTATATTGATTAAACAGCTGCGTTATTAGTATGCACAGAACCAACCGGCATGTTCAGTGTTATGCAAAGCGGATGCAAACGCAGCTTAATCAATGACATAAAGCAACTGGTGCGCGATAGCTTCAGATCAGAAAAAGATAAACAACAATCGCTTGACGTCTGTCACACATGAGGAGGATTGATCAGGTATCATGTTCACATGTAATGAAGACATTTGAATACGACGGTAGTAATCAAGTCAAGTCAATTTTATTTCTAGAAACCCCATGGGGGTACATGAAAACAAATTACAAAAATACAAAAATACAAAAAAATACAAGAACAAGAAAGAGAGGAATGCAGGTTGTTCCATCAATATATACACATGAGCTAGTTCCGTTGAAAAAAATAAAATATAAAATAACTTGTTTTACAATGTGGAAATCAAATCTCCAAACTAATCGTTCTCGTTCATTCATACGTAACATTACGTGGGAATAAAGAACCCTCCCATCAGCTGTCAAAATCTTTCTTTTTCTCCATTTTTTCCCCCTATCAACACCTGTTTAAAATTCTTTTGAAATACCTTTTATCAAGTGAATTAAATTTAACACTATTTTTTGTTGAAAATAAAAGTTGAAATGTTATTACATTTGGATTTTTTCGATACTTGAGTGGGATACATTTTTTTTCTTAAATCGTTAAAGAAGCTGCAGTTAAACACATAGTGGAATTCATCACCAATATCGCCATTATTGCACTTTGTACACACTCGTTCCTTCTGTGTTATATTTTTATAAATCTTCCTGTCTGAATTGGCAGCTTGTGGTTTAGCGTTCTAAAGCGCAAAAATATTATTCCCAAATTGTGTGGTAGTACTCTTAAATAACTTTCGAACATAAAAATGTATGTTTGTAAAGCCGATAATTATAAAACATCTCACTGGAATTTAAATCGAAAAACCACATCTGTACATATTGGTCTTTCAAACATTGTAATGTTTTTAGTTTGAACCAGTGGCTAGAACAACTCAGCTTCCACTGGTTTATCCACATTCCACTTAGGCCAATCGGGAAGTCGTGAGTTCGAATCCCGGTCGCTGCCGCCTGGTGGGTTAAGGGTAGAGATGTTTCCGATCTCCCAGGTCAACTTATGTGCAGGCCTGCTAGTGACTTAACCCCCTTTGTGTGTACACGCAAGCACAAGACCAAGTGCGCACGGAAAAGATCCTGTAACCCATGTCAGAGTTCGGTGGGTTAT
>NC_090260.1:10513169-10528169 GCF_037325665.1 Littorina saxatilis
GGTATTCTCTTTACTTTTCTGAACATAAAAATGTATAGTTGTGATGTGTACGGGTTTCAGCTAGCCAGGCCTGACTAAATTTGAGGTTGACTGATAACAGACCGACAGACAGACAAACAGACAGACTGACAGACAGACAGCGACACACACACACACACACACACACACACACACACACACACACACACACACACACACACACACACATACAGATATATCAAAATTTAACAAACGAGATTTTTAAAATTCAAACGTAGAATGTATTACTTTTCTCACTCAAAGAAAACTGTACACGACAGAAAATGTTTGAAACAGTTAATACATCGCTCAACATCAAATTTACATAAATGACAAAGTTATTTACATGTTAGATTATACAAATGATGGTCAGTTAAACAATAGTCGTTTGCACGTTACAGGTGCTCTGTCAGGATATATACAATAGTTAGCTGAACGTGATATTCTCAGGCTGAATCTCCTCTGGTATGAGTGGCAGAGTGTTCACACTGTTTGCGATGTGTTATGGGTTCTCTTTTGTTGTAAAATGCCAACCCACACTTCTCTGTGGCAGACATTGAGAGATGAACACCAATGTCTTCTTTTAACCATATCTCTCTCTCTCTCTCTCTCTCTCTCTCTCTCTCTCTCTCTCTCTCTCTCTCTTTTCTCTCTCTCTCTCTCTCTCTCTCTCTCTCTCTCTCTCTCTCTCTCTCTCTCTCTCTCTCTCTCTCTCTCTCTCTCTCTCTCTCTCTCTCTCGTGAACATACACACAGATCCAGCAGCACATTCTCCACTGAACAAGGAAATGGAATGTTGTGACGTCATTTTGTTGATGACCTTGTTCAGTTTTGACGTCATCAATCTCTTGACTTTGAAGGAAAACCAATGTTCTAAATGAATTTTCCCTGTGTTTTATAAAGACGAAATTTCACGCAAGGTGTTTTGTCCGTGGTAATGATGATGGTGGTTGATGTCGTGGTGGAGGTGACGATGATGATGATGTTGTCGTCGTTGTCAGAGAGCGGCAGGTTCCTAGGGTTGTTGTGCTTAGTTCTAGTTGAACAGACTCAATAAAACTTCTTGCTTTTAGTTGTTGTAGTCTTTGTTGTAGTTATTGTTGTTGTTGGAGTCGGTGTGGGCGGTGATGGTGGTGGAGGCGATGATGATGTTGTCGTCGTTGTCTGAGAGCGGCAGGGGGTGACGGCAGGTACTGTTCTGTCTTAAGTCATGAAGAAAATAAGTCCGTTGCTGTTTTAGGTGTTGTCGTAGATGTTGTAGACGTTGTTGTTGTTGTTGTTGTTGTTGTTGTTGTTGTTGTTGTTGTTGTTGTTGTTGTTGTTGGAGGTCGCCGGGAGGTAAAGGAGAGACAGGTGTTGGTGGTGGCGGTGACGAGATGTGGGTGTCACTCAGTGTTGCTGTCTATGTCCTAACTTTCTTCACCCAGATCACCTGGGCCGTGGACCGCGACATGGATCTCAGGCGGCCGGTAGCGTCAGCACCATACTCATCATACCTAATACTAGTAGGCTCCAGGTAGACGACGACGGGTCTCTCCAAGCCCCACACTGTGTCCTCATGGGCCACCGTCACCGCCTCGTCTCGACCCCTACCTGCCGCTCTCTCTTCACCTGTGGGAGCAGACGTCATTTCCGCCAGTTGTCTAACGGCCGCTGTGTCGTGACGAGCCACCTTACGGGTGGGGACGCCGCGTGACTCAAGGCCCCGGATGAAGGGTGCTGGTGAGAAGTAGTCATCATCCGTTGTGTCTGTGTCACAGTTCATGATACCCAGCACAAAGACGTCATTGAAGGTGAGGCCGCCCTGCCCGTGGGGAGCGTGGTCATGGCAACCTGAAACATCACACACACCGTCAACACCACATCGTCGTTGTGTGAAATACATCATCGCCAACTGCAACGACAACAACAACAATAATAAAGACAACACCATCATCCCCAGCAACAACGACAACGACGACAACACAATCAGCAACAACAACAACGACGACAACAATGACATCTCTGGCAACAACATCAACGACAACTTTACCACCAGCAGCAGCGACAACAACGACGACGACACCACCAGCAGCAGCAACAACCACAAAACAAACATCAACGACGACCCATGTCTGACTCTCACATCATCATCGGCGTCAGCGACCCGTGACCAGGGACGACATCTACACCAGCAGCGCGACAACCACCTGCAAATTGTACACACACAAACATTGTTTTATTCATTGTCAAACACCTTACTCTGGCAGACTGGTGACGTTATTTCTTAACGAGGTCACAGAAAGATGACGTAATTATCTTCACTTGCTGTATTTCGCTCATTGTATCAATAAAATGACGTCATCAAAATGTTGCACAATCACCCGAACCACACTTCTTGTTTTCTGAGAGAGACAGAGACAGCGACAGATACGTAGACAAATATGAAGACAGACAGACAGACAGGCAGAGAGGCAGTCAGAGAGGCAGACAGACAGACAGACAGACAGACAGACAGACAGACAGGCAGACAGAGAGACAGACAGACAGACAGACAGACAGACAGACAGAGAGGCAGACAGGCAGGCAGACAGACAGACAGACAGACAGACAGACAGACAGGCAGACAGACAGGCAGGCAAACAGACAGACAGACAGACAGGCAAACAGACAGACAGACCAGACAGACAGGCAGAGAGACAGACAGACAGCCAGCCTGACAGACCGACCGACAGACAGACAGACAGACAGACAGTCAGGCAGACAGACAGACAGGCAGACAGACAGACAGACAGACAGACAGACAGACAGACAGACAGACAGACAGACAGACAGACAGACAGACAGACAGACAGACAGACAGACAGATAGACAGACAGACATATAGAGAGATAGAGAGACAGACAGACAGACAGACAGACAGACAGGCAGACAGACAGACAGACAGGCAGACAGACAGACAGACAGACAGAGGTGTACTGACCGACACGCAGCGTGGTGAGTAAGTCGGCCACCAGCTGCCCGCATCTCTCACACCGCCATGGATAGAGACCCGCATGTCCCTGTGTGTCACCCCGCCAGCTGTAGAGATGATCAACTGTCACCACGGGGGGCCCGTCAGAGGGCGGGGCGACAGGCGGCGCGGTGTATGCCGGGACCTTTCCAAACTTCATATCACGAGCCTGCTCCACCTCTCTCACCACACTGGGTGGCGACCTCAGGGGCTGCGTCAGGTGGTGCACATAACGCTCCATGTCGGCAGGTAGTTCAAGCAACACGCCGGCCGCCCACAGGCTGACCGTTATGTGCCGTTGTTTCAACGCCTTGTAGATCATTGTGATGACGTCACTGTAACAGAACAGACAGGTGTGTCAGTGTGTATACAATACCCCGTTGTTTTAACGCCTTGTAGATCACTGTGATGACGTCACTGTAACAGAACAGACAGGTGTGTCAGTGTGTATACAATACCCCGTTGTTTTAACGCCCTGTAGATCTCTGCCATGACGTCACTGTAACAAAACAGACAGGTGTGTCAGTGTGTATACCTGTAATTTCCGAATACTGATTTGATGAAGTAACCCTGCAGAAGGAAGTCACACGGTAAATCGTGCTGCCTGTATCTCTCCATTCTCTGGCGTGTGTTCTCCATGAAACAAAATAAAACCAAAAGTGCAGAGACACAGATATAAAATGACGTAATAGTGCATAAGACGTAAACGGAGTGACGTAAAAATTCATACGACGTAAACAGAGTGAGGTAAATGTGATTTACCTGTCATCAGACTCCAGGTAAAATATTTAGCGATCTGTTCAGCATGGCAGACAAAGAAAGGGTGGCGCTTGATGGAAAAGATTGTTGACATCACTGATCAGTACCCGACACAGTGACAGTCGTTGACTGCACATTCTATATCCAATAAACTGTCGTAACGTATTGATTACACGGGAATAATTAAGAAACACGTTTTGCTAATGATCAGATTATCTTCTAACAAACACGACCACACCGACCAACGCAAGAGAGACAGGAGGCAGTGTTAGATTCAGTGTACAGCGTCATTCTTACCCGTTGGCCTCATCGGCCAGGATGTGCACGCGCCCCTCAGTCTGTGCGTGTTGACACAGCTCCTCCACCCAGGCCTGCACTTTCTCCTTGCCTCCCTCTGTCCATCGACCCTCGTCCCGTACCCCCGCCATGTTGACGAGCTGCACGCTGCCGGCGCCCTGTCCGACGGTTTTGCTCAACTGATGTCTAACCAGGTAGGCGGCAGCTGTACCATCGTCACTCGTCTGAAGAACAAAGACGGTGCGGCGATGCTTCCTCATCCAGTAGGAACCCCTTAGAATTAAAATGATCGATTTTCCTACCCCGGGCGCCCCCCTGAAGACCCTAATGTCGTCGTCGTCGTGGTTTGGCGTGTGCTCCAGGACTTCAAACTGTTGCGGGAAAAGGGCAAGGCAAGGCATGGGTCTGCCATGTTCTTCCCCGACAGCCTGAACAAAATGGCCCTGGGTCCACAGCTGTAGTCGCGGCTTGCGGCTAAGGTAAACCTGTACCGTTGCCAGTGGTACGGAGAACCTGCATTGATTAACATCACACTTTATGTAAGCTTGTGAACACACACACACACACACACACACACACACACACACACAAACACACACCACCACCAACACCACACACACACCCCACCACCACCCCCCCCACCCACCCCACCCTCTACACACACATACCACCCCCCCCACACACACACACACACAACACACCACCACCGTCCCCCCCCCACACACACACACAACCACACACCACCACCCCGCACACACACACACACACAATGAAAATGGGAAAGACAAACACATAAAGAGGCCACCAAAAAACCGACATGCTAGCACCCAGAACGTCACATACATACATTTACAAACGAGACAGAGACATAGAGAGACACGGTTGGCCTAGTGGTAAGGCGTCCGCCCCGTGATCGGGAGGTCGTGGGTTCGAACCCCGGCCGGGTCATACCTAAGACTTTAAAATTGGCAATCTAGTGGCTGCTCCGCCTGGCGTCTGGCATTATGGGGTTAGTGCTAGGACTGGTTGGTCCGGTGTCAGAATAATGTGACTGGGTGAGACATATGAAGCCTGTGCTGCGACTTCTGTCTTGTGTGTGGCGCACGTTATTTGTCAAAGCAGCACCGCCCTGATATGGCCCTTCGTGGTCGGCTGGGCGTTAAGCAAACAAACAAACAAACAAACATAGAGAGACAGACAGACAGACACAGACAGACACAGACAGACAGACAGACAGGCAGACTCCATAGTACTGTATGTACTTGTGTATTCATGCAATTGTGTGTGTGTTTGTGTGTGGTTCCTTTAGCGACGTAACAAAATCAACAGTACCTCGCCACAAGCTTTTCGTACGTGGAGCCTCCCTTCATTGCGGGGTCCCCTGCCTTTCCCCCCTTCCAGCAGGTGTTCCACCAGGTGTCTCGTCTGGTGTCGTCTGTCATATCATCATGACAGAGACACCAATTGTCGACCCGTTGCCCTGCCTTCACGCCCAGACACTGCTCCAACTTCTGCAACTGAGGTCAACACACACGGACTGCAAACAACACGGAAGATAACACAAAGAATGATATAACAAGCGCTGCATAATACGACAGTTAAACTATACTTGCGTACGGAATCATCTGACCTCTCGGCCTAAAAGACGACTTTGTTCTGGACAAAAGCGCCACAGCACATGTTTAGAACGCCTTGTCCGTTCGGAGCGACTCACGTCACGTAAAACTCAAATGACGTCGTTTATACATGTACCGCATATTGACGTCAACAAAGTTACTCGGTGTTTTGAGAGTGTTGTGCTTGACAGCAAGGTAAACAAAGTGCACGTGGAAAATAGTAAACTCAGTTTATCTGTATATTATGAAATTGTAATCGAATCCGCACGCCTACCCCCGCCGCCCCCCCTCGCCTCTGTCTCTCTTTATACTTACAAAATCTGTATTCATTTAAAATCATTTCATTTGTTTTCTCTCTCTCTCTCTCTCTCTCTCTCTCTCTCTCTCTCTCTCTCTCTCTCTCTCTCTCTCTCTCTCTCTCTCTCTCTCTCTCTCTCTCTCTCTCTCGCCGTGATCACACGCGTGACGATGTCAACTACGACCACGACGACAACACGGAGAGTTACCACCACCAAGATGAGGCTCTGCGAGGGGACGAACCAAGCAACATGAACTCCATCGCCACAGAGGACGACCACCGCCGCCACAGAGGAGGCCGAGGGAGGGAGAATTCCACTTCCTACCACAACCACGACGCCTCCCGCTACACCCGCCCCAGCGGGCAGCAGCAGGCAGACACAGCTCCAGCACCGTCCAACAGCGTCACCAATGCCAACGACAGACACAGCTCCAGCACCGTCCAACAGCGTCACCAATGCCAACGACAGACACAGCTCCAGCACCGTCCAACAGCGTCACCAATGCCAACGACAGACACAGCTCCAGCACCGTCCAACAGCGTCACCAATGCCAACCACAGACACAGCTCCAGCACCGTCCAACAGCGTCACCAATGCCAACGACAGACACTGCTACAGCACCGTCCAACAGCGTCACCAATGCCAACGACAGACACAGCCTGGCCGGGAGCCTACATATTCCCTCCTCTTTCACGATTCCCGAGGGGAGGGGGGGGGTGGAGTAGCTCAGTTGCTAGTGCGCTGGCTTTGTATCCAGTTGGTCGCTATCAGCGTGAGTTCGAACCCCACGTTCGGCGGGAGATTTATTTCTCGGAGTCAACTTTGTGCAGACTCTCTTCGGTGTCCGAACACCCCCGTGTGCACACATGCGCACGAAAAAGATCCCACGTTCACAGCGACAGTCTCAGGGCTTGGAAAACACGACGACACGCATGCATCATCTCTCGTCTCTGATTATCATGATCGTATTTCGATACTTTGACGAGACAAACCCAATGCTGGTGTGTCGAAGAAGACAGCCACAGCGGGCTTGTTCGAGTATCACACCATATCTTCAGCATATTACCAATACCTGTCCCAATATATGCCAACTGGTCTAAGAGGACGTTAAACCCTAATAGTCAGTCAGTCAGAATTCGGGAAGGTGGTTTCGACACATCGCGGAGTAACATCACGGCTGCCAATACATCCCGTTCCATGAAGGATAGCGTAGCTATCACTGTGGATGAAGATCTCGTCGATTACTGCAGCAGAGCGTCTCCAGGCGATCAGGGAGGGGCACAGGGAAGTGCTCTACCTGTGGCGAGAGCGATCCCAACTCCAACCACAGCGCAGGCCACGGGGAGTCCCCCAACACGCCAACCCCGAGCCAGGAGAGTGGTTCCCCAGGCGAGGGGATTCCCCCCAGCTGTGCGGTGCAACAGAGAGCGGTCAGCACAGGATCCACACAACAGGCAGTGTCACATTACGCTATAACTGGAGCGTGCAGTGACGAGTTTGCTCACCGCACGGAAGGGACGGTGACACGGAGAATTAATTCAATTCAATACAACTTTATTGTCTGATGGAACAACAAAACATTTTCTTTTGGCTCGTGAATGCGACAACAACTGCTGAGCTTCGGGGGGAATCCCCGTGAATCCACCAACCTTGAAAGTGAAGGGGAATGACGAGCCGAGGGGAGAAGTAGCCTATTACATAGTTTTCTAAAGATTTTGATTGTTAATGTTTGTGGTTTGGTCGCTAGGTTAGCGGACAACGATTTTATAAATTGTTTGGCAAGTTTTGATTTTATATGTCTTACAGAGACTTATATCGATGAATCGTTCGAACTGAACCTCAATCAATCAATCAATCAATATGAGGCTTATATCGCGCGTATTCCGTGGGTACAGTTCTAAGCGCAGGGATTTTAATTTGTTTAATGGGTTTTTTTTATGCAATTTATATCGCGCACATATTCAAGGCGCAGGGATTTATTTATGCCGTGTGAGATGGAATTTGTTTACACAATACATCACGCATTCACATCGGCCAGCAGATCGCAGCCATTTCGGCGCATATTATCCTACTTTTATCCTACTGAATGCTGACTTCCAGTCATTTATTGCTCCAGCAAAAAAGGTTATCAAAGCAGGGAAGAAGGAGTGGAGATGTAGTTCTGTTACAAAACAGTTTTGCCCCGTAGTTTTCATGTGTGGAAGTCAGGTATGATAATTTGATTGCGTTTGAAACAACAAAAGGCTTCATGTCTGATGACAAAACTGTTATGTTTATTTTCTGCTAGATACCGCCAAGAGACTCACCAGCGTACATCCACTCCGATGTAGGTACAGGGATTGAACTCAATGAACACTGCATTGCAGATTTATGCAAAAAGAAACACGATTTTCACTTTTTTACATATATAGTCAAGTTTTGACTAAATGTTTTAACATAGAGGAGGGAATCGAGACGAGGGTCGTGGTGTGTGTGTGTGTGTGTGTGTGTGTGTGTGTGTGTGTGTGTGTGTGTGCAGGGGTGGGCACAATATCTTTGCTTGTAGCAAAAGTAATATTGTTTGTAGCAGAACTTGGCGCGAAGCGCCAAGTCGACGGCGCGAAGCGCCTAGTTTGCTAGGGGGGTCCGGGGGCATGCCCCCCCGGAAAATTTTTGAAAAAAAGGAAGCAAATGGTACAATCTGGTGCATTCTGAGGGTGATAATTGCCAGTTTCTGGCAGCAGATTTTGTCACTGATTTTTGTGGAAAATCGCCTGTTTGCCCCTTAACATACACTTAACATACCAGTCAATACACTTGGGCATACACCTGTTGGTACCCACTGTTGTAGATCGAAAGGCCTCAGCCGATTTACTGTTCAAACACCTGAACGCTAACCAAAACACAGAAGTAGTATTTCTGCAATAAATTTGATTGCAAAAGCCTTGTTGCAGTTGTAACGAGACACGGAAGAGGTGGCCCATCGTTTTGAGAATCTCCCAATTGCATCATTTCGTTGCCAATCCCTGTGAATCTTTTTCTATTAGCCCCCCCCCCCCCCCCCCCCCCCCCTCCCCGGCTCTTTCCGCTTTAAGTTTATTCAGTGCCTTTTGTTATCAACTTCCCTACCTGTCTCCCTATAACGGCAGGTGCAGATTTTACGTTGTTTAGGGATTCCCCTTCTGGCTTCACCCCCCCCCCACCCCCACCCTGCTCCTCCTCCAGTCATTCCAACACGAGCGGCAACCGGAATTAACTCAGAACGAACAAGAAGAGCAAACGCTCGATCGAGTCACTTTCGCAGTTCTGAATATTATATGAGGCATCAGATGGACAGGAAGAAATTGCTATTCACAACACAATACAGATGTAAATAATTTGATGTAAAGAATAATCCTATAAAGTTTGAATCAAATCCGATGAATAGTTTCAGAGATATGATATTTCAATTTTTTTCCTTCAAGACATACCTGTGACCTTGAAAAAGGTCAAAGGTCACCAAAGCAGACGTCAAAGTGTAGAGGTCACTGGGAGTCACGTTCACATAAAATTTGAGCCCGGTCACTTTTATAGTTTCCGAGAAAAGCCCAACGTTAAGTTGTGTGTTGCCGAACAGAAAAGGCTAGTTATCTCCCTTGTTTTTCTGATAACGTTCGTAAAAGGCTACAGATGTAAATACTTTGATGTAAAGAATAATCCTACAAAGTTTCAATCACATCCGATGAACTTTGTCAAAGATATAAAATGTCTAATTTTTCCTTTGACGCTGACCTGTGACCTTGAAAAAGGTCAAAGGTCAACGAAACCATCGTTAAAGTGTAGAGGTCATTGGAGGTCACGACTAAACAAAATATGAGCCCGATCGCTTTAATAGTTTCCGAGAAAAGTCCAACGTTAAGGTGGTGTCTACGGACGGCCGGCCGGACGGCCGGCCGGACGGCCGGCCGGCCGGACAGACTAACACTGACCGATTACATAGAGTCACATTTTCTCAAGTGACTCAAAAACAGATTCTGCACAACAAAGAACAGATCTATCACAATGATTCAATGTCGGTCAGTCGACCTTCAACAACAAGTTGTCTGCCAGGCGCCTACATCAAATTGAAATGAAAGTGAAAGAAGAAGAAGCAGTGAAGATGCTAGAAGAAAGCCACACCAAGCGTGATCACCGGGCAGATCTGCATTGGTACCTTGCATTTTAGATTGAAGTACAACGGCTAACAACACATTATGAAAGCCGTACCTTTTGAAAAATGAACGAATGTCCAGCGTTTTCCTTGCGCTTCGGGCGCTTTCTTCGTTTTCCCTCGCTTCCATCTTTGAAAAAGACGCGATACGACTTTTCCAGACTTCAGAACAGAAGAGTGCCAAAGAGTGCTCGATATGGTCAGGCTACACACCACCGATTGATCAGCCTTGGAATCAGCTAAAATAGATCTGGGGAAAAAAACACATAGCAAATTTAAAAAGAGCACTCTGTCGCAACTTGTCGCAATTTCGCCTATCGCAAAATCGGCTTCCCTTGTCGCAAAAAAATGCGACAATGCGACAGGTGCCCACCCCTGACTGTGTGTGTGTGTCTGTCTGTGTGTGTCTGTCTGTGTGTGTGTGTAGAGCGATTCAGACCAAACTACTGGACCGATCTTTATGACATTTGACATGAGAGTTCCTGGGAATGATATCCCCGGATTTTTTTCCTTTTTTCGATAAATGTCTTTGATGACGTCATATCCGGCTTTTTTGTAAAAGTTGAGGCGGCACTGTCACACCCTCATTTTTCAGTTAAATTGATTGAAATTTTGGCAAAGCAATCTTCGACAAAGGCCGGGGTTTGGTATTGCATTTCAGCTTGGTGGCTTAAAAACTAATGAGTAAGTTTGGTCATTAAAAATCGGAAACTTGTAATTAAAACTATTTTTTTATTAAACGATCCAAAAACAATTTCATCTTATTCTTCGTCATTTGCTGATTCCAAAAACATATAGATATATTATATTTGGATTAAAAACAAGCTCTGAAAATTAAAAATATAAAAATGATGATCAAAATTAAATTTCCTAAATCGATTTAAAAACAATTCCGTCTTATTCCTTGTTGGTTCCTGATTCCAAAAACATATAGATATGATATGTTTGGATTAAAAACACGCTCAGAAAGTTAAAACGAAGAGAGGTACAGAAAAGCGTGCTATGCAGCACAGCGAAACCACTACAGCGCTGAACAGGCTCGTCAGTTTAACTCCGTTTTGCACAAGCGGCAGACTACGGTCATTGTGAAAAAATGCAGTGCGTTCAGTTTCATTCTGTGAGTTCGACTGAGCTTGACTAAATGTTGTATTTTCGCCTTACGCGACTTGTTCTTTCTCTTGTGCAGCGATTTCAATGCACGCACCAGTCAAAGCAATGGGAAGTGTGTTGTAGATAATGTGATCAGGGGAGGGAATAAGGCTTTATTCCCCCCTCTGCTTCTTTACCTCTGTAAACTTGTAGGCGTAGTTATTTTTCGATAATGACCCAGCAACCAAACAAATAACGACCCAGCAACAGCCTGAATCCTCGATAGTGCAATGGGTTGAGAAGTTGTTCCGTTTCGGTACTACTTTTTGCGACTGAAAAGTTCCGAACGCTCTAACGTACGAAGTATACATCTCTGGAGCAAACAATACAAACATACCGCATTTAAATTAACAACTACAGGCCTGAACACATGAATCTTCATATAAAATCCATGAGTTCGGTTGTTTTCTGAATCTAGATCAGACGTTCATCACAAGCAATTTCCCAAGGCAAGTAACTCATACTTTGTCTAGCGACAAGAGTAGTTCCCCTTCTTTTCACTCAGTTTCTTCGACAACAGACTGCAATCCGACGGTCAGTTTTCAACAATATTTCATTTAATAAACAGATCACACGCAACCAAATGCACACATCTCATCAATTTAAACAACATAAAGCGGTTTCATACACTATTTTCCCCAAAAAACTTAACTTCATACAGTTTTTAACGTTGGAACACGGGTGCAAAAGTTCGTCTGCTAGTCCCATTTGACGAAAGAACATTATCCTAACCGATACCAAAACATATACAGAACACACAATATCTGCCTTTGCCGCCACAGCAGAATAACAGCATGTCTGTGTACTTGATTTTAGTCCAAAATAGGAAAACTGACAAGAAGTGTTAACAGAATGGAATGATTTGCACGGAACTATACAACCGCGCATTAATCGATCGCCTGCGCAGGTTGACTGGTTGAGTGAATAGGATTCGATCAAACTTTCGCAAAAAACCTCCTCTTTTCTTTGAATAACTGAAGAAAGGAAGAATAAAGAGGTTACATGCCGAGTCTCAGTGATTATCAAAAATAATGGTCTCAGTTCGCGGTCATGAAAAAGCTCGCTAAAGCTCGCATTTTTCATGATCCGCTAACTTCGACCATTATTTTTGATAATCACTGAGACTCGGCATGTAACCTCTACATCTTTCTAGAAAGGTCATCTCAGGACTGCATTTTAAATGGATTCGGGACTCGGTTATTGTATCTCTGCGACAAGCTGAGTTGTTCGATACTGAATGGAGCAAAAGAGTACAGATTTGATGATCAAGAGACCTATTTATCACAGTCTGGTTCCAGTCTGATTACTTCATCCTGTCAAACGACCTTTGCACAAGAGAGGTAATACGTAGAGGTTACATGCCGAGTCTCAGTGATTATTAAAAATAATGGTCGAAGTTAGCGGATCATGAAAAATGCGAGCTTTAGCGAGCTTTTTCATGACCGCGAACTGAGACCATTATTTTTTATAATCACTGAGACGAGGTGTGTAACCTCTTTATTCCTCCTTTCTTCAGTTATTCAAAGAAAAGAGGAGTTTTTTTGCGAAAGTTTGATCGAATCCTATTCACTCAACCAGTCAACCTGCGCAGGCGATCGATTAATGCGCGGTTGTATAGTTCCGTTGTAATCATTCCATTCTGTTAACACTTCTTGTCAGTTTTCCTATTTTGGACTAAAATCAAGTACACAGATATGCTGTTATTCTGCTGTGGCGGCAAAGGCAGATATTGTGTGTTCTGTATATATATGTTTTGGTATCGGTTAGGATAATGTTCTTTCGTCAAATGGGACTAGCAGACGAACTTTTGCACCCGTGTTCCAACGTTAAAAACTGTATGAAGTTAAGTTTTCTGGGGAAAATAGTGTATGAAACCGCTTTATGTTGTTTAAATTGATGAGATGTGTGCATTTGGTTGCGTGTGATCTGTTTATTAAATGAAATATTGTTGAAAACTGACCGTCGGATTGCAGTCTGTTGTCGAAGAAACTGAGTGAAAAGAAGGGGAACTACTCTTGTCGCTAGACAAAGTATGAGTTACTTGCCTTGGGAAATTGCTTGTGATGAACGTCTGATCTAGATTCAGAAACCAACCGAACTCATGGATTTTATATGGAGATTCATGTGTTCAGGCATGTAGTTGTTAATTTAAATGCGGTATGTTTGTATTGTTTGCTCCAGAGATGTATACTTCGTACATTAGAGCGTTCGGAACTTTTCAGTCGCAAAAAGTAGTACCGAAACAGAACAGCTTCTCAACCCATTGCACTATCGAGGATTCAGGCTGTTGCTGGGTCGTTATTTGTTTGGTTGCTGGGTCATTATCGAAAAATAACTACCCCTACAAGTTTACAGAGGTAAAGAAGCAGAGGGGGGAATAAGTAGAGGTTACATGCCGAGTCTCAGTGATTATCAAAAATAATGGTCGAAGTTAGCGGATCATGAAAAATGCGAGCTTTAGCGAGCTTTTTCATGACCGCGAACTGAGACCATTATTTTTTATAATCACTGAGACGAGGTGTGTAACCTCTTTATTCCTCCTTTCTTTAGTTATTCAAAGAAAAG
Organism: Littorina saxatilis; assembly: GCF_037325665.1. NCBI lineage: Eukaryota > Metazoa > Mollusca > Gastropoda > Littorinimorpha > Littorinidae > Littorina > Littorina saxatilis. Next base: position 10,527,032 of record NC_090260.1, read on the forward strand.
AGGAGTTTTTTTGCTAAAGTTTGATCGAATCCTATTCTCTCAACCAGTCAACCTGCGCAGGCGATCGATTAATGCGCGGTTGTATAGTTCCGTGCAAATCATTCCACTCTGTTAACACTTCTTGTCAGTTTTCCTATTTTGGGCTAAAATCAAGTACACAGATATGCTGTTATTCTGCTGTGGCGGCAAAGGCAGATATTGTGTGTTCTGTATATGTTTTGGTATCGGTTAGGATAATGTTTTTTCGTCAAATGGGACTAGCAGACGAACTTTTGCACCCGTGTTCCAACGTTAAAAACTGTATGAAGTTCAGTTTTCTGGGGAAAATAGTGTATGAAACCCCTTTATGTTGTTTAAATTGATGAGATGTGTGCATTTGGTTGCGTGTGATCTGTTTATTAAATGAAATATTGTTGAAAACTGACCGTCGGATTGCAGTCTGTTGTCGAAGGAACTGAGTGAAAAGAAGGGGAACTACTCTTGTCGCTAGACAAAGTATGAGTTACTTGCCTTGGGAAATTGCTTGTGATGAACGGCTTGAGCACGGCAGATGAGATTCAGAAAACAACCGAACTCATGGATTTTATATGGAGATTCATGTGTTCAGGCCTGTAGCTGTTAATTTAAATGCGGTATGTTTGTATTGTTTGCTCCAGAGATGTATACTTCGTACATTAGAGCGTTCGGAACATTTCAGTCGCAAAAAGTAGTACTGAAACAGAACAACCTCTCAACCCATTGCACTATCGAGGATTCAGGCTGTTGCAGGGTCGTTATTTGTTTGGTTGCTGGGTCATTATCGAAAAATAACTACCCCTACAAGTTTACAGAGGTAAAGAAGCAGAGGGGGGAATAAAGAACCTTTCTGTTAACAGTCATTGTGTTGGATCAGATCACCTACCTGTGACGCTCACTGTAAAGATAAAGTCGGAAACGGCAAAAACAGAGGAAACGGATAAAACAAGTCGCGTAAGGCGAAAATACAATATTTAGTCAAGTAGCTGCCATTTTTCAGCAAGACCGTATACTCGTAGCATCGTCAGTCCACCGCTCATGGCAAAGGCAGTGAAATTGACAAGAAGAGCGGGGTAGTAGTTGCGCTAAGAAGGATAGCACGCTTTTCTGTACCTCTCTTTGT
>NC_090260.1:10530669-10615669 GCF_037325665.1 Littorina saxatilis
GTGTATGCCCCAGACTGCACTGTTCAGACTATCACATCGTGTATGCCCCAGACTGCACTGTTCAGACTATCACATCGTGTATGCCCCAGACTGCACTGTTCAGACTATCACATCGTGTATGCCCCAGACTGCACTGTTCAGACTATCACATCGTGTATGCCCCAGACTGCACTGTTGAGACTATCACATCGTGTATGCCCCAGACTGCACTGTTCAGACTATCACATCGTGTATGCCCCAGACTGCACTGTTCAGACTATCACATCGTGTATGCCCCAGACTGCACTGTTCAGACTATCACATCGTGTATGCCCCAGACTGCACTGTGGTAGCAACAACATTGGGACAGTCTCTGTCTCCCCTGCCCCTCCTCCCTCCACCCTCGCAAGAAGGGTAAGTGCGGTGGGAATTCCCCTGGAAGGGAGAACTCATTATGTAGTTTTGGTATCTGCAGGTTGAAATGACTGCAGCTTGGCTGTTCACACACATGCGTGCCTTTGTCTGTCAGTGAGCCTATGCATACATCTGTGTTTGTGCGCTTGCACGGACAACTTATGAAAGCTTGACGGTTACTCCCGAGTGCGCGCGCGCGTTTATGTGTGTGTGTGTGTGTGTGTGTGTGTGTGTGTGTGTGTGTGTGTGTGTGTGTGTGTGTGTGTGTGTGTGTGTGTACATTTAGGCAGGTGTACATGCGTAACTTGACACGCTCACACATAGTACAGTACTAGTGCAATGGTTCAGACATGCATTCACATGTGTATACTTGAAGTTATTTTGTAAAGATGAAGCATTGCTTTCACTGAGAAAGAAAATTCTCCATTTTGTTTTGTGGTGTTTTTTCCTTCAAAAAGGAATCATAAAGTAGGTGTTAGTTTTGACAGCGGAAAAAAAGGGAAGTTGATGAGATTGGTGCAATAGACAAATAAAATAAAAAATAGCGGTTAAACACGCTTTCTTTTAATGATTAATATAGGGACTATCACGCGATTCATATAGCTATAAGCACATGGCTTTGTTGTCTACATAATATGTATGACGGTCTTTGTGTCCGTGACTGAGTGAGAGTCCAGTGAGTCCGACCCTAACACATTACCATCATAACAACAAATTATCATCGATGAAAGTTTCCATCTTTTTGGAACCTGGTCACAAATGGTTGATCAGTAATCGATTTTGTTGCCAAATCGTTCCACGAACCTGGTTACATTTAGGTGTCAGTTTAGAGGAACGATACATTGTTTTTAAACTGAAGGTGAGGCGATGGTATTTAGGACTGGACAAGGATGGAGAGGAAGGGGGAAGGAATGGAGATAGCGGATGTGGGCGGGACATAGAAGTAAGGAGGGAGGGGGAGGGTGTTGTAGTGGAGGTTTTGGAGCCAAACGTTCTGGCAAGTGAGTGCCAGAGGATACACGCTCTTGCATTGGCGGCAAAGCAGCAGCAGCAGCAGCAGCATTGAAGTGCGCGCGTCAGCAAGTGAACATTATTTGTGATCATGTCCGAAATAGAACAATGGTGTAAGGAGTCAAACCTTCCTTCAGCGGTGATCAGCGTCCTCGTGAAAGAGGGGTTCGATTCGTTGGCGGCCCTCAAATGTGTCGAGCCGGAGGATTTGGACTCTCTGAGTGCCAACATAAAAAGGGGGAATCTTGCCCTGCTTCGGGCAGAGATTAAAACCCTGCAAGCAAAAGATGGAGGAGGCCCCATGAGCAACGACACCGCCAGAGGTGCCAGTGGTTTGGCGGAATTGTTGGGGCGACTCAACATGGACGGTTCGCCACTGACGCCGGCAAGACCAAAAGGTGAGGGATTAAAGATCATCGACTTCGTTTCATTCTCGTTGACTGTGGAGGAGGAGGTGTCTCTTGGCGAAGGGGTGACAATCAAATTACCCAGTACAAAGCCGAAGTTATATCGGGTGTCACCCTCCGCCTGGATTGTGGCAAATGCCAGAATCATGGCCACACTCCTGTCCCGTGATAAAGAACACAGAGATGGTGGGGGAGTTAGGCTGCCGTTTCACCTGGCACTCTGTGCTCATCTTCGATGATGAATATCGACAGCGTCAGGCGGCCGACAAATTGTCCTGGGGGACCAAAGCACCACACCTGGCGACAGTTGTGCTTCGGGAGCGGGCTACGCCAGCCACCAAGAAGTCTGGCGGCAACGGCGGAGCCAGTGGCGCGCACCGACAGTGACAGACAGGACCGGGGGGCAAAGAGGTGTGCCTGCAGTACAACAAGGGGTCATGCGCCTATGGTCCACGTTGTATCTGCGAGCACGCGTGCAGCACTGAGCTGCGGCAAGGACCATCCCACAACCCAGTACTTAGCGAACCCTGGCAGCCACCCCCTGATATAGGATCCAGCACAGCAAATTGCCTCTACGGCCAAGGTAGGCCCCAACCACTCTAGTTCTTATGCAGCACAGAACTCTGACAATCGTAACTTTCTCTGTAGTAGTTCTTCCATTAGCGCAAAACTTCATATTTGGCAAAATGAGCTTGTAGATGATAGCGATAAGACCTTTTTGTTGGATGGCATAGAACACGGGTTTCGCATTATTGAAAGAGGCAGTGTAGTAACACCAGTAGAACATAAGAACCACAGATCAGCGATACAGCATAAAGTAGCAGTAGAGCAGGAACTCATAGATCAGATAAACAAAGGAAACTACGTTATTGCTTCAAAGAAGCCTACCATAGTTAGTGCCTTGGCAGCTATACCAAAAAACGACAAAGAAATTAGACTCATTCACGATGGCAGCAGATCTTATGGACAAGCAATGAACGATTACTCAATACCGGAAAGTGTTAAATTTCAAACATTAGGAGATGCCTGTAAATTGTCAAAGAGCGGATATTGGTGCGCTAAAGTTGATCTTCAAGCAGCATACAGATCTGTGTGTATATCCACCCAGAGAACTATCAGGTAACTGGACTCAAATGGTTTTTTGGTGATGACAAAACACCTACGTATCTACCGGTACGGTTGGCCTAGTGGTAAGGCGTCCGCCCCGTGATCGGGAGGTCGTGGGTTCGAACCCCGGCCGGGTCATACATAAGACTTTAAAATTGGCAATCTAGTGGCTGCTCCGCCTGGCGTCTGGCATTATGGGGTTAGTGCTAGGACTGGTTGGTCCGGTGTCAGAATAATGTGACTGGGTGAGACATGAAGCCTGTGCTGCGACTTCTGTCTTGTGTGTGGCGCACGTATATGTCAAAGCAGCACCGCCCTGATATGGCCCTTCGTGGTCGGCTGGGCGTTAAGCAAACATAACAAACAAACAAACAAACCTACTTATCTTTTTGACAGCAGACTGCCGTTTGGCAGTAACGTAGGTCCCGCTCATTTCCATAGGATTTCACAGGCTGTGAGACGGTGTATGATTAGACGAGGAATGAGTGGAGTAGTGGCCTATATTGATGATTTTTTGTTAGCAACAGAAACAAAAGAAGAGTGTGAAAAAATGCTTTTTACCTTGATTAGATTACTCAGAGAATTAGGGTTTAACATCAGTTGGTAGAAAGTGGTAGGGCCTACCCAGCGCATCACCTTCCAGGGCCGGACTAGGCTAAGAGGAGGGGGGGGGGGGTTGCCAGTGGTGGTCCAGGGGGATTTTCCCCCTGGCGGTGTCAAGGGGCAGAGCCCCTAGTGGGGGTCATGGGGCGAAGCCCCCTGAAGCTGATGGGAAGGTCATATTCTGAGATAGCAAAATGGTCGCTCCTTGAATGACACGGCATAAAATAAACAATAATAAAAATGTTTTAAATAAGTGAGGTACATGTTTAGGCTAGGGGGGGGGGGTTGCGCAACCCCCATAACCCCCCCCCCCCCCCCCCCTCGGTAGTCCGGCCCTGCGGCTTCCTAGGGGTGGACATTGACACCCAGGTGCGTCAAGGAGCGGAAGTTTAGAAGGTAATGTTTAGCAACTGAAAAGTAGTTTGTGGAGTATGATTGACTGATTGGTTGTTGCTTTTTGGGTCCAGCGGACCATATAGGCCAAATCAGGACCCCACAAGTTTAACATTACACATTTAAATTAAAGCAATTTCAATAAACACAATCAGGAACTTTACCCGAAGGGTACACAAAAGCTAAATCGAAACCCTACGTGTCAAGGATTTTTAAAATTGGTGGAGTAAGTATTGTGATTGTTCTGGTGTTTTATAGTGTAGGAATACCGTAAACTACCTTGTACACGCCCACCCCCTCTATGCACCGTTTTTGCCCAACAGTTGGAGGTGGGCTTTTACTAGGTACTGCACCCTGTGCCTGATCAGTTTCTCGTTAGAAATCTGAATGTTTGGTTGCTTGGTATACAATTGGTATTGGGACTTGTTTCTGTAGAAAAATATCCGCGGTCTATGTCTCTTTTAGTTTGACAAACACGAGTTTGTCTGTATGCAAGTGCCTCGTCAGAACGAAACCTAAAAGCAAATTATGAAAGAAATCTAAAACAAATGCTGTGACATAACTCAAGTGAAAACTGAAAAAAATAACTAAAGTTCTGCTTCGTAGAACCTGCGTTAGTCAACGCCAAATAAACACCACAAACACGCACACAGGGCAGCCAGTTCATTTGCACTGATTCAAGCCATCACACTATTTTCAACTTCAGAAGAGCTTTGAAAATCTCAGTTCTTTTTACATTTATTCAAGTTTTGACTAAATGTTTTAACATAGAGGGGGGAATCGAGACGAGGGTCGTGGTGTGTGTGTCTGTCTGTCTGTCTGTGTGTGTGTGTAGAGCGATTCAGACTAAACTACCAAACCGATCTTTATAAAATTTGACATGAGAATTCCTGGGAGTAATATCCCCGGACTTTTTTTATGTTTTCGATACATGTCTTTTATGACGTCATATCCGGCATGTTGTATAAGTTGAGGCGGCACTGTCACACCCTCATTTTTCAATCAAATTGATTGAAAGTTTGGCTAAGCAATCTTCGACGAAGGCCGGATTTCAGTATTGCATTTCAGCTTGGAGGCTTAAAATTTAATTTATGATTTTGGTCATTACAAATCTGAAAATTGTAATTAAAACTATTTTTTTATAAAACGATCCAAAACTACGTTCATCTTATTCTTCATCATTTTCTGATTCCAAAAACATATAAATATGTTATATTCGGATTAACAATAAGCTCTGAAAATTAAAAATATAAAAATGTTGATTAAAATCAAATTTCCGAAATCGATTTAAAAACAATTCTACCTTAATCCTTGTCGGTTCCTGATTCAAAAAACATATATATATGCTATGTTTGGATTAAAAACACGCTCAGAAAGTTCAAACGAAGAGAGGTGCAGTAAAGCGTGCTATGCAGCACAGCGAAACCACTACCGCGCTAAACAGACTCGTCAGTTTCACTGCGTTTTGCACGAGCGGTGGACTACGGTCATTGTTCAAAAATGCAGTGTGTTCAGTTTCATTCTGTGAGTTCGACAGCTTGACTAAATGTAGTATTTTCGCCTTACGCGACTTGTTTATTACTCAGCAACACTGCAGTAAGAGTATTAATGAACAATATGCCTTTATAACAGCATCTCGTCATTATAAACTCGGGTGAATTCTCTGTACCGCATGCGGAAGTTTACAAACACTAAACACAAATTATCCAAAAATAATGTGTGTGACTTCATTAGTCCAGAAGTGGGGAGTGAGCGTTTACGAGGTAGTATGCCCTTTGCACAGCTTTCGGCCCAAAGTAGGGGGTGGGCGTTTACGAGGTAGTATGCCCTTTGCACAGCTTTCGGCCCAAAGTAGGGGGTGGGCGTTTACTCGATACTGGGCGTATACAAGGTAGTTTACGGTAGTGGTCATTCGGTGATTCATGCAACAACCCGTCACTTCCAAGTAACGTCGTTAAACATTGGGTGGGTTACACAGTTAATCTTGTATTATCTTTTATAGCTATTCTGATGGACACGTGGGGGAATTCGGGGGCTGTGATTGGATGGTCTCTTCCGATCATCAAAGTATAATGCTACGGAAGTCGGCCATTTTTGCCAATATCCAAAAGCATATTGGCAAAAATGGCCGACTTCTTTCTTATCTTGTAACTCCACACTAAATACCCCACTTCCCCTCTGAAGTATTGATGTATATCCCATGGCACTAACATTCATGTAGTCGTTTATAACTGAGGTTGAAAAATTCGCTTCATGACGAGACAAGTATAAATGCCATTCACCCAAACTGAAAACTTCGCTGCCGTCTGCTCGCGTTGTACGGATTAGCTGTTCTCTTCTCCTCCCCTTGTTGCATCCTAGTCTTCAGTTGTTTCTAGTTTTCCGTTGATGTTGTGTTTTGGTCTTCTTCATTTCTAGTCTTGTTCAAAATTAAAAAACCTCAAACTTCTTTTTTGTTGCATACGAATGAACTAATAAAAAGCTGTTTAACAGCTGTGTTGTCAAATCGAGTTTTTTTTCCAAAGTCAGTGTGGCGCCTGCGCAAAACTAATGCGCATAAGAAACGGTGTCTGCTATCAAAACCTGAGATCAACGCATCGACGCAAAAACTGTCATTGTGTAAGTTTGGAACAACACATCAAGGTCAGAACAGCTATATAATCGCTATTGTATTTTCAGCGTAGCAATAGGGTCCGATATTTAGACTCGAACAAGTATAATGCGACTCGTCTTCGACTCGTCGGCATTATGCTTGTATCGTCTAAATATCGGACCCTATTGCTACGCTGAAAACACAATAGCTGTTAATATTTTACGGATACACATCCCAAAGTTGCTGTTCTTTGATATTCTGTAGAATTTTGATTGCTGTCACGCATATACCTTTTCCCGAGAACGACCGGTGTGTGTGTGTGTGTGTGTGTGTGTGTGTGTGTGTGTGTGTGTGTGTGCGCGCGCACGCGTGCGTGTGTGCGTGTGTGCGTGCGTGCGAGCGTGTGTGTGTGTGTGTGTGTGTGTGTGTGTGTGTGTGTGTGTGTGTGTGTGTGTGTGTGTGTGTGAAATGCATACTTACGTCGTCCATGCTTTGCAGCGCCTCCTGCAGACAGCGTCTGGTCGTGTTTGGCAGGAGAATGGCCTGGTGGACGGCAGGCTGGGGTAGGTCCAAGTCACCCAGAACACAACGCCTCACAACGTCTCCAGCTTGCTGCAGGTAACCAGCTGCCTTCCGCAATTTTTCTTGAACTGCATTAGGGTCCTCTTCTGTCTGAGGTATGATTGCCCCCATCAGTACTCCCCGGTTACGATCAATGACAAGCAGATCAACAAAGTCTTCCTCCAGAACTAAGTCCTCTAAAGGTTCTGTCTCGTCGCTGTTCATGCTCCTGGCGGCTGCCCCAGTGTAGAGGCTTCGGGAACCAGCGCCGTATAGGCCACATTTGCCTTGAGTCATTATTATCAAAACGTCTTTCTGCCTGGCCGCTTTGTCCTTGATCTTATCCATGCAGCAGTGGACTTTCTTCAGCGCTCTGTCTATGTGTACGACGTCACTGACCTCTGTACGCTTGGTGCTATCACTGTCGATTTGTTGAGTTGTCAGCACGTCGATCATGTCACCTCCTTGGGTGTATCTTTTTGTGACGTGCACCGTGTCAACATGGTGCGGGGGGATCATATAGACGTCCCTGTGCAGGTTGGGGAAGTAGGCGTTAAGAAACTCCCTCTGGAAACACAAAACAGGACTGTAGTGCACGAAGCCACACTGGGTGCCACCCAAATGGGCGGTACGAAACCGGGTGGTTGGTTTGGGGAAATAACCGACTTGCACAAGAGGCCACTCAGAGACCTCTTCAGGGGCAGAAACTTTGCTTCCTGATGACATACAGTGTACTCAGAGCCTCTACCTTTCACACCCTATATAACCTGTAGGTACACATCAGCCATGATGACATACAGTGTACTCAGAGCCTCTACCTTTCACACCCCATTTCAGGGGTGTACCTTAACTTTTTTTGCTACCGGCCAGGGGGGCCGGTAAGTCAAAAATTGAACCGGCCCCCCCAAATCCCAACCGGCCCCCAACTTGCCGGGATTTCTTACAACCCGCCCCAGCGGCTCGTCGCTTGCTAACCACATACACAAAAGACGTACATTCATACTTATAATGCATACATGTGGATTTGCACTACTAATAACTACCACAAACACACAGAAAACTTGATGACTAAAATGCTATGTTTTAATATAATGATAAATAACCTTGTTTTAATAAAGAATTTAAAATAAAAGCCGCCACAAAGAAACAAGAAATCAAAACCACATTCACACCCTGTCACACAATCACACACTAAACCTCACTAAAAGTTACCCCCTTTATGTACCCCAACCACACAATTTACAAAGTAATTTACTATGGAACTTTACTTACCACATAAACACACACTACAAAAGAGTAAATCAGCATTTTTTTTTAATTTAAATTATGTTTTTTGTTGTATAAAACCAAGTATAAAAAACTGACTACAAACAAAACATTTTTCTAAGTTGCTTTCTTGTTTTGTTTCTTTTTCTTTATGTCTGTGTTATTAATATTACTGTAAAAGTTGCATACCAGCCAAATTTACCACAGCTTAAGTCATAAATAATCAAAAGCATTACATTTCATTTCTATTTCCTAATGAAAACAAACAGATGTTCAGATTTCCTGATCCTAGAATTGTTCACAGGTGATCTTTATGCTTTTGATTCAGCAGAGTTGCATCCCTTGTCCTATTGTTGAAGGTCTGTCTTTTCTTCTTTATATAGTGGATCTGGGTGGGTTTTTTTTACTTCCTTAGTTGAAGGGAAATAATTGACAGCAGTAGTACTGTCACTACTTGTACTAAGTTGGTCAGCAAAGCTGGTGTTAACATATTTGGGAAAACGGTCTCAATGAGTATCCCTGCAGTCAATGACATAATTATATATACATTTCCCAGAAACTGGATCAGTGGTACATAGCAGGCACATCAAAGGAAAAATACAGAGGGCTAGGGGGAATATGTTTGCTCTGGATGGGCGGTCAGATCAAAGGCAGATGCATTGTAAAAGCTGGTTGGCCTTGAGACCTGGGTCAATGACCGTTACTTGCAATCTGAACACAGCTGCCTGTCGAGACACTGACCTTCTTACTCGGGGTCAATGACCGAGTTTTTATCTGAGAGGAAACTGTTTTACAACATGTGAAAGTCTCTGAAGGATTGGTGAGCGCAGGATAAGATCAGAGAGGGGGTGAAGTGAATAGCGCAAAGAGGGGGGACGGAGGGGGGGGGGTTTAACTATTTTGACTGCTGATGCAATCGCCAGCGGCTCGTGGCACTGGAGGGGTGATGACACGGTCAAGTGAGGCGGAGGGGGGTAGCTGTCTAGCCAATGTGTCTGACATTGATTGATGGTAGTCCTGAGTCCTCAAAGTGGGGGAAGGGGGGGGGGATGAGTGGGCAGTAGAGAAGTGACAGATTTTGAGATCGCCCGCAGAGATATTTGTTCGCCGGCCGTTCCGATTGACTACGTTGCCTAACGACTTTGTACTTCAGCAAAATTTGAACTCGCCCCGCGGGCGATTTCAGAGGAATTTCGAACTCGCCCGACGCGATTTGAAGTCGCCGCGGGCGAGCGGGCGAGCGCCAAAACTCACCCCTGCCATATAACCTGTAGGTACACATCAGCCCTGATGACATACAGTGTACTCAGAGCCTCTACCTTTCACACCCTATATAACCTGTAGGTACACATCAGCCATGATGACATACAGTGTACTCAGAGCCTCTACCTTTCACACCCTATATATCATGCAGGTAAAAATCAGCCATGATGACATACAGTGTACTCAGAGCCTCTACCTTTCACACCCTATATAACCTGTAGGTACACATCAGCCATGATGACATACAGTGTACTCAGAGCCTCTACCTTTCACACCCTATATAACATGTAGGTACACATCAGCCCTGATGACATACAGTGTACTCAGAGCCTCTACCTTTCACACCCTATATAACCTGTAGGTACACATCAGCCATGATGACATACAGTGTACTCAGAGTCTCTACCTTTCACACCCTATATAACCTGTAGGTACACATCAGCCATGATGACATACAGTGTACTCAGAGTCTCTACCTTTCACACCCTATATAACCTGTAGGTACACATCAGCCATGATGACATACAGTGTACTCAGAGTCTCTACCTTTCACACCCTATATAACCTGTAGGTACACATCAGCCATGATGACATACAGTGTACTCAGAGCCTCTACCTTTCACACCATATATACACTGAACAATTGGCGTGACACAAGTGTAAAGGGATTAGCGTGACATCAGTGTCTAGATATTGGTGAGACATCAGTGTCTAGAGATTGGTGTGACATCAGTGTCAGGAGATTGGTGTGACATCAGTATCAGGAGATTGGTGTGACATCAGTGTTAAGAGATTGGGATGACATCAGTGTCAAGAGATTCATGAGACATTAGTGTCAAGAGATTGGTGTGACATCAGTGTCTAGAGATTGGTGTGACCTCAGTGTCAAGAGATTGGTGTGACATCAGTGTCAGGAGATTGGTGAGACATCAGAGGCAAGAGATTGGTGTGACATCAGTGTCAAGAGATTGGTGTGACATCAGTGTCAAGAGATTGGTGTGACATCAGTGTCATGAGATTGGTGTGACATCAGTGTCAAGAGATTGGTGTGACATCAGTGTCAAGAGATTAGTGTGACATCAGTGTCAGAGATTGGTGTGACATTCGTGTTTAGAGATTGGTGTGACATCAGTGTCAAGAGATTGGTGTGACATCAGTGTCAAGAGATTGGTGTGACAACAGTGTCAAGAGATTGGTGTGACATCAGTGTTAAGAAATATGTGTGACATCAGTGTGAAGAGGTTAGGGTGACATTACTGTCAAGAAACTGGTGTGTCTTCAGTGTCAGAGATTGGTTTGACATCAGCGACAAGAGATTGGTGTGACATCAATGTCAGAGATTGGTGTGACAACAGTGTCAAGAGATTGGTGTGACATCAGTGTCAATAAATATGTGTGACATCAGTGTCAGAGATTGGTGTGGCATCAGTGTCAAGAGATTGGTGTGACATCAGTGTCAGAGATTGGTGTGACATTAGTGTCAATAGATTGGTGTGACATCAGTGTCAAGAGATTGGTGTGACAACCGTGTCAAGAGATTGGTGTGACATCAGTGTCAAGAAATTCGTGTGACATCAGTGTCAAGAGATTAGGGTGACATCAGTGTCAAGAGATTGGTGTGACATCAGTGTCAAGAAATTGGTGTGACATCAGTGTCAAGAGATTAGGGTGACATCAGTTTCAAGAGATTGGTGTGACATTAGTGTCAAGAGATTGGTGTGACATCAGTGTCAAGAAATTGGTGTGACATCAGTGTCAAGAGATTTGTGTGACATCAGTGTCAGAGATTGCTTTGACATCAGCGACAAGAGACTGGTGTGACATCAGTGTTAGAGATTGGTGTGACAACAGTGTCAAGAGATTGGTGTGACATCAGTGTCAAGAAATATGTGTGACATAAGTGTCAAGAGATTGGTGTGACATCAGTGTCAAGAGATTGGTGTGCCATCAGTGTCATAGATTGGTGTGACATCAGTGTCAAGAGATTAGTGTGGCATCAGTGTCAAGAGATTGGTGTGACATCAGTGTCATGAGATTGGTGTGACATCAGTGTCAGGAGATTGGTGTGACATCAGTGTCAAGATATTAGCGTGGCATCAGTGTCTAGATATTGGTGTGACATCAGTGTCAAGAGATTGGTGTGGCATTAGTGTCAGGAGATTGGTGTGACATAAGTGTCAAGAGATTAGTGTGTTATATTAGTGGCAGCGATTGGTGTGACATCAGTGTCATGAGATTGATGTGACATCAGTGTCAAGAGATTGGTGTGACATCAGTGTCAGAGATTGGTGTGACGGAAAGTTTCAGTCAGCGTGTAAAGCAACGAGGCTGTTGATGGTTCGGGTCGTGTACAATGTGACAATGATCAAACCCTCACAAAACCTGATACGGAGTCTGAACGTGCCTACATAATGATTTACCCTGAAAATTAACAATTTAAAGCTTGTAATGTCGGTGTACTTAGTGGCCAAGTGTTTTTTCACTTACCTCACTGTTTGACAACCCTGACCCTTGGTCCTCTGGTTCCTGTGAGCTTGCCATCGTGCTGCTTGGCTCTGACCTGAAACATCATGTACATCTAGACTGTGACATGGCTTGGTAACATTGTGTGTTGCCTGAAACATCATGTACATCTAGACTGTGACATGGCTTGGTAACATTGTGTGTTGCCTGAAACATCATGTAGGGGAGAGTTACTGATATCGTACCACTTAAGGACAAACAGCTCTATAACGCAACCATTTTATGCTAGGCACTTCAAATTGTCCATAAACACTCATCTCCTGTGCCTTCAACGTTCCGTATATTGTTTTCAATGAAAAAAACGCAAACTTGGTTTCAGTACGGATTTTAAAAAATCATCCAAATGGTACGAATTACAAGACCAGTTCTGTAATGCGTACCTGTCAGTCACTTATAACGTACTAGGGGTACGATATTAGTGACCTTGTGGTACAATATCAATAACTCTTGAAGCAGCGCTGAAGCCCATTCCGTTTGCAATGGCTGCCAGACATTTTTTCATGTCCTCTGATGTCCAGTTCGAGGGGGAAAGCATTTTTCTTAAACAACTTCAGGCTTCAGACTTCTTAATAAGTACTCCTAAAAGGATCATTTGGCAATTAATAGGAGGTTGTGTCATCCTGCATATCGTACCAGAAGTCATTGTTATCGTACCACCGGTACTATATCAAGACTCTGGCTGGTACGATATGCGTGACTTCGGTAGGCTGGACAATAAGTAGATCTAGCCTTCCACATGTAAAGCAAATGCCAATGTTTTGATCCAAATGCAGCCTACACTCAACAAGGTATTAATGAATAGTCAAGTTAATTTGCTCAGTGGTGTAGTCTTTGCATAGTCACACAAATTTGTCACTACGAAAATAACATCAATATGCGAAAAAAGTGAATTTTTCGTTCTTGCTGGTGGTTTTCTCGCTAGCTGCCATGTTGACACCGGAAGAATGCTTCTTTCCTACGGGGCTCTCCCCACACTTCAGCAGGGGCTTCAGGCATTCGTCATTTCGCGGGAATGGGGGTGGTACGATATGGATAACAGGTACGCAATCAGTAACTCTCCCCTACATCTAGACTGAGACATGGCTCGGTAACATTGTGTGTTGCCTGAAACACCACGTACATCTAGACTGAGACATTGCTTGGTAACATTGCGTGTGACATGAAACATCACGTAATCTGATACTGTTAAACGGCTTGGTAACATTGAGTGTGACATGAAACATCACGTAATCTGATACTGTTACACGGCTTGGTAACATTGTGTGTGACATGAAACATCACGTAATCTGATACTGTTACACGGCTTGGTAACATTGTGTGTGACATGAAACATTACGTAATCTGATACTGTTACACGGTTTGGTAACATTGTGTGTTACATGAAGAATAACGTAATCTGATACTGTTACACATATCTAGCTCTTTTAAAATGTATTATTAAAACTTGATAGGATTGTCATACATACTTTAGTGGTATATCAAATTTTCTTCAAGTGTTTATTGCACTATTGGAGTAAAGCCACATTCAATAAATTGGTGTACATCGTAAAATAAGTCGAACTAGAATATGTCAGTACTGCAATAAAACACAGCATACAAAATCCTCACTGACATATTAAAGGAAAAGTCCAAGGTTTTTAAATATCCCCAAAAACTTGAAAATCGAATGCCAAATGTTACAAACATCTCTGGAAAAATATTTTAAAAATTGAAAAAAAATTGTTGTTGTTGTAGTTGAAGATTTAGTGTTGCGGGGCTAACCAAGACAAGTCGCCTGGGGTCAAGTAGTGGTCACGTGGTTTTCGGTGCACTGTGACGTCGGTGCACTGTGACGTCACAAGTTATTGTGTTGATTCTACCACTAGTACCAGCTTGATTTTCACACAGAAAAGTCACCACTGTATGCCCGAAAAGAATGCCTCGGTGGAGAGCAGCCGCAAACTGCAACAACTCGTCAATGTCCCCAGGCATTTCATAGCACACTTTCCCTCATAAAACTCTGAGTCTCTTGTGGAAATGGAAGAGATGTGTGCAGCACAAGCGTGCAGATTTCAAAGTGTCGGGCACTTTCTGGACACAGATTTCGCCATTTTTCTGCATCACAAAAGTTGGCGTTTCATCCCTGAAACAAATGTTTTGACCACTGGCAGTGTCTTCCCTTCATAAAAGTCCGGAGAGGGCAGTATTACGCGAGGCTGGTACAGTCGACGAGCCATCGAAACTCCGAGGCGACATACGAACAGCGGATTATCTCACAAGAAGGAATGCGTTGAAGGTCAGAGTACATGCTTTTATTTTCATGCATACACGTAATCATTGTTTTGCTGCGCAGCGAATACGAATTGGTGCAGAACAGTGTGTCTGGGTCCAGCTGATATTCGCTGGAGTACAGATGCGCCACAGGCTAGATCTACAGAGTTACAGAACGGTCTGAGCTGAGCTAAGAGTAAAAGGTAGTCAGGGTGCGTGTGTCACGTTATCTATTCTATTCAGTAGCAAACTATCCCCTGATATCAATTCATGAAATTGGCAGCGTTTGCTGGAATCATGGTTTAATGCTATTTTTACCAGATCTAAACTTTTGGTGGATGTGCAACCGGTAAGGTAAACAGACACCTGCATCCTAGAGACAAGAAGATTACGAATTGTGCAGGGAAGTAATCTTTCTGTATTGACTGAGAGACGCAAAACCAGTCTAATTGCTACAACATGGATACACATCCAGACGACTTCCAGAGGGTGTCTAAATGTTCAGTGCACTGTATAGATCAGAAGCATACTTTCGAATTGATCTATACTCACACTCATTATCTCTCTTCTTTTACTTCCAGACCTTTCATCATCACTCACGGCCACTGGTCAGAACAGGCCACTAGACACTGACACCGTGACCATTCCAGATTTCCCGGTTCTCCGTGATCACAACGCAAGTCCTGTTCCTACTGTCCAGAATCACCACAGGAGAAAACCAACGTGCCATTCATCGTAAGATTTTTGTTTTGTTTTGAAAATTAGTGCCTTATTCTAGCTTTGCAAAAAACGAGAAAGTGTCTTTGACAGATACCATCCAAATAATACATTATGAAAACAAGTACAAGTTCATTTCTACTCATGTTAATCGTTTATGCTTTCTGTGCTGAGCGACATATGGATTGAATTTCTTTCGTAACTCACCTCCCGTCAACCTGCAAAACTATATCTGTCGAAGTAGTTTCAAATGTAGTATGCTTCCGAATAAAAAATATAAAAAAGGGTATTTTTTGAAATGTTTAATTATAGACCAAAACAAAACATTCACGAGTATGTTGTTGACCTGATGGTCTTTATGGTAGACAGCAAGAGTTGCATGTTCAAGAAGTTTAAGCAGTACATTTGAAATAGCAAGGTAATTTAAGGTGGTATAATTTTAATGGTAGGTTCCACTGTAAGGCGACATGGAGGGTATCTTTGACGGACTCATTCAACATTCATACCCATGCACATCACCTCAAACACATAAGCTTTGTTCTTGAGTCAAATTTATTGCCTTCATAAATATTGTGAATTTTTGTCCGTTTGCAGATTGGCTTATCTATGAATTTTTTCGAAAATATCTTGCGATCTACGTACGCATAATGTAACTCGTGAAGAAGAACATAAAAAGTTCGTCATGAGGAATCCAATTTGCATTTCAACCCATTTGCCTTCCTTATTGTTAATTTTTTCTTCATAAAGACTACTTGAAATAAACAAAATGTTTAACCATTTCAAGGCCTCTGAACACGTTTAAAAAAAATGCAGGTCTTTGCTCACTATATCAGATCTGCCAAGGCTCAGTTTACACAGGAAAAATCATCTGTCGACTTGAACACATACCAATAATCAACAGCCTCACTGCTTCTTGGAGCTGGATTTTGTGTGTGGAATGAATTACACATGTGGCGTTTTAAAAGTACATTCGTGCAGAAAGGCTTTAATTTAATAATTAGGTCTTCGTGATGTTCTCTTAAAATAACTAACATGTGTTCCCTTTATCGGGCCTCTGAACCAGTTTTGTGAATATGCAGGTTAAACTCGTGCTTTTTCTGTGTTATCAGTGTATTTCTCATCCAGGCATGGATGCGTCCTCTTAAATGGACAGCCCTTCCCGTGTAAACGATTGGGTTCAAAATCTCAAATCTTACCAGGCTTTTACATGGGATATGGCCACCCTTCCGTTTTGAAAAATACCAGAACTGAACACTCTGTATGGGTACTCTCTTTGCGAATGTAGAATTTTATGAATCAGTTTCTTAAACGCCACACGTGTAAAACATTCCCTAAAACATCCAGCTCCAAAAACCAGTCAGGATGTTTATTCCTGGTATGTTCAAGTCAAGAGATTTTTTTTCTATGTAAAAGTCTTCGCAGATCTGTGTAGTGAGCAATCCTGTTTTGAAAAAGGACGTGCCTTTAAGCCTGTATAGACGGTTTGATTGTTGAGATACCTGGTGGCAATGACCGCACGGGTGGCAAGAGGTATAGTATATAATGCACAGATGACAACAAACCGACCTGCATTTAAAAAAACCGTTAGGAGGCCTTGATAGGGGGAAACAGTTTGTTAATTTCCAGAATCTTTATGAAGAAATAATGAACGAGAAAAAAGTCTGGCCTTTAAGTAAATGCAAATTAAACTATGTATACTTTTGACAAACTTTTTCTGTTCTTATTCACATGTTAAAATGTGTGCAGAGATCGTTAGTTACTTCCAAAAAACCATGTTTCAGGCAACAGGCAAACGGACAATACTGGACACAGGCTATGCTGACCGGCTCATGGACTAACTACCTGATGCTGGAGTACACCAACAAAATGTTGCAGCATGTGAACCATGTACCGGACCACGTGACAACCCAGTATCATCTTCAAACCATGCAGGAATCTGTTCAACCAAAAATACTAGTTCAACACAGTCACACGATTTGTAAAAGTATATTTCAGCCTTCTGTAGCTCAGGGAGTTTGAACCCCACTCTTCATCCGTTTGTGAAAGTATTTCTGATTGTTTTGACTGCACAGGTTGGTAATGGTACGCTGATGCTTCTGCCGAGAAACCCCACTCGCTAGCGCACCAGCTGCCTGTTATGGGTAAGCGACGTGCCTGTATTTCCTGCAAAGCAAGACAGAATAAAACAGCAGCTTAGTTTGAGCTGTTAAGACATTCGTACCAGAGAAAACGTGTACGTGTTTGTTTGGAGAGGGTGGATAGAATCATAAGACACACTGTGTCTATGTGACGTAGAGCAGGTTTTCAAATTCATGCTGAAGCACTGTGTGATCGCTATTT
The DNA here is from genome assembly GCF_037325665.1 of Littorina saxatilis. NCBI lineage: Eukaryota > Metazoa > Mollusca > Gastropoda > Littorinimorpha > Littorinidae > Littorina > Littorina saxatilis. The sequence continues at coordinate 10,548,097 of NC_090260.1, forward strand.
TTTCTGGCATATATCTTACCTTGATTTCAGATAGACTGGGAACCGAAATGAGGATGTTTACATGAATAAACTATGCTGATATGTATGTGTTTAGAAATAAAGAATAGTTTTAATGATATATGATGGTGTGGGTTTTTTTTTAAACCCAATGTGATATTTTCGTATTTGAAAACAAATTGTACACTCTGTTGTCAATTTTACTTGCAGATAAATAAATCTATCATAATGGAAATCATCTGTTTGTGTTGTGTTACCCATTTTGATCAATGTTGAGTCGTCCATATCCCTGTGTGTACGCATAGTATGCAGTTTGAAGATAGTAGATGTCCGAGCAAACATAGGAGGATGTGCTGTTAGGCTGTCTATCTCCTCATCCAGGTTTTCCAGATATTTGAATTTCGTTCCCTCTTGGAGTTTCTGCACTGACACCTGATAAGCAAAATACACGTATCACTCTGTGATCATGGCAAAATGTATCATCTGTATGCCCCGTTCAAAAATTACCTTGAGATTCTAAGGTATACACAGAAATTGCAGTGGATCACAAAAACAACACGAACAGTAGTAGGCCTACATATATTCAGTTTAAAAATTCATGCAATGAGAGTCAATAACCCGATTTAACCCTAGGTAGATTCAGGGTCCCACTGACTGAATCTCATGGTTGCTTTTCGGCACACACCACACATTTTTAATGGGACTGTGGGGTTTTGTTTATACAGTAAAATATATAGTAGCAACGTACTGTCTGTTCGTGACGTTTGAGAATACCGATCTATGCACTAACGCATTGTCTTTTTGTTGTGTGACTGTCCGATATTGCGTACTCCTAAAAATCAATGATCAAAAAGTTTGAACTGCTGTAATCGTGTTTCAGCATAATATGTCTGACAGTGCTTATTTGCTTCCAAAACGGCTTGCGATATCACGCCATCAGCGTTTCTCCACTGCTCAGAAAATCTTATGATTTCAGATCTAGTTTGAGATCGGAAATCACGTGTGCTCGTTTAAAAAACTAAATTCATTTATTACTTCCCTTTGACCGTTTCGTAAGAAAAATGTCAGGATCACTATTAGTATTAGCACATGAAAGCAGCCCACCGCCATTTTAAAAAAAGTTTCACTGTTTAGTGGTGTCGATGTCATGTAGTGTCTTACTGTCGCAAATAAAAATACCAGGATAATTGCAGTTTTGTCCGCAAGAAACAGGCTTTGTGCAATGTTAACTTGCTGTCTACATGTTTCGTTGTGTGACTGAAGAATTACTAAGAATTCCAAGAAAAAATAAGGATAGTCGCGTGTGAACATCACTGTGGAAGCATTTATTATAAACTGGGCAGTTCAAGGACGAAATCCTTGATTAAAGATAGGAAAATAAACACCACCAGATGCCTGAAATAATAGCATAAATCCATAATCTTTACATGCTTACAGATCTGTGGAAGCACATCAACTGATCTGTGAAAAACACACCTGACTTCGATCTAGCATGCAAGAGGTAGCGACTACGGACTAGTGTGTCAACATCACAACAAAGAGAATCACATACCATTTCGTATTGCCGCTTATGCTGGCTCTGTTTCAAGCAGTTCCTTGTGGCCTCGCCAGCATTTTGACGACGAAGAGGCTCAAACGGGCACGCTAAAACCTCAGGCTGGCTGAAAACCGGTCCGTATTCCACTTGTCTTCCTCACTGCTTGAGCCGGCCATGTTTGTTGTTCAAGGCTCGTGACGTAGCACACGTATGTGCACAAGGTCATGAGCCAAGACTGCGCGCGCGATGGAACGATTCAGAACAACCAAAAACGAGTCAAAGTATACTTTTTGGATTTCTGTGTTCATTTTTACACACGCATTTGTGGTTAATGAATTAAGAGGGTCAACATATCAGAAGTGACCCTAAACCTTGGACTTTTCCTTTAACGTACTAGGAAAGTGGCTGCATGCAATATCTACCCGATACAAACGATGTTTACTCTCATTCAGTCATGAACGTCACAGTGAAATACTGGTCTATTGAGCAACAGTCTCTGGGTTGCCAAAGTTTGCATTTTGCGACAAGACAAAAGTTTGACTGTGGTCTCCACGTACCTTACGTCTTGTTGAAGAAACGCCCACCGAACGGGAGAACCATCTCGTGACACGATCAACAAGCACAAAAGTCAGACTGATACTGCAGTTTTTGTCGTCAGCCAGTTATCAGCAAATACACTCTAAAGTTTTGCTCTGATAACATTTTGTTTCTCGATACTGGGTCAGACAAGGACACTTAAAAGATAATTCTGCGCGCATAGTTGAAATATGTGTTCACTGACTCGCGCGCTGGTGTGTGTGTGTGTGTGTGTGTGTGTGTGTGTGTGTGTGTGTGTGTGTGTGTGTGTGTGAGTGTGTGTGTGTGTGTTCAAGTTGCGTGCGTGCGTGCGTGCGTACGTACGTGTGTGTGTGATATAATTGAAGAAAAGGCATTTTTTACCCCGAAAAGAGTCATCTCAAAGTGAGAAGACTGTATAACAGCGGAAAGGATGTTTACATTTCCGACAAAACCAAAGAGTAACTCATTCCCATTGAAGACTAGTCTGTTGTTTCCATATTAGTATAAATGAACTGGTCAACGAAGTCGAATAAAAAATCCAGAGAAGGCGTACTAATAAGATTGTTCATCGACGACTAGTTAGGCCAAATAAAAATATAATTATGTTGGTTTAGGGTAACCCAACCGACCCTATTTTTTTTCCCCGCCGACCCTCAAACTTTTTGTTCATTTCACACAAAAAACAAAAACTGTTGGCACATTTTGCGAACCATACCGAGACTATAAGGGAAGTAACCTCTTTTAAAATCGACTAAATTCAAGAAAGAAACAAGTCGCGTGAGGCGAAAATACAACATTTAGTCAAGTAGCTGTCGAACTCACAGAATGAAACTGAACGCAACGCAACGCAGCAAGACCGTATACTCGTAGCATCGTCACTTCACCGCCCGTGGCAAAGGCAGTGCCAGCGAAATTGACAAGAAGAGCGGGGTAGTAGATGCGCTGAGAAGGATAGCACGCTTTTCTGTACCTCTCTTCCTTTTAACTTTCTGAGCGTGTTTTTAATCCAAACATATCATATCTATATGTTTTTGGAATCAGGAACCGACAAGGAATAAGATGAAAGTGTTTTTAAATTGATTTCGACAATTTAATTTTAATAATAATTTTTATATTTTTAATTTTTAGAGCTTGTTTTTAATCCGAATAAAACATATTTATATGTTTTTGGAATCAGAAAACGATGGAGAATAAGATGAACGTAAATTTGGATCGTTTTATAAATTTTTGTTTTTTTTACAATTTTCATATTTTTAATGACCAAAGTCATTAATTAATTTTTAAGCCACCAAGCTGAAATGCAATACCAAAGTCCGGGCTTTGTCGAAGATTACTTGACCAAAATTCCAACCAATTTGGTTGAAAAATGAGAGCGTGACAGTGCCGCCTCAACTTTCACGAAAAGCCGGATATGACGTCATCAAAGACATTTATCCAAAAAAAAGAAAAAAACGTTCGGGGATATCATACTCAGGAACTCTCATGTCAAATTTCATAAAGATCGGACCAGTATTTTGGTCTGAATCGCTCTACACACACACACACACACACACACACACACACACACACACACACACACACACACACACACACACATACAGACACACACACATACACCACGACCCTCGTCTCGATTCCCCCCTCTACGTTAAAACATTTAGTCAAAACTTGACTAAATGTAAAAAGAGAAAAAAGACCGACCGACCCTGAACCGACATATATTTTTATTTGTAGACTGATCTACGAAGACGAATGAAGTAGACTGAACAAAAACAAAACTGTTGCTAAAAACGGTTCTTCTTCCAGTTTATATCATTTCCCCATCGTGTTGAGGTTCATATCCCTCCCTTATAAAACTGAAAGTTCTCCGTTTTCCGTATCCAATCATACCAAATCATACAAAGCGATATATCTCTTTGTTTGTAAATGTCAGTGGTTTTCTTTCTTTTGACTTTTAAATAGGGCCGAACCTCTTCACGTTATACGTATGACAACATTTAAAGAAGTTACTTCTCTTTACTAAGGCAATTCGCTAAGCGATCTCTTTTAAATCCACGCCACCACAGCAAGAAAACGGCAAAAATGTTCGTCGGTATACATATTCATTGTTATACATCTAACCATACTAGTTTTAAAGTTTCATTATATTGTTATAGAATATGTATGTTTGCAAATGTTGACCATCGCAGGAAGAGCGCTCACCATACGATGAAAACCCAAGGCAGAAAGGAACAGTGGGTCTCTTGACAACTCCCGATTGCCATCACGGTTTCTCTCAGGCAAGACGTCATTATTTTGAAACACCATTCTCAAGCAAGCAATGAAGGTACGAAAATATAAGATATTTGGTGGCTTCTTGTTAGACCAGCTTTTTTTGTCGATCCGAGGGGAGCATATTGCCTCCTGTTTCATCTTTATCGACCGAGGCCGAACGCCTGTTTGGTGTAAGAATTATGCAAATTGTCGTCATTAATGTTGCCAGTTGGATTGATTTAAAAAAACAAAAACACCACAAATTCGATTAATTGTGAAATTAAGCATTCTTTATTGACTGGGTGACTTGATTTGTACCCAAAAATATCTGGTTAAGAGCAGAAGATAATACTTTTAATGACGGAGTGTAGAACCCAGAAGCATACACGATAAAACAAACGTCTTTTTCTCTCTCTTTTTCTTGGGGGGGGGGGGGGGAGAGAGAGAGAGAGAGAGTCTGGCATGGTTCATGAAAGGTGTAGTTTCCGGCAATATTTTTTTTAAACTTTTTGAATATTTGACTTGTAACCGATTATTTGGTTTCATTAATGTTGTTTTTATTTACTCGCTTTATTCAATAATGCCATTATTCTTCAGCGGATCCAGACAGCATTGAGAAAAAACTGAAACCTGCGTCTATCAAAATCGTAAGTTGTATGTTTTCTATCTCTAGATGAACTATGAGATTCGATGGCTTGCCTGCTAGGTTTGAGCTTATAATACAAATAACTCATTGAGAACACAATAAACTGAAGTCTCCCACTTTTGAACATTCTTTCTGTAACCAGTTTTGAACACTCTTTCTAAAACCAGTTTTGAACACAGCTGGGTGTAGTAAAAGCAAAAGGTAACACATACAAAACACTCATGTTCGTTTGAACACTAGTGTTTACCAAATGATATATTTTGCCTGTAGAGTTATGTCCTATGTCAAAGTTTGTTCAAAACGGATTCAAGAAGGGTGTTCCAAAGTGGAACACTTCACTTTAGAGCGGGAATCTCTTTAGCAGACAGATGATGTAGCTAAAGGTGCCTCCTCCCAGCTGTTGGCTGATCTGGCTGTGCTTCCTGTATATACAGAGTGATAGTTTCCATGATTAATTTCACAGATTGATATAGGTGTGACCTAAAAAAAACTAATTCAAATATATATTTTCTCTCTGCACATAAAACAGAAAGAGAAAATGTAAGCGTTACGCCCTCACGGGTAAGCCATTAGGAGCATGTTAGACGGAAAAACCTGACTTTGTCTTAAAAACATGGAGTTGTAGACAGCTGGCTGCCGGCTGCTAGTTGAGACCTGAAATGGGCTAGGGACCGAGTTGGGTCGTCTTGGGTCAGTGCTGTAATGGTTACTTTGTGCTATGTTGGCTGATCGGACACCGGGGCTTAATATTTTTGCCAGACTGCCGATTTTTTATAATCTGTCTAGTCTAAGTGGCATGCCTTTATACCGTGTGAAAGGATCAATACATCTGTAGTTATATACTTCGTTTTGTTTGTTTGCACAAGAACGAATATATATTTTAGGCAGATGCAACTGACAGTAAAACACTTTTTCCTTATATTTATATGGGAGATTTATACAGCGCTTGACGTTCTCTAAGCGCTTTACATATTAATTTCTGCCGTGTGAGATGGAATATTTTACACAATTATATCACGCATTCACATCGGCCAGTAAATCTCAAGCCATTACGGCGAATATTTACTTTCCACGGCCTATTACTCCAAGTCACACGGGTATTTGGTGAATTTTTTTTTTATCTATACCTATACATTTTTGCCAGGAAAGACCCTGTTGTCAATCGTGGGATCTTTAACGTGCACACCCCAATGTAGTGTACACGAAGGGACCTCGGTTTTTCGTCTCATCCGAAAGACTAGCACTTGAACCCACCACCTGGGCTAGGAAAGGGGGAAGAAAATTGCTTACGCCCCGACCCAGGGTCGAACTCACAACCTCTCGCTTCCGAGGCAAGTGCACTTTACCAGTTGGCCACCCTTACACTGGTGCAATTCTGTAACACATGTTACATAGCCACTGGTGAATTAACAGAGAAAAATAAAGAAAAACGGTCATAAAATTATAGGTTGTCGCATCCATGGGAGGTAATCGGAACCGACCAAACAGACTGAGCTAGTAGTGCGATATATGTCGTGACAACCGGGTGACAGGATAAGTAAAGTAGCGCGACAAATGTCGCGACAACCAGCCTAAGGGTAATGAGCATCTCGCACATCCTTAGTTTCTCCTTTTTTATTCGACAAGTATGCTTTTCGTGACTTTCACTACACAACTATATGATACTTTAGGGGTGTTTCAGGTTAAAATAGGTATTTGTAAAGTTTTACAGACGGCAAGTGTAACGTAGGTTACACAGTGCAGTCAAGGGGAGCTCATCAAGATATCGGCCATTATTCAGCTTTTGTTGTCATTGCTAAGGAATCAGTACCACAGCCTTTACCTAAACGCCAGTTATCTTTAAAGAAGAGACGCCATATACATAATTTGGTATAGGATTGCTGTTGTTGTTGTTGTTGTTGTTGTTGTTGTTGTTGTTGTTGTTGTTGTTGTTGTTGTTGCTGTTGTTGTTGTTGGTGGTGGAGGTGGTGGTAGTGGTGGTGTTGTAGTAGTTGTTGTTGACCGTATACATACTAAAAAAAAACGTACACAAATCTTAACGAGACACTACACGATGATGATGATGATGATGATGATGATGATGATGATGATGATGATGATGATGATGATGATGATGATGATTATGGGAGTCCAGTCTAGTTGTATAGTTGGTTGGTTATTTAGTCAGTTAGTTTTGGGTTAGTTAGGGGTGCTTTCTTTTATCCCTCCGACAACAAAGTCTTGAATCATTTTCAATATTATCATATTTTTAATATTTTCGTTCTGTTACAGACCTGCAACAGTTCTCTTTTTCCGAAAGGCAACAGTGATTTAGATTATGTGGCTTTTAACCACGATCTGCAAAAGATCACAGAACTAGTTAACCTGGCTTTACCGTCGAACCGTGCGGCAAGAATAGAGGGGAGACTGAGTGTAACTGGTGAAGACAAAGAAACAACATTACCGAGCCGACAGCTACAAAACTCGACATTGCTTTCAACAGACGATAAACGAAGAATGCAAAGTAGCTATGAAGATGTTTGGATCAGAAGCGAACTTGTGACAATACAACGGGAAAACAGTATGACACAACTGACTGAACAGATGAAAAGACTAGAGGCCATTCAAACATTTGATGTTTCAAGATCTGTGTCAGAGGAAGAACAAGTTGGTTCCACTCCTCAACCGGTGTTTGAATTTCGACTGTCAAGCGATTGGGACATGGGTCCGGTAAGCAAGTTATGTAACTGTTCTCATAGATTTAACAGTTATCACATTACTGGTCATAGGCATTTTTTGAACAACTTAAGAGCCTGCTGGTGCCATTTGTTCAAATTCTTCTCACGCAATGTCAGACAAACAAGAAGAAACAAGTCGCGTGAGGCAAAATAACTACATTTAGTCAAGCTGTGGAACTCACAGAATGAAACTGAACGCACTGCATTTTTTCACAATGACCGTTGTCCGCCGCTCGTGCAAAAGGCAGTGAAATTGACGAGCCTGTTTAGCGCGGTAGTGGTTGCGCTGTGCTGCATAGCACGCTTTTCTGTACCTCTGTTCGTTTTAACTTTCTGGGCGTGTTTTAGGGTGTAATTTCATGATGTGTATGTGTGACTGTGTGTGTGTGTGTATGTGTGTGTGTGTGTGTGTATGTGTGTGTGTGTGTGTGTGTGTGTGTGTGTGTGTGTGTGTGTGTGTGTGTGTGTGTGTTTAAAAAAAATTATTTCATGAATACATTTTCAAACATCAGAATGAAGATGGGCGATGTACTGTATGTCGATCTGTTCTTGAGTCCATGATTGTCTATGCAACAGACAATTACACGAGCCAATAACTGTTTGCAGATGGCGACTTGCAGGGACATCGAAATAAACGACGCAAGCCCACGACGAGAACAGACATGTGGTGGAACTGCTGGAGGACATTACTCTCTGCGGCGTTTTGAAATGGCGCAAAGACAGTATCGTTCAAACCAGAAATGTATGAACAATGTTCCTGAGCGTATACGGAAGCAAGGGCCTATAGTGGTTATATAAGACGTCGGCCCCCCAAGTGGTACGTCGTGGGTTCGAATCCCGGCCGCTCCTGGCGGGTTAAGGGTGGAGATGTTACCGATCTCCAAGGTAAACTTATGTTCAGACCTGATAGTGCCTAGTCCACCTTCGTTTGTACACGCGAGCACAAGACCAAGCGCGTACGAAAAAGATCATGTAATCAATGTCAGAGTTGGGTTGGTTATAGGAACACGAACATACCAAGCATGCATCCCCCAAATGCGGCGCAAGGCTGCCTAAATGGCAAATAAAAACGGCCATACACGCAAAAACCTTGGGGGTTCAGCCTGATTGTTTTGTTGACACTTCGGAGATCACACGTCAAAGACGACTCAGTTTGGTGGGCTGAGCTATAGCACTATTCATGATCAGAAAACGATTGGTGAAAACGGTATATTGAAATCCAATTACACGTTGACTCTATGCATCTAGGTCTGGGTCGGCTGTTTTGCTTTGCGGTTTGGATGCTATTCCAGGGGCGTATCCAGGAGGGGGGAAGGGGGAGGAGGGGGTTGTCCGGGGGTTCCCGAAACCCCCCTAGCCTAAAAAAAATTAAAAAGAGAGACAAAAAATTATGAACAAAAATTAATAAATTTGAAAATAAACGAAAACTGATGGCTCAGATCGCACCAGACTGCTCCATTTTCCTTGATCTTTATCAAAATGTTTCGGGGGGGGGGGGGCGGGGGGGCATGTCCCCGGACCCCCCTTAGAGCCGGCCTTTTTATTCTAAATTACGGTTTTGGAAGGTAGTTTGGTAATTTCCTGGCTCAGGTTGCACCAGATCGGGCACATTTTCTTGTTTTGATCCAAATTTGTCTTCGTAAATTTACATTTTTGAAGGTGTATTAGGAGAAGTTTCTTGGTTCAGATTGCTCCATTTTCGTGCCCTCAACTAAACGCTTCGCGTCGTCGAATTGTCCCTAAAATAAATTTGGAAACCCCCCTTTGAAAATGATGTGATGCGGGCTGACTATCGAGTGTAAATAAATCAAAAGAACTTGAGAGGAAAAAGATGTTTAGCTAGATCAGCAGTCTGCCAACCCCAGTATCACCACACTCCGCCCACAAAGTACTCTCTGAATTGATTGCTTCGACCATTTTGAGCTCTATAAAACCACTTTTGAAGATAAGTCACAAGGTATAACATCATTAAAGGTACTGAACTTGTCAAATCCAGGTGCACGGAGCCCCTGGGGCTTTTAGTCATACCTCAGGCAGCTATCCGTTAGAAGAACTACCAAGTTTCATTGACTTGCACCCAAAGAGTCAAGAACTGCGATTTTTTTTACGAATTAATTTCGGACTCTGTCCCGGCTGGTCTTGGCCTATTTTCGGATCTAAATTTAGATCAGGTAGATCACCACATCATGCACAAAAAGACAGTCACTAGCAAACTATGTCAGACGTCATCATGAGTTTGTGTAAAACAAAATGGAGGCCGGAATCACTCAGTTGAATCGAACTCCGACCAAAACACCACGTAATAACTAGGTTAATTTATGCACTCGCGTGAACAAGAAACTGTCGAGCTTCACAGATGTCGTCGTTGGGTAGTTTTGGGTTTGTTTTACTACCATAGGACGATTTTTGAACTGTAAATGCACTCAGCTGCAACAAAAACGCAAAACGAAGGCTGTGAGCTGCACTGTGCCTTTAAGGATTTCATAATTTGTGTCTCTTGTTTGTCCATTTTGAAGTTTTTGTAAATGTCTGCTTTTGTCAGTCCTGAATCATGTTAAATTGACGTTCGAATAAATTACTTTTCATGTTTTAAGTTCTACATTTAGTCAAGTTTAGACTTAAAGGTACTGAACTTCTCAAATCCAGGTGCACGGAGCCCCTGGGGCTTTTAGTCATACCTCAAGCCTATCCGTTAGAAGAACTACCAAGTTTCATTGACTTGCACCCAAAGAGTCAAGAACTGCGATTGTTTTACGAATTAATTTCCTACTCGGACCCGGCTGGTCTTGGCGTATTTTTGGATCTAAATTTAGATCAGGTAGATCACCACATCATGCACAAAAGGCACGTCACTAGCAAACTACGTCAGACGTCATCATGAGTTTGTTTAAAACAAAATGGAGGCCGGAATCACTCAGTTGAATAGAACTCCGCCCGAACACCACGTAATAACTAGGTTAATTTAAGCACTCGCGAGAACAAGAAACTGTCGAGCTTCACAGATGTCGTCGTTGGGTAGTTTTGGGTTTGTTTTACTACCATAGGAGGATTTTTGAACTGTAAACGCACTCAGCTGCAACAAAAACGCAAAACGAAGGCTGTGAGCTGCACTGTGTTTTTAGATAGTGTTGAGCGATTCCCAGAAAACTACGGCTGTGTGTGTGTGTAACTTAGTACTTTTCATAATGTTTAAATGTTTTTGCATAATGATGCGAGTTATGTGCCGATTTGTGCATGATAAATAAATGTTTCCAGTTAATACGTGTGGTTTTAGTCTAAAAGCTTGTGTTGTTTTTAAATTTAGTCAATTTTGAATACAAGTTTGCACTCAGACGAGAACAGAAGACTGTGTGTGTGTGTGTGTGTGTGTGTGTGTGTGTGTGTGTGTGTGTGTGTGTGTGTGTGTGTGTGTGTGTAGAGCAGTTCAAGAAAAAAACAACACTACCAGACAGATAAAACTTTACATGTGCATTTTTCCAGATTATATATTATATCTTTCATGACGTCATATCCGGCGTTTTTGCAAAAGTTATGAGACCCTTCTGGGGTTACCTCATATTCTAATGCAGATTTATTGAAACTTGGGTCACACATTCTTTGACCATACTATGGGATTGCAATCCAGACTATGGGATTGCATTTCAGTTCAGAAGCTTATACATCAGGTAGTTAATGTGTGAATTAACTGAGTCGTCATTAAAATCGCATGTCCACTAACAGGTTTACAAATGATTGCATTTAATCCCTTATCAAATTTCTGAATCCAAAAGCAGAAAGGTATGTTCGCTCCAACAATAAGCTCAGAACGAAAGACAATCGGTTTATGGCGATGTTGACCAGCTCCATCCGTTTCTGTTCAGGGGTTTAGCTTCCTAGATTAAGTACATGTACAGTCTCGACGATTACTGATTCCAGGTTTTTAAGGTCGATCTTTTTTCATATCGCTTGATGCAACTTGCTTTTCTACAGAATCAAAAACCAAGAAAGGTAGGTTGTTGGAACGTTTGTTATTGACAACATTTTGATTCTTAATTTTGGAACGTTGGCAGTCTCTTTGCTTTTGGATTTGCTTTTCTACAGTTTACTCCATCTACACAGACACACACATACACTAACAACCACACACACACACACACACACACACACACACACATACACACACACACACACACACACACACACACCCACACTAACAACGTACTCACGCTTTGACAAGCTTACCACTTCAGCCATGATGTGGAGAGATCTACTTCTTTCACGGAAGTGACCGAACAACTATGAATGACGTCTTGGTATGTGCGAATTACACCACAGTCTGTATCTTTTGAAGCATTGATTTCTTGATGACGTCTTTCTGTGTCTGAATGCGCGAATAGTTTGTTCTTTACGCTCTCTTTGTCTTCTCTGTACACAACTCTGTCCTTCATAATTCAGACTGACAAGCCCCATGAGCGAGCCACTTTCAAATGGCAGCTAAACTCGCGTATGAAAACAGTACTGTCATCTGGGATGCCGTTTGCAGTATTCTCAGTGTTGAAGAATGTGTAAAACGAAGAAATGAGTTGAAGTGGGAGATATGAAAGCCATGTGTTCATCTGTGGGCTTTTGGAGGGACGATTGCGAGTTTGATTCCGTGTGCTGCCATGCTCCTAAAACGTGTAACATACAATCTTGCACACGTTTGCTTAAATTAGTAGCCAGGGGCGGATCAGTTCATTTTATGGGAGGGGTTTCCCAAACTATATTGTGAAGATATGGGTGTGAAGGCGCGAAGCGCCGAGCTTGCTAGGGGGGTCCGGGGGCATGCCCCCTCGGAAAATTTTGAAAAAAAGGAGGCAAAATGGTGCAATCTGGTGCATTCTGAGGATGATCATTACCAGTTTCAGGCAGCAGACTTTGTCACTGATTAATACCCCAAAAATTGAAACTCAACCCCAAAAAACACACAACAATATTTTTATTTTTTGGCTGGGGGGGGGGGGGGGGGTTCCGGAAACCCCAGACCCCCCCTCGTCCGCCCCTGGTAGCGGCAAAGAAGTTGAAAAACAACAGAATTCTGTACTCACCGATACAAGGACAGCACAATACAATACGAATTTTCGCTTTTAATATGAAAGCTTCGTCAGGAAACATACAAATACAAAGGACAACAAAAAGCAAAAGCATCACAGACGGAACGGACAATGATGGATAATAGTAACGGCAAAAGCATCACAGACGGAACGGACAATGATGGATAATAGTAACGGCAAAAGCATCACAGACGGAACGGACAATGATGGATAATAGTAACGGCAAAAGCATCACAGACGGAACGGACAATGATGGATAATAGTAACGGCAAAGAAGAAAAGCGTGAGGCATACCTGCATACTAATCACTACAGCTGTTACGGCCATGTACAATTACAACGTACCAGCAATGTCTCTGTCTGTTTTTAAATCAATAACAACAACTTCAACTTCAACTGGGGGCCCGGTAGCTCAGTTGGTAGAGCACTGGACTTGTGATCGGAAGATCGCAGGTTCGAATTCGGGCCGGGACGGACACGGGTCAACTTTATGTGCAGAGACGGAAGCCATGTCCCACCCCCGTGTCATCACAATGGCACGTAAAAGACCTTGGTCATTCTGCCATAAGTGCAGGTGGCTGAATACACCTAAACACGCAGACATTTTTATCACGAAGGACGCTTTGTGTATTTGTTGCTGTTGCGTCTTTTGTCAGGTAGAAAGATTGCCGAGGTTTTTAAAGAGCCAAGAGTTTGAACAAGAAAACCCCAACTGAACACCCCTACCCAATAAGAAAATAGCACCACCACCGTCAGAATATTTGCAGCATGACACATACAATAACTATTTGTAGCCTGGTATAAGGATAAAGAAGAATATTAACAGTATAGTACAGGCATAAAGGGAAGGAGACATCAAGCATTGTCTACATTTTCCTCGTCTTTGAGAGAGAAGACACAGAAAGACAAAGAGAGAAAGAAGAATAAATTATTTGTCATTTTTCATGGCAGCCGGATAATCTTCATTCAGTCCAAGGCGCTGCCTAGCAACCGCTTCAGTCTCTCGCCGATTGATTTTCCATAGGCTGGTTGTGGTCGGCAGGGCGTCGAAGAACAAGAAGTACTTGGGCACCATTTTATCTTCGTCTGACGGCAGAAACAAGGTCTCGCAGAACTCCGTCAGCCTTTCTGACGTCAGCTTTGCCCCGGGACTGGGCACGACGCAAGCGCAGAGCTCCTGGTATAAATGCGGGTCGGGCACGGGCACGATGACAACAGTTTCCACCCCCGGGCACCGATGGATGCGTCGCTCCAGCCAGCCAGGATACAGGATCGCGGTACCTCGCATGATGCTGTTGGCTGTACGGCATATCGTGAAGAGCTGAAATAAGTAGTAAAAAGATAGTGATCTGAGTGATGGTCAATCCTGTAGTAATTGGGCAAGGTTGACTTAGCTGAAATAGGTAGTAAAAAGATAGTGATCTGAGTGATGGTCAATCCTGTAGTAATTGGGCAAGGTTGACTTAGCTGAAATAGGTAGTAAAAAGATAGTGATCTGAGTGATGGTCAATCCTGTAGTAATTGGGCAAGGTTGACTTAGCTGAAATAGGTAGTAAAAAGATAGTGATCTGAGTGATGGTCAATCCTGTAGTAATTGGGCAAGGTTGACTTAGCTGAAATAGGCAGTAAAAAGATAGTGATCTGAGTGATGGTCAATCCTGTAGTAATTGGGCAAGGTTGACTTAGCTGAAATAGGTAGTAAAAAGATAGTGATCTGAGTGATGGTCAATCCTGTCAGTAATTGGGCAAGGTTGACTTAGCAAAATCTACTTCACGTAGCAAGCTGCACGAAACACTGGCACTGGATTTTCGGTAAAAAAGACTTGAGAAATTCTTGGCGAAGTCATCTTCAGGCTCAACTAAGGACGGCCTTCACTTGGTTCTGTGTTTAAGCACGTGCATACATTGACAAAGAAATAAAGTCAGTTTTCACACCTAGGTTTGTCTGGATTTTTGTTGTCACTGTCCATTTGTCCGGTAAGTCGCGATTTCTTGTTCTTGGACATAATTATTTTCTTTCGCAGAAAACAGGTATTGCTTGCCATTCCTTAGATAGAGAGGGTACACATTGACATCATGAGTCACACAAAGACACGCAAACACACACACACACACACACACGCACACACACACACACACACAAACACACACACATACACACATACATACACACACACACACCACATACACACCCCACACAACCCACACACACACACACACACACACACACACACACACACACACACCCCACACACACACCGTCTCTCTACCTCCCCCTTGTCGTTGAAGTAGCCCCGATCTCCAGTCCTTAACCATCCGTCCTTGGTGAAGGCACGCTGCGTGTCCTCCTTGGTCAGATATCCCCCGAACAGGGTGGGACTGCGAACCAGGATTTCCCCCAGCTGACCCACAGGCTGGTCAAGCAGGTCTTTGTTGACCACCCTCACTTCCACGCCGCTTGCTGGTGGTCCGTTGTTGCAGTTCTCGTAGCTGTCTTTGTCGGTGATAGTCTGTGGGGAAAAGTTAGAGTGATATTCATGTTCCACCCCTGTGTCACCACTGTGCACATGTGGCACGTAAAAGACCTCGGTCATTCTGCCATAAGTGCAGGTGGATGATTACACCTAAACACGCAAACACCTGGGTAGCGCGACTCTGTTGCTGCCAGCTTTCCATTGGGAATGGGAGGGAGGGAGCGACCCGAATTTCCTAGCAATTGGACAATACAGTAATGAAAATGAAAAACATTAAAATACTAGTGCTGACAAGGTAAGCAACCCTGATATTCAATCTAAAAATTAATGTAATATTTAAATGCTCATCAAAACTAATTGAACTGCTAGACCAACTTCGTTTGTGATTTAAGTAGTCAGGATTGGTCCTGTGTTACTTTCCGAACTTTCTTTGACGACATAACAGTTTACCACAGAGAGGTTAACTATGCTGAAAGATAATGTGTCCAAATTTAGGACATGTATGTTAAGGATGGTGTGTGGTCTTTATTTTATTTGATGAAGAACAGGTCACAGAACACAAACGGCCTGGCGTAGCTCAATAGATTTTGGCCAGCACATGTGCCTTTCATGTTGATGTACAATGTGTCGCCCCCAACGCTCGGTTTACTCTCAGCAGTGGGTGTTATCTCCCATGGCTATCATTTTTTAATTCAATTCAATAAAAACGTTATGATCTGAGCGCAACAAACAAAAATTGTTCTGTTGGCTCGTGTACGAAATAACATCATACAAAAACACACTCTCAGAACATATTTAGACACATACAAGTACACATCATTACACACATAACCCAAACCACCCATATCCATTCCCGCACTCTCAAATACATCCTCGTACATACTCTCGTTTATATGTTATAATCATAAATACATTATGGTTAATAATCATTGCTAGTCAACTTAATTAAAACTCAAAATAGGATATAAACAAAAAACGTCTTCTTTAAAATCTAATCATAAGGTAGGCAATAAACGCTTTTTTAGCGTTTTTACGGGTCACATGACGCAACTGAAACCAACCATTGGTGAAACAGGCACCCTATATCAATTGTTATCGCATTTTTACTGATCACATGACAAAACATGCTGTTGTCATTGGTCAACTAGGAACTGTAAATCAATTGACATCGCGCAGGAAGTTCCCAGCGAATTTGATATCGCGCAGGAAGTAGTTCATCAATTTTAATTTTGAAGAATAAAATCTCACCTGAAGGAAACAAATGTCTCCCTTTTTTTTTAAATCACAAATTTATGAAAGAAAACTCATTGAATCAGAAAGATTAAGCTGTGCAATGAATAAAATCAAACTGTTCCCACCCAGCTTTAACAGAGAAGTAGTAGAAAAGAATGCTACAATCTTACCGACTGAGGTAGTTGGAACAGCCATAAACAAAGCTGACCTTGAAAGTACCAGTAGTGGCAGTACTTACTGAGACAAGAGGCGAAGCCTTCAAGGCTCACGTAAGAAATCGACAAACAGTAACACAAACTCAATCACTCCGTCACACATACACACACACAGTACACACACACACACACACACACACACACACACACACACACACACACACACACACACACACACACACACACACACACACACAGAAAGAGCATAGGTGAAACTGTGCAAGAAAGCGAGACACTAGATCTAGATGTCTGCATGTAGCCTACTTAGGCCTACAAAAAAATAGGTGTGGTTACGGTAACCCGACCTACCCTATTTTTAGGGGCCGATCCTATAACTTTTTATTACATTTGTCGCAAAAAAACAAAAACAAAAACAAGAGGCGAAGCCTTCAAGGCTCACGTAAGAAATAGACAAACAGTAACACAAACTCAATCACTCCGTCACACATACACACCCACACACACAGTAAGCTTAGGTGACACTGTGCAAGAAAGAGAGACACTAGATCTAGATCTGTCTGTCTGCATGTAGCCTACTTACAGGGACACGACTGCCAAATAGTCTCGGCCCGCTCAAAATAACAATGACCGAGACCACACACACCACGCGAGAGAGAAAGACTACAGGGAGGCATGCCGTCATGATGCATTAATTGACGTCAAACACTTTTGACCGTGACGTAATCTTATGCGAGCTTTATCCATAGTCTTGGATAACCACTCACACATAGACTCGGAAATGTTAAAGTTTCTACCACAGACATACACACACACGCACACACACACGCACAAACGCACAGACAGACAAAGTTACGATCGCATAGGCTACACTTCGTGAGCCAACGAGTGCAAAAAACGCATTGAAAGCGAAAGCGCCCGAGTCGCACACTTATTACCCTGTCAAGTAGGTTTAATTTGTACACATTAGAAAAAAAAGGTAAAAACAAAAAAAGTGATTGCCTACCTACCTACCCTATTTTGTTTGGCTATGTTACCGTAACCACACCTATTTTTTTTGGGGGGGAGGGGCCTTACATGGACACGACTGCCAAATAGTCTCGGCCCGCTCAAAATAACAATCACCGAGACTTTCAGTAATTCCATCGCGTGACGTCTAACCCTCGTACGTCATAATGTGACGTCAATGTAATATGACGTCTTCAAATGTTAAAGTTTCTACCACAGACATACACACATACGTTAGCATCGCATAGGCTACATTTACGTGAGCCAAAAACTGTGAGATCTTTTGCAGTGTTTTAGCGCACATCACTCACAAAAAGCAGGAAATGAGCAGCCGATTTAAACAGTTCGCACCTGCATGAACCATTGTCCATCTTTCTTAGTCGTAGCCATACAACATCAACCAAACAACTTTCAGCATCTATTACAGTCACAGCGCCGTCGGAGGACGCCATTTTGGATGAGTCGTAAGCGAGAATGAGCTTGGACAACATTATTATGCAATCCGCCGATACCGACAAATACCTGGAAGCTTTCTTGGGCACAGAAAATGAGCCAGAGGACTTTGCTGATACTGTCTGGCGCACTTCAGTTCCTGCCATCGTTCAGAATTGCCAAATCGAACAGTCAAAAAGAGTACGACTGAGGAAGTAGACTAACTAGGACATGCATGCTTCGCTGATCCTTCGAACTGGCCATGGCAACTCCACTGAACTTGTTAGCCTTTGTTGGTGATCTGTTTCAACCGTATATTTTTGTTCTTTTTTCATTATAAATGCCTTATTTTGTCTGAGAAAAAGAACCAGTTACTGAAAAATAAAAGTAAAAGCAGCAAAGTTACGCGGAAAGCAGGAAAAGACAACCCAACATTTCCAACATTAAATACAAGGCAGTAGCCTCCCTTGCGTTTGTCTGACTTTACGCCTCGATCTGATATGAGTTCAGCTTTCTCGACATTCAGACTGATAAATGTTGATATCACAGTCAAATCTAACGATAACTAATAATATATCGCAGGAAGTCGTCATAGCCAAGTGATATCGCGCAGGAAGCGAATCATCACTTATGGGCGCCATCTTTAGACGGTCACTTCAAAAATAGTGGAGCGAGATATTTCCCATAAACACTCTTTGATAAAGAGATGAGTACACAAAAAGCAAAAAAGGCAAATCGTTAAAAAAAAAAAGAGAAAAGCATGCCAAATCTTTTTTACGCAGTCATGTGTCCTAGAAATTGAATCTGAAGTCTTACCGACGGGGGTTGCATTGAATGGCAATTTAGCAGAAAAACAACAAGAGACACAATGCAAGACAGCAGCAGACACATAATCCATGTCTGTTAGCCCGGACAGTTCTGTGAAAGTAAAATCAATTCCTTGAAAGTCTGATCACTTCAATGTCCATCGTTCAGAAAACGACCATCCGAGTTGTCGAGAAGAAGTTCTAAAACACGTCACGTTCCAAATCAAAAGACGACATTCTATTCTCTTACGTCACAAATCGTGGTTTACGGTACCATTCGGCGGCTTTGCTACGAGCATGCCATAGTCTTGGTTGACCGAGACCTTGAGGTGATCCCAAAGAAGACTCCTCAGCAGCTACCGACGGGACGTTTACGGAAGAGCCTGTTGTTTATTTTGAAAAACGATGCTTGAAACTGTCCAAAACAAAGCGCAATAAATTCGTTATCGTTAGATGTGGCTGTGATATCCACATTTATCACTCACAATGTCTCGAAAGGCGGAAACATATCAGATCGAGGCTGATTCCTCCTTAGCCTATTTTTGAAAGGGATTCCCTGGGGAACACTGATCTGTACTCACGTCACGTTTTGCACGTGAAAACAGTCACATCAACTCACAGAAAGCTGAATGCTTTCCATACATACTATTCAATCAATCAATCAATGTGAGGCTTATATCGCGCGTATTCCGTGGGTACAGTTCTAAGCGCAGGGATTTTTATTTTTATTTTTATTTTTTACTAGCAGTTAAGCCCGGCTTCGCCCGGGAGTAAGCGGAGCCCTGTAGCAATTTAAGACGCTCGCTATCTCATTAGCATTAGCTTTACCTCCTTTGTTTGGATACAAAAAAAGAGTTATCTCCCTTACCTTCTAGAAATTTCCGGAACTGTCCAGTTAAAAAAATTTTCTTCATTTCTTCCCCTCATAGGAGCAATAGCGAGTCTCTAATATCACTGGCATGATGTGCTTGCTACAGGTGAACAGTAGGCACTGAACTGGTCTTGCAGTATTCAATAAATGGGAGGTCCATAATCTGAGAAAGGAAACAATGAATCAAGAAACTAAAACCCAGGTGCACACTATCTTGTTCCTGCCTCTTGCCATCTCAGAGGTATGGCGACCACAGACAAAAAAGAGTTATCTCCCTTACCTTCTAGAAATTTCCGGAACTGTCCAGTTAATTTTTCATTCTTCATTTCTTCCCCTCATAGGAGCAATAGCGAGTCTCTAATATCACTGGCATGATGTGCTTGGCGATCGTTTCGTAAACATTATTCGCGATGATCTGGAAGGCAGGGAGGGGGAGCAGGGGGCAGGGTTAGTGTGTGTGTGTTTGGGGGGGGGGGGGCGGCGGGATGATAGCGGGCGGGGGGTAACCCTTGAGAATGACACGGTATACTGGTTTGATGAGAGTTACCTCCCTTCCGTGGGTGACAAAGCATGACTTACCTCCCTTGCACTATGTAGACTGTATTGATAGATGGGGAGGGTCATTATCGGAGGAAGGAAACAATGTCTGGAGAAACTAAAACCCAGGTGCACATTTGTGGGTCCAGGGCAGTGTGCATGCAAAATATCTTGTGCTTATCTTTTGCCATCTCTGAGGTATGGCGACCACAGACACACAGACACTCTCTTTTATGCAATTTATATCGCGCACATATTCAAGGCGCAGGGATTTATTTATGCCGTGTGAGATGGAATTTGTTTTACACAATACATCACGCATTCACATCGGCCAGCAGATCGCAGCCATTTCGGCGCATATCCTACTTTTCACGGCCTATTATTCCAAGTCACACGGGTATTTTGGTGGACATTTTTATCTATGCCTATGCAATTTTGCCAGGAAAGACCCTTTTGTCAATCGTGGGATCTTTAACGTGCACACCCCAATGCAGTGTACACGAAGGGACCTCGGTTTTTCGTCTCATCCGAAAGACTAGCACTTGAACCCACCACCTAGGTTAGGAAAGGGGGGAGAAAATTGCTAACGCCCTGACCCAGGGTCGAACTCGCAACCTCTCGCTTCCGAGCGCAAGTGCGTTACCACTCGGCCACCCAGTCCTCTGATATTGATAAAGCTGAACAATTTAACAGAGATAATGAATATTTTGTAATATCAAAGGGTTGTACAACTGTTTAGTGTATTTTGAGGTTCTCGTTGCAGTAGTTTGTCAGTGACAGTCTGTAGGGAAGAGTTAGAAAGGAACCGGCTTGTGTGTGTGTGTGTGTGTGTGTGTGCATGTGCACGCACGTATGTGTGTATGTGTGTGTGTGTGTGTGTGTGTGTGTGTGTGTGTGTGTGTGTGTGTGTGTTTGTGTGTGTGTATGTGTGTATGTGTGTATGTGTATGTGTGTGTGTGTGTGTGTGTGTATGTGTGTGTGTGTGTTTCTGTCTGTCTGTCTGTCTGTCTGTCTGTCTGTCTGTCTGTCTTTCTGTCTTTCTTTCTGTCTGTCTGTCTGTCTGACTGTCTGTCTGTCGTTCAGTCTGTCTGTCTGTCTTTCTGTCTGTCCGTGTATGTGTCTGTGTGTGCTGTCCCGAGAGGTTACAAACCTTGTAACTTATTAAACCAGTTTCTGAGGACCCGTAAGCAACGTGGATGCTGTCAGTGATTATGCCGATGGCTTCCATGTGCGACTTCATTAGTGGCTGTCCACTTGACATGATCGCACGTAGCTTCCACTGCCCGTCTCCACCGCTCCCGTTTCGTCGTACGAGGTCCACTAAGTGCAGAATGTCACAAGGAGCCAGGAATGCCACAGTGCACTTCTCAAGGCGAATGTGATCCCAGTCAACAGGAGGCAGTCCTTTGCTGAAATCAGGCGTCACCCTGCAAGACGTACAAGACTGCCAAAGTCATCGTAATATCATTTGACAGGAGACGATGTAACTATGGTCTAATAACACCCTGCAACATGATACAATGTGACCAAGGTCTAATAACACCCTGCAACATGATACAATGTGACCAAGGTCTAATAACACCCTGCAACATGATACAATGTGACCAAGGTCTAGTAACATTCTTCAACAGGTATTGTCATCAGCACACTGCAACAAGTTATGTTACCGATCTAACATCTTACGTTGTCCCATGCCTGGATGAGCGAGACTGAGAGGATGGCCAGTTACGTGTCAGCATTTGTAGGGGGAGGGGGGGGACCTTTGACAAACGGTCTTATTGGATTGATATTATGTGTTTCCATTTCTGAAATTCTAAACAAGATTGGAACACCTCTCGTATGTGACGAAACGCGAAAGACAATGTACAATGTAACCTCTAAACACTGAACTGACCTGGTCGTGCCGTGAGCTAGGAACACACTAGGAAAACTAAGAGCCCCGCCGGTGACTATGTTGTTGAAGAAGATATCCTCGGGACGCATGTTTGAAATTTCGTACAGACAATTTCCCAAACCGATCACTGCGTCGTGACTCGCAGGAAAAAGTTTGGAGAAACCGGTTGTGCCAGAAGTCGACCAGAGGACGGCCATTTCGCTTGGTGTGACGTCAGCCACGTAGCTATCCTGCTCCTTCTCGAGAAGATCGATGAGAGGCCTTTTCTCTGAATCGTCTTCAGAGTAGTGAACTTCAAACACTTGTTTCAGGGTTGATAGTTCACTATATGTCACCTGCAATATAACCAAAACACAGTTTGTGATACAAATCTGAAACGCCAGCATCTGTCGGCTGGTATGCGGGCGCGATAGATAGAGCTTTGGGTTTTTTTCGTGTAAGGATTACATCCGGTGATTCTGGCAACGTGAAATTTAGCTTTGTGGCCTTCTACTACTGTAACAAGGCTTTGTGGCCTTCTACTACTGTAACAAGGCTTTGTGGCCTTCTACTACTGTAACAAGGCTTTGTGGCCTGGAGACGGATGTTCGGCTTTCACAGTATAAATCATGCCAAACGCCAGGTAATATAAGTGTTTGTTCGTGTTCCAGTTCCTATTTTATTTTCCTTTTGTTACAAGATTCAATTGAATGAAATCTTGTTTGAATCAGGACGTCCCGATGCACAAGGTGAAGGCTTATTTAGGTGTCCACGCTATGATAACTTGTTTTTTCTGTTCCCAGAACCAGTGTCTATTTGGGACATGCCGTGGTTATATGCTAGGATGTAGGTGTCCAACAGCGGGCATACGTTATAAATACACGACACTTCAAAGGATCGGATTGCTAAGTAGTTCCCACCTGGAACTCCTTTGGGTGATGTTGGAATAGCCTGTCCCATGTTTGCTTTTTTAATCCAAGGATAAATCCACTCGTGCCAAAAACTTAACACTTTGTACCCCACCTATGTTGACCAAGTTTTATTTTAAGCCGAGACCAGCTGTGTTGCAGCAGGTCACTCAGAATTGTAGTAACTGTGTAGTAACTGTGTATCAACACGCTGGAATGCAGGCGTTAGACGGACGTTACAGGAAGCGACTGAAGCTAACAGTCTGAGCGGATTTATCCGGACCTGGGAGACAATGAGTAAAGCAACCCTGATATTAAATGTAAAGTGCAATACAGACCATCTTTCATGGCAATGATATAATAGTACATTTTTGAGTTTAGCATTTTCAACCGATACCAGCACGTAGTCCCTTTCAACGAAGGCATTGCAAGTGAGGGAAAGCGAGGTAAACTACCTCAGGCCTACCTGACCGGTTTGTGGGTGTGACGTTGCTCTCTGATTCAAGAACTGTGCCGCACCCGTGGGCTGTAAAGGATCCACAATGACGGCGGTGGCTGCGGATTCCTTAAGAACGACCATCATGTCTTCGCCGTCAGATAGGTGCGCCTGGCAATTCATGGCCACTCCCCCGGCCAGAATGATGCCCAGATCTGTCAGCAGTTTCTCCGGCGAGCTGAAGAGTGTGTTACACACCGTAGAGCCACGCTTCACCCCGTTGCGCCGTAGGATGCCCGCGTACCTGGACACAGTCAGAGTTTGGAAAGCCGGCGGTTTGTGACGCCCTGAACAATAGACCTCTGATGTGCATGATTCATCTTCCTCCTGCTCCTCCTTCGCCTCCTCCTCCTCCTCCTCCTCCTCCTCCTCATCATCATCATCATCATCATCATCATCCTCATCATCATCATCATCATCATCATCATCATCATCATCATCATCATCATCATCATCATCATCATCTTTCAGTCTTCACCGTAATCACCGTCACCATCAACATCATCATCATCGTCGTCATCATCGTCGTCGTCGTCGTCGTCGTCATCATCATCATCATCATCATCATCATCATCATCATCATCATCATCATCATCATCATCATTTTTTAATTTTTTTTTTTAAGTTCGTTGGAATGTATTCTTTGTAGACATGCACATGTGTGGCAGTCTTCTTCTACAGCAGCCGTACTCCATTTTCGGGAGGTGAGAAAAAAGGGTTATTTACATAAGCGTCAATAATTACAAACTTACAGGGCATGTTTCCCCAAAGTGCGCGTCCCTGCGTCCTATGCGCAAGAGAAGCCGAAATAACGAACTAGAAAATTAATGGGACGGGACGCACTAAATTGCGGGTGTCGTGCGTCCCGTAGAAAAAAAACAGAAGTCAAGTTGAAGTGTCCTCGAATATTTAAAAAAAAAAAAAAAAGCCCACTTAATCGCACACTATTCGCGATCACAATGCGATATTTATCATTTGTCCACAGGGGGTGTGGGGACCTGGGACTCCTGGGACCCTCTAAAACTCCGCCGAGGGGGTACATGGACCCTCTAAACATCAAGTTAAAGGTACTGAACTTGTCAAATCCAGGTGCACGGAGCCCCTGGGGCTTTTAGTCATACCTCAGGCAGCTATCCGTTAGAAGAACTACCAAGTTTCATTGACTTGCACCCAAAGAGTCAAGAACTGCGATTTTTTTACGAATTAATTTCGTACTCGGACCCGGCTGGTCTTGGCCTATTTTGGGATATAAATTTAGATCAGGTAGATCACCACATCATGCACAAAAAGACACGTCACTAGCAAACTATGTCAGACGTCATCATGAGTTTGTGTAAAACAAAATGGAGGCCGGAATCACTCAGTTGAATCGAACTCCGACCAAACACCAAGTAATAACTAGGTTAATTTATGCACTCGCGTGAACAAGAAACTGTCGAGCTTCACAGATGTCGTTGGGTAGTTTTGGGTTTGTTTTACTGCCATAATTATGAGGATTTTTGAAATGTAAATGCACTCAGCTGCAACAAAAACGCAAAACGAAGGCTGTGAGCTGCACTGTGCCTTTAAAAGTGGGGTCAGTCCCGGGACCTTTAGGACGGGCGTGCGTGGGGAGCCGTGCAGTATGGAAAGCCGTTTGGCTCATAACCTATACGCGCGTAATAAATAAGTCATACGTGCGTAATAAATAATTCATACGCGCGTAAGAAATGATTCATACGCGCGTACTAAATAATTAATACGCGCGTAATGATTGATTCATACACGTGTAATAAATAATTCATACACGTGTAAGAAATGATTAAATACACGTGTTATAAATATTTCATGCGCGTGTAAGAAATGATTAAATACACGTGTAATAAATATTTCATGCACGTGTAAGAAATGATTAAATACACGTGCAGGAAATAGTTTATACGCGTGTAAGAAATGATTAAATACATGTATAGGAAAAGATTTAAATACACGTGTATTTTAATCATTAGATACACCTGTAATAAATTAAAACTTGAATCGGAAAATATACGACTTGCAAAGCAACAACTCTCGTCTATTCTACTTCCGGTTCGCGCGCGATTGATCTCTCAAAATGGCGACGCCGCTAGATGGGATTTTTTTGGATCAGACCCGCCGAAAGGTGAACCATTGCATCAATTTGTTGCAAACCTTCTAAAGTGACATTGACGTTTGCCGCTTCCGCCATCTTGAGCTGTAAGCGTGCAAAGCGAGGCGATGAAGACGCATAGAGTGTTTTTCATGTGGATTCCCAGTCCGAGTTTTTAAGTCGCTTAACCACGTGACTCCTGTATTTTTAACGCTTGTATGAAATATTTATTACACGCGTATTTATTCATTTCTTACACGTGTATGAAAAATCTATTACACGTGTATTTAATCATGTCTTACACGTGTAAGAAATGATTAAATACACGTGTAAAATATTGTTCATACACGTGTAAGAAATGATTAAATACGCGCGTAATAAATAATTCATACGCTCGTAAGAAATGATTCATACGCGCGTACTAAATAAGTTAATACGCGGGTAATGATTGATTCACACACGTGTAATAAATAATTCATACACGTGTAAGAAATGATTAAATACACGTGTAATAAATAATTACACGTGTATTTAAACATTTCTTTCACGCGCATGAAATGTTAATTACACGTGTATTTAATCATTTCTTTCACGAGTATGAAATATTTATTACACGTGTATTTAATCATTATGCTATTCCATAGCATAAGAAAAAAGATAAATTACACGTGCAATAAGAAATAAATACACGTGTATTAATCATTTATTACGCGTGTATTTATGTTTTATTACACGTGTAATGGTTATGAGCCAAACGGCTTTCCATAGTGCACGGTCTCTCACTGGTGATAATAGACCAATTCCGATGTTGGGATTGTATGGGCTGTGAAAGAGTGAATACCCTTAATTGCCTTTAATTAAAGGGACAAACCATTGGAGGGCCGGGGCCAATCATTAGCGGACCGGCACGGTTGGCCTGGTGGTAAGGCGTCCGCCCCGTGATCGGGAGGTCGTGGGTTCGAACCCCGGCCGGGTCATACCTAAGACTTTAAAATTGGCAATCTAGTGGCTGCTCCGCCTGGCGTCTGGCATTATGGGGTTAGTGCTAGGACTGGTTGGTCCGGTGTGACTGGGTGAGACATGAAGCCTGTGCTGCGACTTCTGTCTTGTGTGTGGCGCACGTTAAATGTCAAAGGCAGCGGCACCGCCCTGATATGGCGGGCCCTTCGTGGTCGGCTGGGCGTTAAGCAAACAAACAAATAAACAAAATCATTAGCGGCGAGGGATGTGTCTGAACGGGAGCACGTGTGAATGTATTAGTCCGAGAAAGAGACAGGGTATTGACTGTTTCACAACCCGTAAAAACCCGACCGTTGTTTCCGAACATCTATTGAGTCAGCATACCTTGAGCTCAACCTGAAGAGGTCAGCACGTGACAGTACACAGCGCCCTCCTGTGGCCAGGACGTAAATGAAGGCCGGGGTGTCTGGGTCCACGGTGGCCCAGTGGCGCAGCATGGCAGGTACAGTGCGAGATTCGCGGTCCATGGTTGAAATCTGTTTTACCACAAGTACATCATAATTACAAGTAGCTGGCGACCATTACATGTGGTCGACGCGCAGTATACAATCGCTGAATCACCCATTGGGCTTTTCTAAAGCCGATGTTACTCAAATTCTGGGAAAGCGTTCACTGGAAGCACTCGATTGCAACCTTTTGATAAAGTCGATCTTCAATACATCACCCGATAACCTGTGGAATGTGAATTAAAATGAATAAAATACAAGAATGGTGACTTGATGCTCTACCGATTGGGCCAACCCGGTGTAACACGAGAAAATTACTCCCACGAGATTTTTACTCCGAAAAAAATACTCCCTTTACGAAAAAAGCACTCCCCCATTTCACGAGAAAATTACTCCCCACGACAGGTGAGTTCCGAGTAAACATTTCGTACAAAAATGCTACTCCCCTGACGTAAAAAAACGAATAAATTACTTCACCTCAAGGAATTTAACTTCCCATGCCAGGTGTACCAAATTTTTACTCCCTTGTCCCCTGTTAGTCTTGGTGGTGGAAGGGGTGGAAGGAGGGTAGCGCGACATTCGTGTGCGCGAGATCACTTATTGGCATTATCCCTTCGCCCGCATCCCACTTTTGCGTACGAGATTTTTACTAGAAGTAAAATAAATGGGGAGTAAAAATTTCGTGGAGGAAGTAATTTTTTCGTGCCTTGGGGAGTTCTTTTCTCGTACGAAAAGTGTATTCGGAGTAAGAATTTCGTACGAAATATTTACTCCGGAGTAAATTTTTCGTGGAGTAAAAATTTCGTGTTACACCGGCTCATATAGTCCTACGGAGTAAAAGTAGAAATGTTAAAACTACTTCCAATATTACAACTGAGTTCTCCAGCATGTCTCAGTATCGGTATCGACTCATCAGTTTTTCAGTTTCCGCGTTCGTATATTTGTGCACTGTAAATTCTGTCGATCTCACTGTTCGAGATTAGTTCAGTTTATAACTGATCCTATGCTCCCGTTCACTTCGTATCAGTTTGAAAAGCAAACTTAAGTAGCATTGATTTTAAGTGGGAACGACAGTATGTTTATAGTCCAGCTCTGTAATACATTGACCAATCACCGAAAGGCGCTGACGTCATTGCATGAAATGATTTCCCTTTCCCGAATTCCAAACGGTTTTGGAGATTTTCAAGATTTCGACGTTGAATGTTTGGTTAGTGTTAGTGCCGTTGGTGGTGGTGGTGTGTGTGTACTTGTGTGTGTGTGTGTGTGTGTGTGTGTGTGTGTGTGTGTGTGTGTGTGTCGGTGTGTGCGCACGCGCGTGTCTGTGTGCTTTGTTTTAACAAGACTAAGTCAACTCTTGTGAACTTGCTGGCTTCGCTTCACAAAAAATAATTTTGATTTTGTTGTTGCTGTTGTTGTTTGTATATATGTTACTGCAGTACTACTGCAGCCTTTCTGAAATAGCCAACATTTCAGAATCGTGTGAAACGTCAGAGTTCCGTTTCTTTTTGCTGTTGTTGTAACAAAGTTATGAACTCTTTCAAGCTGCTTATTTTGCTGTCTGTACTGTACACGTACAGTTTTCATTGCCTACAGTGCATGTCTCACTGTACATCCACACCAACTGACAGACAGACAACCATCAACATGCACACACACACACACACACACACACACACACACACACACGCAAACATTCAATCATGTCCCGGGTTGGAGGCCGGCATGCTTACACAGTCACAGACACATACGTGTCGCCAGTTGAGGGCCGGCAAACTTACACACACACACATGCAAACACACACATACACGCACACATACAAACACACACCCATACACACACACACTCATACACACATACACACACGCATACACCCACACATGCATACACACACACTCACATACACACGCATACAAACACACACTAACAGTAACACGCACATACTCACTCAATCTTTGCACAGACAATTGCAAGTCCACTGTTACGTACCAGATGTTTACTTCGGAAGCACAACTGATCTGCTGGGTCCTACAGCGCAATATGAAGAGCTAATACCATTAACAACTGGACAAAACTGCATAATAGTCACTACAGCTGTTACACAAATATATACAATTACAATGTAGAACCAATGTCTAATTCATATCCACACAAAAACAATGTCATGAACATGTACCAGATCAATAATCCAATTAAAATTGTACACATTAAATGCCACTCATATAATTAAGTTAAAAATGTTACAACACCAAATACATATTTCTATCTAAATATGTTCACAATTTCATAACATCCAATACATATTCTATCTAAAGAAAAATCATTTTTATGTACAATTTGTCTCAAACAAACATTTACAAAACAAATGGCACATTTTTAAAAAGGATGCACAAGTTTTTGGTGTATATCGTTTTAAACAAGAGGCGAAGCCATCAAGGCTCACGTAAGAAATCGACAAACAGTAACACAAACTCAATCACTCCGTCACACATACACACACACACACACACACACACACACACACACACACACACACACACACACACAGAAAGAGCATAGGTGAAACTGTGCAAGAAAGCGAGACACTAGATCTAGATCTGTCTGTCTGCATGTAGCCTACTTACAGGGACACGACTGCCAACAGAGTCTCGGCCCGCTCAAAATAATAATGACCGAGACTTTCAGTACTTCCTTCGCGTGACGTCTAACCCTCTTACGTCATAATGTGACGTAAATGTAATGTGACGTCTTCAAATGTTAGAGTTTTTACCACAGACATACACACGCACAAACACACGCACGCACAGACAGACAAAGTTACGATCGCATAGGCTACACTTACGTGAGCCAAAAATAGCACATATTAAAACACCCAACAAAGACTATTTGTTGGAACGTTTAATTATAGACAGAAACATAGAGCTTAAACAATGACCACGCGTTGATTACTGGAAAATACCCACCAGGGTTTATTTTCCAGTAATCAACGAGTTGTCGTCATTGTTTAAGTTATTTACACAACGAACAACAGGGGTCGAACATGCAGTCATGCAGACGACATTTGTAGGCAATTTCATTTCAGCCTAATCACTCGAGTGTCAAATGCGCGTCATTCAAATAGTCCCTATTCTTTTACTTTATTCTTAGTCTCCGACTCGTCGGCATTATACTTGTCTCGTCTAAATATCGGACCCTATTGCTACGATAAAAACACAATAGCGTTTATATATGTCGTATCCATTCTGTACAATTTGCGCATTATGTACAATGAGCAGCATATCTTGCACATTGTATACAATGAGCAACAAGTTTTGCTCATTGTATACAATGAGCAAAACTGTTGCCCATTGTATACAATGAGCAAGACCATAAAGTTGCACATTGTATACAATGTGCACCGAGTGAGCAAGATTGTTGAATGACGTTCAAGCTACACTGGTATATATGAATCATAGTGAATGGTAAAGTGTTCAAATAAGTGTTATGTTTAAGCATTGTTTTAATTCTCATTTCGCTAAAACTAAACAGTGTATTAAGAATTTAATTATTGTAAATTAAAGGGGCAGAAAACAACTTTGTTTTAACAAATTCTTTGATGCATAGGAACCACTTTAGTGAAACCGCACATCGATAGCGCTGTTAGTTTGGCTGGAAATAACATTTAACTTTGTAGTGGAAGTAGAATGACGTCATATTTTTTTATTTTAAAACGGCCGTAACTCGCTTCAAATTTGACCAATATGCATGCGGTTTTTTTTTTGTTCGGCGTTTTGAACTGGCGTGCATGTGATAAGAAAAAGAATGGAACGAAAAATCCAAAACAATTTTTTTTTCAAAAACATTCAAAATCTGTTCTTTTTTTTAAAATATATTTTTTGTTACATTTACCTAGAGTAAAGAGTAAAGAGTAAGCAATCTCTTTTTGGCCCGAAAACATGAAACGACAGCAACCTGTTGACTGCCCCTTTAATTAAACAATAAAAACAAATACAACAATTAATGTTGTTTCAACACACGCACACACACATAACCAGCCGTGGACACGGCCAAGGCTACGCTAAATGTAACTGCCTCGGAGTATGCACAACAAACAAATGCAAATGCTTCAAAGCTCGGCTTCAATGTACTTCTCATTGCCACCCCCGATCTGCTAAATGCAAGAACCATCATGCTTAAAAAAGAAGCAGGTGACCTCTGTGGTACGTTGTTGTCGTTGTTTCCATGTTTTAGCGTGACATGAAAACATGAGCGTTATTAGCAAAAGCGTGAAAGGCGGTGAAAACGACGCTCTCATTAGCAATGACATGCCAATGTGAGCGTTATTATGAACGAATGTTATGTGTGTGTGTGCGTGTGTTGAAACAACATTATTTGTTGTATTTGTTTTTATTGTTTAATTAATTTACAATAATTAAATTCCTAATGCACTGTATAGTTTTAGCAAAATGAGAATTAAAACAATGTTTAAACATAACAAACATGGTTATTAGAACACTTTACTCACATATTCCATTCAACCATTCACTATGGTTCATATATCAGTGTAGCTTGAAAGCCATTCAACAATCTTGCTCACTCGGTGCACATTGTATACAATGTGCAACTTTATGGTCTTGCTCATTGTATACAATGGGCAACAGTTTTGCTCATTGTATACAATGAGCAAAACTTGTTGCTTATTGTATACAATGTGCAAGATATGCTGCTCATTGTACATAATGCGCAAATTGTACAGAATGGATACGACATACACATGTAGCTATTCTGACATTAAATTCTGTGTTAAAATCATGTTTTTGTCAGCAACAACGACCAGAATGGTCCATGTCGTTGATTGCAGACGACAGTTCCCTTTCCGCATGAAGCCACGGAAATAACCGAACATTGAAAAACCCACGGACATGTATTACGGAGAAAACTCGGGATAACCGGATGTTTAGCATTACGTCAATATGCTAGGAATCATAAGACGTCATGACGTATCATGCTTGCCTACGTAGATTGTATGTTCGAAAGTCTGACTTCTGTTGGGAATTCGCGTGGTGAAGACTGCGGTAAATCTGTAGATGATAAGAGAACAAGGATTGTCTCAGAAGAAACGACTAAATGTTTCAGACCGGTAACTTCATTTCAACATTGCACTATATAATGGGCGTTCTATGTGACAGGAGAGTTTGCTGATTTTGTGTTACACATTGGAGAGATCTTTTCTTTATTAGGTGTTTAACGTCGTTTTATACAACTCCTGCAATGCAACCGAGGGGTGGATTAAATCTAGTTGATTATTTTTAGACAAGTGAGAAATTAGAACGAACTACTTTGATTAAACCCAAAATCACACGTGGATTATTCGAAGTAAGAATAAAGAGGGCTAAAAAATAATCAACTCTAGAATTTATTTTTAGAACATTTGAAACCCAGACGATTGGACCCTGTTGCGGAAGAATACGTACAATGTTGACTCAAAACTGTAACAACAATGGCTGACGTGTATAACTAGTCGACAGACGATGCCATAATTTGCTTTGTGTGTGTTTTTGTTGTTGCTTACTGTACATGACATACATTACGTGTAAAATCCAGTTCTTCAACAGGCAACAAACCTTGCAAATTTCCAGAAGCTGCAATCTGAAGCGACCTATCTCTGATTCTAGCAGACGATCTCTCCAATGTTTAACACAAAATCAGCAAACTCTCCTGTCACATAGAACGTCCATTATATAGTGCAATGTTGAAATGAAGTTACCGATCTAAAACATTTAGTCGTTTCTTCTGAGACAATCCTTGTTCTCTGATCATCTACAGATTTACCGCGCAGTCTTCACCACGCGAATTCACAACAGTCAGACTTTCGAACATGTATACAATCTACGTAGGCAAGTATGATACGTCATGACGTCATATGATTCCCAGCATATTGACGTAATGCTAAACATCCGGTTATCCCGAGTTTTCTCCGTAATACATGTCCGTGGGTTTTTCAATGTTCGGTTATTTCCGTGGCTTCATACGGAAAGGGAACCGTCGTCTGCAATCAACGACATGGACCATTCTGGTCCTTGCTGCTGACAAAAACATGATTTTAACACAGAATGTAATGTCAGAATAGCTATATAAACGCTATTGTGTTTTAATCGTAGCAATGGGGTCCGATATTTAGACGAGACAAGTATAATGCCGACGAGTCGGAGACTAAGAATAAAGTAAAAGAATAGGGACTATTTGAATGACGCGCATTTGACACTCTGAGTGATTAGGCTAAAATGAAATTGCCTACAAAATGTCGTCTGCATGACTGCATGTTCGACCCGTGTTGTTCGTTGTATAAATAGCTTAAACAATGACAACTCGTTGATTACTGGAAAATAAACCACTCGTGGGTATTTGCAGCCGCTTGGGAATTACCAAGCGGCTGCAAATACCCACTGGTGGTTTATTTTCCAGTAATCAACTCGTGGTCATTGTTTAAGCTCTATTTCAACCACGAAGGTTATATCGCGACGGGGAAAGGGGGGGGGGGGGGGGTGGGGAGAGGGGATAGAGCCACTTGTCAATTGTTTCTTGTTCACAAAAGCACTAATCAAAAATTTGCTCCAGGGGCTTCCAACGTAGAACAATATATTACATTACTGGGAGAATGCAAGTTTCCAGTACAAAGGACTTAACATTTCTTACATACTGCTTGACTAAAATCTATACAAACATTGACTATATTCTATACAAGAAACACTTAACAAGGGTAAAAGAAGAAA
The DNA here is from genome assembly GCF_037325665.1 of Littorina saxatilis. NCBI lineage: Eukaryota > Metazoa > Mollusca > Gastropoda > Littorinimorpha > Littorinidae > Littorina > Littorina saxatilis. Next base: position 10,582,010 of record NC_090260.1, read on the forward strand.
CAGAATCCGTTAGTCGCCTCTTACGACATGCTGAGGAGCATCGGGTAAATTCTTCCCCTTAACCCGCGGGGGGTATCTTAAAAAACCACGCCTTCAAGAAAGGAAGGGGTCTTAAAACGGGGGTATATTTACAGGTCATGATGAGAAAGTCTGATAACACAAAGTCTTACAAGTGGGCTTCCACTGTAACAAGAATTTACAGTTACAGAACAAACTGCTGGTTCAAAAACGATTCAAGTTCATGTGAGAACAAAGTCAGTAACATGAATGTTTCACCACGCAATAACAATCAAGGGGTTGTTTTGAACAGTGAGTTAAACATGATTCTCAGGTTTCAATTTCATGGATGTTTCCACACTCCGAAGACAAGCGGCCATTTGGACCTGCACTAAAAATATTATACGTTATTTGTATTTTTGACCAAAATATCCCATATATATATATATTACACAGATCGAGACAGTCAGTGTTCCTCCGAGACCGCGCTGGCGGTCGAGGTGAACAACGACTGTCTCGATCTGTGTAAAATGTCATATTTTAATCAAAAATACAAATAACATTTATGTTTCGATCGATTCTGGTTAGAATTCTTTTTAGTTTCTATGATCAAACGCACACAAACATGCACTTTTGTAGTCTCAGCAGGCCGCCTCAATATGAAGTTTTGTCGGCCTCTGACGTCGCATTGCTCAAAGAAGGGAAATCCAGTGTTCAATCGATATATATATATACTAGGTTGGTTCGCTGGTTATTGTTTTTTATCGCCCCGACAACCTCTATGGCTATTCAGGGCCGATGTACTACAGGTGCAAATGTACTGGCTGTATAAATATATAAGGCAACACAAAAAAAGGTCTGTTTACGGTAACCCGACCGACCCTAGTTTTTAGGCCCGACCCTAATCTTTTTTTTGGATCGTCTGAAAAAAAAAAATGCATCCAAAATAGAGCTGTTTGCGCTCAAACAGCAGACGACAGAAGGGAGGTAAGCTCAAAGTACTGTTTATAGTTATGTTGGGCAAAAACAGGGATTGATGAGAAGAAATGAACTGTGAAACATCATAGAGAGGGGAGAAAAAAAGAAAAAAAAAGGTAAAAAAAAAACCGACCTATTTTTTCACCCTATGTTACCGTAAACAGACCTATTTTTTTATTTTGGCCTAACAAAATAAATAAACATACAACCATCAAATAACCCAAGGGCAGTAAGCGCTCTCAATGCATACGACATGTGTAATAGAGTAAGCGAGAGTTATACGGAACCAATCTCCTGGCACCTGAGAGAATAACAAGCATTGAAATGAACAAGTGACTTTCATCCTCAACCATAAGTTTGTCCACAAGACCTTATTTGTATCCATAATATCCAAGGGTGGATCGACCAATGATCAGAACAAAGCATCAGATCAAGACAGTTTGCGTCAGTGACCCAAGACCCAGGTCTTAGAACAACACAGCAATAGACGATGGTCGGAAATAACTTTTGCCTGGAAAAAAAAGAGGGCAACAAACCCACGTGACATTGTACACCAATCACTAGCAAGCGGCGTGTTGCTACACGTTGTCAGCGAGCACATGTAAGACACGTAACTCAATAATGCTGGGCCTATTTTGTCATGTGGTTTTGTTAGCCCTCTTTTTTTGCAAAGACAAGAAGGGCAAAGCCCATACGACTCACATGCTTGACCTTGACCTTTACATGACCTTGACCTTCAGGGTCAAGGTCAAATAACTAAACCTAGCAATGACATCATACACGAAGAACTGCTTTACACATTTTTCCTACCAAAATACATGTGACCTTGACAGCTGTTAATTCAAGACATAGGAAGTACAATGGTGCTTATTGGCTCTTTCTACCATGAGATATGGTGACTTTTAGTGGTTCACTACCTTATTTTGGTCACATTGCATAAGAGTCAAAGTGACCTTGACCTTGATCATATGTGACCAAATGTGTCTCATGATGAAAGCATAACATGTGCCCCACATCATTTTTAAGTTTGAAACAGTTATCTTCCATAGTTCAGGGTCAAGGTCACTTCAAAATATGTATACAATCCAACTTTGAAGAGCTCCTGTGACCTTGACCTTGAAGCAAGGTAAACCAAACTGGTATCAAAAGATGGGGCTTAATTTGCCCTATATATCATATATATAGGTGAGGTATTAAATCTCAAAAACTTCAGAGAAAATGCGAAAATGTGAAAAATGGTCGTTTTTAAGACAACAATTACGGCCCCTGTGACCTTGAACTTGAAGTGAGGTCAAGTTGCCGCACATGTTTTTTTAGATCTTGTAACCATACACCATCAGGCCACATCAGGTGTTGATAGACTTAATAGTGTCCAAGAAAATCCAACGTTAAAGTTTTCCGGACGGATGGACGGATGGGGGGGACGGACGACTCGGGTGAGTACATAGACTCACTTTTGCTTCGCATGCGAGTCAAAAAAGCAACCCTTTGCAAACACTTGACAAAGGTATTACCGGAATTCGTCTATTGGTCACTGCAGTCACTTAGTGGAAACCAATAAATCAACTCACATTAGAAAACATTGTTTTTGGCGAAAAGCAAACTTTTCATGGTTGGTTTTGAAACTGCAAGGGGGGAGGGGGGGGGCAAAAAAAAAATATTAAAAAAAAGCAACACTCACACTCACAGGTATGCACATACACACACCCACGCACAAAATACAATCACATATACATACTCTGAATAAACAGCATGCTAGCGAACAACAGCATAAACCATCTGATTGTCATAGTGGAAAAAGCCTTAGTATCATTATCAAAGCCTTCTGGCCTACTCAGTGGAACCCTCAGTTTAAGACCAAACAACAATATTTGAGAAAATGATGACTTAAAAAAAGGCAGGAGGGTTGGGAATAGGACAGGGATACATTTACCTCTGTTATCAACAGACGATTTCAAAAAGCAAGGCTTGGATAGGGTGGGGGTGGGACCCGGGAGTGAAGAAATGGAGCAACATGCTGGGTCAGGGAGGGTGACTGTGCTGGGTCAGGGAGGGTGACTGTGCTGGGTCAGGGAGGGTGAATGTGCTGGGTCAGGGAGGGTGAATGTGCTGGGTCAGGGAGGGTGACTGTGCTGGGTCAGGGAGGGTGACTGTGCTGGGTCAGGGAGGGTGAATGTGCTGGGTCAGGGAGGGTGACTGTGCCGGGTCAGGGAGGGTGACTGTGCCGGGTCAGGGAGGGTGACTGTGCTGGGTCAGGGAGGGTGACTGTGCTGGGTCAGGGAGGATGACTGTGCCGGGTCAGGGAGGGTGACTGTGCTGGGTCAGGGAGGGTGACTGTGCTGGGTCAGGGAGGGTGACTGTGCTGGGTCAGGGAGGGTGACTGTGCTGGGTCAGGGAGGGTGACTGTGCTGGGTCAGAGAGGGTGACGGTGCTGGGTCAGGGAGGGTGAATGTGCTGGGTCAGGGAGGGTGACTGTGCTGGGTCAGGGAGGGTGAATGTGCTGGGTCAGGGAGGGTGACTGTGCTGGGTCAGGGAGGGTGACTGTGTCGGGTCAGGGAGGGTGACTGTGCCGGGTCAGGGAGGGTGACTGTGCCGGGTCAGGGAGGGTGACTGTGCTGGGTCAGGGAGGGTGACTGTGCTGGGTCAGGGAGGGTGACTGTGCTGGGTCAGGGAGGGTGACTGTGCCGGGTCAGGGAGGGTGACAGTGCTGGGTCAGGGAGGGTGACTGTGCTGGGTCAGGGAGGGTGACTGTGCCGGGTCAGGGAGGGTGACTGTGCTGGGTCAGGGAGGGTGAATGTGCTGGGTCAGGGAGGGTGACTGCTGGGTGAGGGAGGGTGACTGTGCTGGGTCAGGGAGGGTGACTGTGCTGGGTCAGGGAGGGTGACTGTGCAGGGTCAGGGAGGGTGACTGTGCTGGGTCAGGGAGGGTGACTGTGCTGGGTCAGGGAGGGTGACTGTGCTGGGTCAGGGAGGGTGACTGTGCTGGGTCAGGGAGGGTGACTGTGCCGGGTCAGGGAGGGTGACTGTGCCGGGTCAGGGAGGGTGACTGTGCTGGGTCAGGGAGGGTGACTGTGCTGGGTCAGGGAGGGTGAATGTGCCGGGTCAGGGAGGGTGACTGTGCTGGGTCAGGGAGGGTGACTGTGCTGGGTCAGGGAGGGTGACTGTGCTGGGTCAGGGAGGGTGACTGTGTCGGGTCAGGGAGGGTGACTGTGCCGGGTCAGGGAGGGTGACTGTGCCGGGTCAGGGAGGGTGACTGTGCTGGGTCAGGGAGGGTGACTGTGCTGGGTCAGGGAGGGTGACTGTGCTGGGTCAGGGAGGGTGACTGTGCTGGGTCAGGGAGGGTGAATGTGCTGGGTCAGGGAGGGTGACTGTGCTGGGTCAGGGAGGGTGACTGTGCCGGGTCAGGGAGGGTGACTGTGCTGGGTCAGGGAGGGTGAATGTGCCGGGTCAGGGATGGTGACTGTGCTGGGTCAGGGAGGGTGACTGTGCCGGGTCAGGGAGGGTGACTGTGCCGGGTCAGGGAGGGTGACGGGTCAGGGAGGGTGACTGTGCTGGGTCAGGGAGGGTGACTGTGCTGGGTCAGGGAGGGTGACTGTGCTGGGTCAGGGAGGGTGACTGTGCCGGGTCAGGGAGGGTGAATGTGCTGGGTCAGGGAGGGTGACTGTGCTGGGTCAGGGAGGGTGACTGTGCTGGGTCAGGGAGGGTGACTGTGCCGGGTCAGGGAGGGTGACTGCTGGGTCAGGGAGGGTGACTGTGCTGGGTCAGGGGGGGGTGACTGTGCTGGGTCAGGGAGGGTGACTGCTGGGTGAGGGAGGGTGACTGTGCTGGGTCAGGGAGGGTGACTGTGCTGGGTCAGGGAGGGTCTGAAATTGAGTGTTCCACTGGACACAGTTCTCCTGTACCCTGTGACCACCATTTAAAGACCTCCACAAATCTGAACAAAATCAGGTCTGAAGAAAGGAGTGATAAAATGAAGGTACATTTTACAGAGGTTATGAACAGACAATGTTATATGAAGCCAGGTCATTAACACAGTGATTCTGGAAGTGAGTAGGTGTGTCTTAAATATAGGGTACCATTGTACACATGCACTGTTCAACATTCTTCTGTACTGTGTACCCTAGTCGCTTGGTTCAAGCCCTGTACGTGAACATGTGTCGCGTGGTTCAAGCCCTGTGTGTGAGCATGTGCTTGGTGAGATGGCTTGACTGTTTGAACTTGGCATCACATTGACCGCACACGTAGGGTCTCAGCTCGGTGTGTGTGAACATGTGTCGCTTTAGGTGGTCCGACCTTCTGAACCTGGCGCTGCACTGGTCGCACGCATGGTTTCTCTCCCCCGTGTGCTTCGTCATGTGGTTCCGCAGGTGAACCGCCTGCGCGAAGGTCGCGCTGCACTGCTCACAGACGTGCGGTCTCTTCGTGTCGTGAGTCAGCAAGTGTCGGTTGAGGTTGTCGATTCGGCTGAAAGTCATCCCGCAGTGTTTGCAGGGGAACATGCTGGGTCCTTTGTGTTTCTCCATGTGGTTTTTCAAGTGGGCCGAATCGGTGAACGCAGCTTGGCATACGTCGCAGATGTGGATGCGTTGCTCGGCGTTGGCGAAGAGGTTTGTCTTGACGTTGTCCAGCTGGGTGAGAGTGGGGTCATATGGCTTGCTAACCAGGATCCGCGGCCCTTTGTGCTTCTGCATGTGGTTGCTAAGGTGCATGGCGTTGGTGAACGGAGCGTGACACACATCGCACACGTGAAAACTCTGTTCCGCGTGACTGAGCATGTGTCTGTTGAGCAGCATCAACTGGGGGAACTTGGCGTCGCACATCTTGCACGGGTACGTCTTCTCGCTCGTGTGGATCAGCATGTGTTCGCTCAGGCGCGCCGACCTGGTGAAGGATGCTCCACACAGCGTACATGCGAACGGTCTTTCCCCGGTGTGTTGCAGCATGTGTCGGTCCAGGTGGCTGGTTTGGGTGAAGCGGGCGCCGCATGTTCCGCACACGTACGGTTTCTCCCCCGTGTGTTTCAGCATGTGTCTGTTGAGACTACTGGGCCAGGGAAACACAGCCCCGCATTCATTGCAGGGAAACGACTTCTGTCCGCCGAGGTTCTTGGACTCGTCGGATGCTGCGTCGTCAGCAAAACTGCTGTGTGGATCTTGGTTCTGACTGCTGGAAGTTGTCGGTAGCAGCACAGTACCGGTGTTCATCTCCGTAGCTGCCATCGGCTCCACCGTGGTACTCCAGCCCTGATTCACAAACATGCCAGGGTTTGATTCCGGCATTCCACCATAGCCGGCGCTTCCCGGCGACCGCTTGATATTCTCAGGGCTGACCATGAAGCTGGATTCGTTGTTGAACGCTTGAGCATACACAGTTTCCTCCGCTGCATTGGCGGGCTTGGGCATGATGTTTTCCGCCGAGTTCTGATTGGCGTGTTTGGCCATGTGACGCTTGAGGTTGCTTGCTAGTCGGAAGCGAGCGTCGCAGTGTTTGCAGACGTGGGGCTTTCTCCTGGTGTGGCTAAGCATGTGTTTCTTTAGGCGGGTGGAGCGTGTGAAGCTGGCGTCGCACTGGTCACACTTGAACGGCCGCTGCCCCGTGTGCTTCAGCATGTGTCGGTTGAGATGGTTGGACTGCTTGAACGACGTGCCGCACTCCTGGCACGTGTAGGGTTTCTCTCCTGTGTGTTTGAGCATGTGTCTGTTCAAGCTGCTCGGCCACGGGAAGACAGCATCACACTCACTACAAGCGTACAACTTCAATCCGGAGCTGTGCTTGCGAACGTCAGCTTGAGCAGAACTCTGGGCGTTTTTAGCCTTACCAGATGCTTTGCTGGAAGTGGGGTTCTTGTTTTCTGTGAACATGTCAGCGAAATGCTCGTCCACAGTTGCAAGTTGGGGCTGGTTGCTGGTTGACGCCATCTGCTGCTGCTGGTGTATATCGGCAGCAATATCAGCGATGGTGGGCAGTGTTTGCGTCGTGGTGACGCCATCGTTTCTGCTCCACGCCTGAACGGCTTCAAGGTTGGTCAGCTCAAGGGTGTCCTCGGTTTTTACCGCTTGAGGGAACGCATTCTCATCCGTGACTGCCGGCGCTGACATGGCGGTGGTGGCAGCCTGCGCTTCCTGGATGTGTTTCACCAAGTGTTTCTTCAGGTGGCTGGCCCGGCGGAACTTGGCGCTGCACTGCTCACAGGCGTACGGTCTTTCCCCGGTGTGAATACGGCCGTGTCTCTCCAGGTGGTTGGACTGGGTGAAGGCAGCCCCACATTCTCCGCACTTGTAGGGCCGCTGCCCCGTGTGTTTGAGCAGGTGTCGGTTGAGGTTGCTGGGCCAGCGGAAAGCAGAGCCACACTGGGAGCAGGCGTAGGGTTTACGCGGCTTATCGCTGCCAGTAGAAGCAGCAGCAGCGGTGGTTTTCTTGCTATTGGATTTCTGTGAAGCGTTGGGCTGCTGCAGCATGTTGCCAGAAAGGTTCCTGGCCTGGATCACTGCCTGCCCAGCGACTCCGGCGGTCTGAGTTTCGCTGTTGCATTTGGCGCCTTGCTCCCAGTCAGAGTTTGTCACCGCGGTTTGTTGGTTTGCTGACACGCCGGCTTGGACTGAAGAGGACGCTGTTTGTACGTTTGCCTGCAGCCCGGACGCATCCTTCATCTTCTTTGCTTTGGGCTTGGCCTGAGCTCCCTCCACGGCACTCTGCTCTATCAGCTTCTCCAGGTGTTTCTTCAGTTTGTGTCTGTCCAGGTGACACGCGCGCGTGAAGGCCGCCCCACACTCCTGACACACGAAGGGCTTGACGCCCGAGTGCTTCAGCATGTGCACCTTGAGATGACTGTTCTGGGCGAACTTCTTGTCGCACTCCTCGCACGCGTACGGCCTTTCACCCGTGTGCTTACGCATGTGTCTGCTCAAGTTTTTCTGCCACGCAAAGGTGGCGCCGCATTCCTTGCAGATGTGCGGTCTCGGTCGTGGCGACGTCGGGGAGGGGGTGATCTTCGGTACCGCAGGAGTACTCACTGTAGACTTCTGCGATTTCTTGCGGCCTGAGCTGAGACTGGCAGCTAGAGCGCCGAACGACTGCAAGCCGATGCTTTCCACCTTCTCTCCGCCGGCCTGTACGCTGCATGTAGCCGTCTCTGCTTTTTGGTTCCCCAACTGATCCTGGGTGTACGTTGTCGGCACTGGCTCGTACCTGACGCTATCCGACGCCTCAGCGTTGGCCAGTGTGTCTGGGTTGATGCCCCAGATGTTGAAGACGGACGTACTGAACGCCGTCAGCGGCTCACTGTCAATGGTTGGATAATTGTGCACGCCGGAACCTAGGGGGCGCTGGTTGTCGGCTGCTCTCTGACAATCAGGGAAAGGGTTTCGATTCCAGTTCTGTCCTTGAACGGGGTTGTTGTTTGGGTGTGCAGTTGAGTACAGGTGTTGCTGCTGCTGCTGCTGTTGTTGCTGCTGTTGTAGTTGGTGATGGTGTTGCTGTTGTTGGTGGTGTTGCTGCAGTTGTTGTTGTTGCTGGTGGTGTTGCTGCTGTTGTTGTTGTTCTTGTTTGATCCAGTCGTGGGTTTGGGAGGTGGGTATGGACTGTGCAGGGGGGGTCTGTCTCATGTGAAGGTTGGCCATACTCTGGGGGCCCGGGCCCTGCATCACTGCTCCTGTAACATTCACACATTACATGAGAACACAAATACACACACACACACACACACATAGAGGAAGAATCTTATCTCTCACTTTAAGTCTAAGTCTAACTAACACAAACTTCTTTTTTTTCAGTGGGAAGGAAAGGTGATCCCCTGACAACACTGACAGAATTTGTAGTACCCTAGTTTTTGGGGGGCTTGTAACTGGAAGCATTTTTTTTGTTTTTGTTGGGGGGGGGGGGGGGGAGGGGGGCACATAATAACACACATGCATAGTCACACACACAAACATCCTCACACATTCACACACTGACACATACACACACACAAAGACAACTGACACACAGTGACACACACACAGTGACACCCACCCACACAGTGACAACTGACACACACAGTGACACACATACACAGTGACACCCACCCACACACAGTGACAACTGACACACACAGTGACACACACACAGTGACAACTGACACACACACACACAGTGACACCCACCCACACAGTGACAACTGGCACACACAGTGACACACATACACAGAGCAGTGAAAACAGTGTCACGTGTCTGCTGGTCCCTCACCCTGCGGAAGCTGCTCCATTGTGCAAGTGGACTACGCCTAGAACATCTTCACTTCCACCACGGCCCACTTCAGCCAAATGTTGTCGTCTGGTCGTGTCCCGCTGGATTTTGCAGCAACTCACACACAGAGCGGTGTAACTGTCAAAAACAAAATAAATCAATACTCAAATTAATTGCATAACTGAAACATTACTGTGGAACTTCACTCTCTCTCAAACAAAAATATGAGAAAAAAGTCATGTCTTACTGGAGACATCACACTTAAGTGCCGTTCACAAGGCAGACTTTCAACAAACTTTTCTCCAACTTGATGTTGGTTTGAAATCGCTCCCAAGTCGACAAAGGATCTGCCATGTGAACGGCCCCAACAATTTAGGACAGATTTAGTCACGACTCAAAACCTCAGCAGAGCACTGGTCGACTCGGCCCTGACTTGTCGCAGATTTTGCGTAGACTTTCCTTATACTAGCGCTTACTGATTGCTTTAAAGGCTGACATATAGTCCTATTTGATTAGTTTAATTACTTCCAGGGCTTTTCCCATCGTTGTGGGGATGTATAAATTAAGCTTCCTGCAAAGTTTTAGGTTTGAAGTCCTTACCAATTACGAGAAATAATTAATTCTTTATTGCATTGTTTAGCATCAGTTCTCCAGGACTTGGGCTATTTTTAGACCGTTGACGTCACTTCGTGACGTTTCGTTAACCAAAGATGGCGTCGGAGACAGTCAAAGCGCGTCTGCGTACAATGGCAAAAAAGATAGAAGTAAACCCGTCTAAAGCTGTCAAGGCCACTAAATCTGCTCAGAAGAGAAAGTGGACTCCTTGCTTCATCACCACGCAGCACCAGCGCTGGGTCGCGCTGAAAGAAAGATTGTTTTCGTCACAAAGGGGATACTGAACTCGCCAAAGTTTTGCTGGACACGTGAGTACATAGGCCCATGAGAAAATTAGATGTACTTGTAGCTTGTCAGCTGAAGCCTGTGGCCTTATTCTTGCAAATATGTGCTGTGAGAGATCGTATATTTGCGCCTGCGCAATTTCCTGAAAACATCCACTTTCACTTTGAGACTTCTTCTTCTTCAGCGTTCCAGAATTTTCTGGTTACGTGTGAGCTCGTTTGCCCATATAGGTTCCCCACACTATACTCTGAGAGCATAGTCAGCTCACTCCGCTTTCGTTGGGTAGGCATGCTGGGTATTTTCGTGTTTTCATAACCCACCAAACTCTGACATGGATTACAGGATCCTTTCCGTGCGCACTTGGTCTTGTGCTTGCGTGTACACAGGAAGGGGGTTAAGTCACTATGTACTAGCAGGTCTGTACATAAGTTGACCTGGGAGATCAGAAAAATCTCCACTCTTAACCCACCAGGCGGCAGCGACCGGGATTCAAACTCACGACCTCCCGTCTTACCACCACGCCACTGCGCCCGTCAAATCGCCGCTTAAAACTAGTTTGAGCGTTTATGCTGTTCACATCGGCAGCAATTTTGATTTAACTTGGTGTCGACTAAAATTGCTTGAAGTTGGGAGAAAGTTGGTAAAAGGTCTGCTATGTGAACAGCACTTTACAGACATTGAGATTAAACAATCTGAAAAAAACTAGGGTCTATTTAATCATTAAAATTTTTTTTTTAAAGTAGTGTTAACAATGTGTTGTTCTGATTCAGAGAAGGATATCAGTACCACGTTATCATTTTTTAAATTTGTATCTGGGACTAGTGGGAGTATCTTCTGAAAGAATTTACACCTATATGTCAAGTGTTGCAGAGATCTGTCCGGTAGTTTTCTGGAAATAGCTGCACCCCCCCCCCCCCATCCCCCCCCCCCCAAACACACACTCACACAGAGTGACACACACGACAACCCTTGTCTTGATTCACAGTTAATCTGATGATTCATAGTTATTAGTTAATCTGAAATCAATAAGTCAAAAGGAAGAAAAGATGAAATAACTTTTTAAGCAACAGAGTAGTCAACACAAGGAACAGTCCTCCTGAGTCAGTTGTTAGTGCCCCATCTGTCAACAGTCACAAAAGCAGACTAGACGCCCACTGGCACCATCTCCATCTCGAAATTCGACCCGGAGTGCCAAATTGCATCATAGTTTTACTTTTAGACGCTGCGCACACCACCAAGTGTCTTTTAAGAAAAAACTATACTGGAGCGGTGAAGCCAAGCCAAGTCAAGTCAAGTCATGACATTTTGGGGGAAATAAGGCCAACAAGAAAAATATGTCTGTTTCCGGTAACCCGACCGACCCTATTTTTAAGCGCCGACCCTAAAGTTTTGTTCCGCTTTTCGTACAAAAAAACAAAAAAACAAAAACAAACAAGTCGCGTAAGGCGAAAATACAATATTTAGTCAAGTAGCTGTCGAACTCACAGAATGAAACTGAACGCAATACCATTTTACTCGTAGCATCGTCAGGCCACCGCTCATGGCAAAGGCAGTGAAATTGACAAGAAGAGCGGGGTAGTACCGTAAAGTACCTTGTAAGCGCCCACCCCCCCTGTGCACCAATTCCGACCCAAAGTAGGGGGTGGGCGCTTACTCGGTACTACACCCTATGCACGAGCAGTTTTCAGTAAGAAATGTGATCTTTGATCACTTCGTAATCATATCTTCTTTTTTTTTTCATCATCCATTGTTTGTCTTGTTCGTATTGTCATTAGAAGAGCTTGGGAAGACACATGTCGTCACATCCTTTTCTTGTCTGCAGAGGTGCCGCAGTCGGCCGCACTGTGTCTCTGTTTCCCTTGAACAAGGCGTACGTCTTGTGGATATGGGCAGCAGTCTATTTTACTTGGCCAAAGACTGTTTTGGGCACAGAGAGAGAGAGAGAGAGAGAGAGAGAGAGAGAGAGAGAGAGAGACAGACAGACAGACAGACAGACAGAGACAGAGAGAGAGAGATAAAGAGAGAGAGAGAGAGAGTGAGAGAGAGAGAGCGAGAGGAGGGGGAGTATTGTGTGTTTGTGTGTGTGTGTGTGTGTATGTGTGTGTGTGTGTGTGTGTGTGTGTGTGTGAGTGTGTGTGTTTCCATTGGCGTTATTATCCAAATAGTCAAGAGCTGACAGCTTAAATGCAACGGTGTACGATTTGATCCGCGGCATCTTGTAATCATTGACTTGCAGGCGTTTAGATCCAAGGCGTGCAGACACACGTGATAGGGTTTGCAAGAAAGGGAAATCATTCACAAAACTAGCAGATCAAGTGCGGAATTTTTATTTCCCCTGATTTCAATGGTGTAAAGTGGGGGGTGGGCGCTTACAAGGTACTATACCCTATGCTCGGTTTTGGACTAAAAGTGGGGGGTGGGCGCTTACGCGATACTGGGCGCTTACAAGGTACTTTACGGTAGTTGCGCTAAGAAGGATAGCACGCTTTTCTGTACCTCTCTTTGTTTTAACTTTCTGAGCGTGTTTTTAATCCAAACATATCATATCTATATGTTTTTGGAATCAGGAACCGACAAGGAATAAGATGAAAGTGTTTTTAAATTGATTTGGACAATTTAATTTTGATAATGATTTTTATATATTTAATTTTCAGAGCTTGTTTTTAATCCGAATATAACATATGTATATGTTTTTGGAATCAGCAAATGATGGAGAATAAGATAAACGTAAATTTGGATCGTTTTATAAATTTTTATTTTTTTTTTTACAATTTTCCGATTTTTAATGACCAAAGTCATTAATTAATTTTTAAGCCACCACGCTGAAATGCAATACCGAAGTCCGGGCTTCGTCGAAGATTACTTGACCAAAATTTGAACCAATTTGGTTGAAAAATGAGGGCGTGACAGTGCCGCCTCAACTTTCACGAAAAGCCAGATATGACGTCATCAAAGACATTTATCAAAAAAATGAAAAAAACGTTCGGGGATTTCATACCCAGGAACTCTCATGTCAAATTTCATAAAGATCGGTCCAGTAGTTTAGTCTGAATCGCTCTACACACACACACACATGCACACACACACGCACGCACACACACACACCACGACCCTCGTTTCGATTCCCCCTCGATGTTAACAAATTTAGTCAAAACTTGACTAAATATAAAAAATATGAAGTCAAGTATACTTTATTTAGTTTCAATATATCTTGGACAAAAACATGTGCTAAATAATTGTAAGTAAACTAGGGAAGCGTTTAAAAAAATAAATAAATAAACACGTAAAAAGACGTTAACAAAACGTAAGAAAATGAAGCTTCCATAAGCGAAAATTCGTACCGTCTTGTCCCGTTCTTGTATTGATGAGTACAGTATTCCTTTGTTTTTTAACTTTGTAAGAAAAATTTTTTTTTTTAAATAAATTTTTTTTTTTTTTAAAACCACCCACCGACCGAATCTATTTTTTTCGGCGATGTTACCGGAAACAGACATATTTTTCTTTTTGGCCTAAATGACACCTCATTACTCTTAGACTTATGCCAGATGACGGTGTGTTCCTCCCCATCACCCCCACCCCCACTACACACAGTGACACACACACACACACACCTCAACCCTTGTCTCCATTCATAGTCACACTTATACTTCTTCTTCTGCGTTCGTGCGCTGAAACTCCCACGTACACTCGTATTTTTGCACGAGTGGAATTTTACGTGTATGACCGTTTTTACCCCGCCATTAAGGCAGCCATACGCCGCTTTCGGAGGAAGCATGCTGGGTATTTTCGTGTTTCTATAACCCACCGAACTCTGACATGGATTACAGGATCTTTTCCGTGCGCACTTGGTCTTGTGCTTGCGTGTACACACGAAGGGGGATAAGCCACTAGCAGGTCTGCACATAAGTTGACCTGGGAGATCGGAAAAATCTCCACACTTAACCCACCAGGCGGCCGCGGCCGGGATTCGAACCCTCGACCTTCCGATTAAGAGGCCGACGTCTTACCACCCCGCCACAGCGCCCGTCTTCGATTCATAGTCATACTCATAGTTTATCTGGAAACATTAGTCATTAACCTAAAGTCAAAAGGAAGAAAAGATGTGATTGTTTTTGTTGATAAATGACACCTCTTAGTCTTAGGCCTAAAAAAAAATAGGTGTGGTTACGGTAACCCGACCTACCCTATTTTTAGGGGCCGACCCTATAACTTTTTATTACATTTGTCAAAAAACCCAAAAAAAACACACAAGAAAACGAGTGCAGAAAACGCATTGAAAGCGAAAGCGCCCGAGTCGCGCACTTATTTCCCTGTCAAGTAGGTTAAATTTGTACACATTAGTAAATTCATTAGAAAAAAAAAGCTTAAAAAAAAAAAGTGATTGCCTACCTTCCTACACACACACAATATTTTAAAAAGATAAATGTCTGTTTTGTAAAGACACCAGACACTGAGACAGACAGAGACAGTATAAGTTGCTCTTGCTTACAGTTAGTCAAGTGAGTTACACTTACAAATAAAATCAAGATCTGCAAAAGTAGGCTTGGAGTTGGAATGCACTTGGCAAAACGTCCCTGAATTTCCCTTAGAGTTAAAGTTCAACATAACCCCAAAAAGTAGAAACAAACCATCCGTGGGCGTCTTTAACGCAAAACCGCAGCTCTTTCTCCTATATTTCCTTCTCACAGTCACAGACGCAAGCAGACGCCGAACTCAAGGGAGATAAACCAGTTGTCTATGTGGTACGCGCCTGTGTACTCGAGTTTAGCCAAAATATGTCACACTGTTGCTTTCCATAATATCGAATGTTCTCGTCTGTCCTTCATTATCTCCATTGCATGCGAACTGATCAGTTGATTATGCATAATCTCAAGATCCTTAAGACACGAAGATAGTTTACTTTGATGAATGGGGGGAGCCATGTCTGACGCGGTAATGATGGGGTTGGGTACCCGCCGAACGACATTTTATCGTTGACAACCTCATATCTGAATGTCTCACAATCAGAATAGGAAAAATATCAATAAGAAGACGTCAGGAAACATACCTCGAGTGGTCGATTGTAGGCAGAAAGAAGAAATTCTCATCTTAATGAGTTAAATACCTCTGCCTCTTCCTCAATCTTTTGTCTGGGTTTTGCAGCAGAGGTCACTTCCGGTTGAATCCAGAATTGTTTCCCTTGCGAGGAAAGCATTTCCGGGGAAATTGACGACATGCTAGGGAAAGGGTGACACTTTTTCACACTGATAATTCGAACGCATTTGCACCAATAATCATCATGAAAGGCTGCCTTGGATGCTAAGCGCAAATATGCACCAATTTCAGTTCCTATTTTGCGTTTCACATTCAAAATCTTAAGTGTATTAGTGATTGCAGAACCTTGCATTTTCGCTTCGGAAGTTTTAGTTTGCAGAAGTTATCTCTCGCACTCCCGGACTCCGTTTCTTCGAGGATACATCATTTTAGAGACTCGCTCAACTCTGTTCCCTCTACAGGCGAGGACATTCACCTTAACACAGTGGTGATACTGATTTTTGTTTTTGTTATTTTTTTTAGTTTCCAACTGCGGGCAGTTTTTGTAAAGAAAAGAGGGGGCGGATTTTAATGACATTCTTTTAACAGAAGGCCTTATCGAGCAAGTTATCCGACATGAAGATGCATGTCACAGTTTTGTTGCAATAGCGCTTTCCTTAACGTTGTTTTGGTTATCTCAGAAAAAAATAATCGACCCCGAAAACGTTCGAATCGAAGCTGTTCGTAGCAGACGGACTTTTGATCGGCTGTGGTCTCACTATAAATATATTTCAATATAATTCCTTATTCGACAGGTTGTCGGGCAGACAGCTGTACCTCATATTTGTTTCCACTACCACACTCTTAAATTTAATTTGCTCTGTAGTGTATTAGTGAGGGACAATTGATTCGAAAATGTTCGAACCGAGAGAAGAAAAATGGCGGTATTGAGCCTCCACAGTCACGAGGCACATGAAAATGAGTAATTAACATGCGAAAATTACTCATTTTTAGTTTTGGCGCTAGTAAACCATCGGGAAGCGAGCCAAAACTGAAAATTAGTTATTAACACTTGAAAATTAGTAATTTTCATGACATCATTTTGTAAGTAATTTTCATGTGTTAATGACTAATTTTCAGTTTTGGCACTAGTAAGCCATCATACTTTCCTTCTCAAGTCTACAAAATCAAGTTTGGTCATTTTTAATAAATTGTATTTATTTTATTTTTATTGAAAGGTAAAGATAGTTCTACAGTTATGAGGAAAACATAGTGTTGGAAAGAACCGGAACCACTTAATGCTCTTCTCTCTTTGCACAGTCTGATCCGATGCTGCCGTGCCAACAAGACCAGGTGTTGTTACCAAGGCAACGTCTGGACTAGCCACCTTGACCTTCACATGAGCCTGGGACCACGGCCAACACAGTCACACCGTCCTGGGTGACAGACCTGATGGTATCTTGAACACTGGTAACAACCTTACATCTGCCTTATGATATGGATCCTTGTTTGTTTTTGTTGTTGTTTTGTTCAGATTGATTTACCGCACACAAAAAATACCCATGGGACTTGTAATTGCTGAGAGAATCTTAAACAAATGAGGTAGAGCGCTGTTTAGACTCGAGATCTGATAAACAAAGGGAAGTAATGAGGATGAAAGTCGCTTGTTCATTTCTTCTTCTTCTTCTTCTGCGTTCGTGGGCTGAAACTCCCACGTACACTCGTGTTTTTTGCACGAGTGGAATTTTACGTGTATGACCGTTTTTTACCCCGCCATTTAGGCAGCCATACGCCGTTTTCGGAGGAAGCATGCTGGGTATTTTCGTGTTTCTATAACCCACCGAACTCTGACATGGATTACAGGATCTTTTTCGTGCGCACTTGGTCTTGTGCTTGCGTGTACACACGGGGGTGTTCGGACACCGAGGAGAGTCTGCACACAAAGTTGACTGAGAAATAAATCTCTCGCCGAACGTGGGGACGAACTCACGCTGACAGCGGCCAACTGAATACAAATCCAGCGCGCTACCGACTGAGCTACATCCCCGCCCCCTTGTTCATTTCAGTACTTCTTATTCTCTCAGGCGCCAGGAGATTGGTTCCAGATAACTCTCACTTACTCTATTACACATGTCGTATGCATTTAGAGAGCTTACTTCCCTTTGTTTATCCGATTTTTATTGCTGAAACTGGTACAAGCTGTGTCACCCCTAGAGATGTCATGGGGAGGCTACCTTTTCTTGTAAAGTCTTCAAAATCAAGTTTTGTCATTTATTATGGATTTTCTTTTTCTTTTGTGGTAAATTACATTAATTAGGAAAACAGTAAGACCAAGTGCTCACGGAATAAATCCTGTAATCCATGTCAGAGTTCGGTGGGTTATAGAAACACAAAAATACCCAGCATCCTTCTCCCAAAAGCAGCGTATGGCTGTCTGAATGGCAGGTAAAAACACTTGTGCAAAACCATGAGTGAAAGTTGGAGTTTTAGCCCATGAACGAAGAAGAAGAAGAATTAGGAAAATATAGGGTTTGTAAGGTAACCAGAAACACTAAATTCTCCTATATTGCACAGGCTGACCCAATGCTGCCAGTGCCATTCCATCAAGACCAGCTGTTGTTGCCAAGGAAACGCCTGGACTAACCACCTTGACCTTGACATGAGCCTGGGACCACGGCCAAAACAGTCACAGACACACCCTGCTGGGTGACAGACCTGATGGCATCATAAACGCTGGTAACAATATCTGGCCTACCTTATGGATCCTTCTGTGTGTTTATGGATGGCTAAATCTCAAAAATCGCCGGTCGGGGGATTTGCCTCAAGGAAGTCACTTGCTAGCCTGCCAGAAATTGTACAAGCTTGGTACAAAATATATCATCAATCAATCTTCTTCTTCTTCTTCTGCGTTCGTGGGCTGAAACTCCCACGTACACTCGTGTTTTTGCACGAGTGGAATTTTACGTGTATGACCGTTTTTACCCCGCCATTTAGGCAGCCATACGCCGCTTTCGGAGGTAGCATGCTGGGTATTTTCGTGTTTCTATAACCCACCGAACTCTGACATGGATTACAGGATCTTTTTCGTGCGCACTTGGTCTTGTGCTTGCGTGTACACACGAAGGGGGATAAGCCACTAGCAGGTCTGCACATAAGTTGACCTGGGAGATCGGAAAAATCTCCACA
Source organism: Littorina saxatilis (assembly GCF_037325665.1). NCBI lineage: Eukaryota > Metazoa > Mollusca > Gastropoda > Littorinimorpha > Littorinidae > Littorina > Littorina saxatilis. The sequence goes on from NC_090260.1 coordinate 10,600,306, forward strand.
CTTAACCCACCAGGCGGCCGCGGCCGGGATTCGAACCCTCGACCTTCCGCTTTGGAGGCCGACGTCTTACCACCACGCCACAGCGCCCGTCATCAATCAATCAATATGAGGCTTATATCGCACGTATTCCGTGGGTACAGTTCTAAGCGCAGGGATTTTTTTAAATTTTTAAATTTTATGCAATTTATATCGCGCACATATTCAAGGCGCAGGGATTTATTTATGCCGTGTGAGATAGAAATGTTTTTGTTTGTAATTGTACACAATGCATCACGCATTCACATCGGCCAGCAGATCGCAGCCATTCCGGCGCATATATATATCCTACTTTTCACGGCCTATTAATATTATTCCAAGTCACACGGGTATTTTGGTGGACATTTTTATCTATGCCTATGCAATTTTGCCATGAAAGACCCTTTTGTCAATCGTGGGATCTTTAACGTGCACACCCCAATGTAGTGTACACGAAGGGACCTCGGTTTTTCGTCTCATCCGATATACCACATAAACAAACTATGAAACAGTGTTAGTGTGAATGACTGGTCAGATTTGTATTTATACACACAAAATAGCAGTGGTACGTATGATCGACAACTGGACCGTGCTTAGCTGGCGTCTTGTCTGGCTTTTTGCTCCAATCTTCACTGACGAATACATGTTGCAATGAGCAATCTTTTGTTTTGCACTATTTGATATTTTCCAACTTGAATTATGTTGTTCCACACCAAAATGCATTATTTTTCTCTTCCTATGATCTTAGAAATTTGGAACAAAATAAAAGCGACCATTATCTTTGACTTCCCATCTTACTCAAACACTCTGGCCTCCCCGCAGTCGCTCTCCAGTTTTCTTTGAATGGTCCATGTTTTCTCTTTCTTGTGCTGTTTGCTTTTCTTCTTTTTTTCAGCATCAGTCTTTTTAAGTTATTTTTTTACGGGGGTTAACCTGACGATAGCTCATACATGTTTGGAATGAGTAGCGAACGTAGAAACAGCCTGGATGCAGCCCCAGTGAAACATCGAAAGCGCATCAAGATGGGAGCCTCGTTCTCTTGTAATAGAACATGGCAGTGATTTTTTCCAGACGACAGAAGTTTCTCTGCGTATGCAGTGATTATTTGGTTTTCAAAAATGAACCATAATAGTGGAACGGAAATTTGCTTTGCATTTGACAAGAATTTGTACTTGCTAGCCGAGCCAGCTGCAATACAGTTTCTACTACTGTACTAGCCCCACAGATTTATTACTCGCCCCTGGCGACCAGGCGCTTCAGTTTCTCATCCCTGTAGTTTGTGTGTCACCGTGTGTGTGTGTTTGTGACTGCATGCGTGTGTGTTCTTTATTTGGTGTTTAACGTCGTTTTCAACCACGAAGGTTATATCGCGACGGGGAAAGGGGGGGAGATGGGATAGAGCCACTTGTCAATTGTTTCTTGTTCACAAAAGCACTAATCAAAAATTTGCTCCAGGGGCTTGCAACGTATTACCTTACTGGGAGAATGCAAGTTTCCAGTACAAAGGACTTAACATTTCTTACATACTGTTTGACTGCCATGGCCACGTTGGGTTTGATGCGTGCATGCCTGGTTTTCTCCTGTAGATGGGTGTCGGCACAGGAGGTCTGCCCGCTGTCCTCAGCCAACATGCTCCGTCTTCATGGCAGCTCAAATTTTTTATCGAGGTTCTCTCCTCTAGATCCGCCGTGTTTCGCCTAGGGGCTTGCGCTGCCTAGTTGATACGGTCGGTCTTGGGATAGGGAAACGTTATGCTAGTCCGGAGGGATTACGCCACAATGGCCACCTCGCGAAGACCCAGGGTCCTAGACTAGGGAGGTCCAAGGGGGAGCACCGGGAGAGCTACCCCTCTACCCGCACCTCCAACACAATCCCTTCCCCTGGTAGCTTCATCCCCAAGGAGGAAACAGAGCTACCTGCAACACCCCACTGCTTGACTAAAATCTTCACAAAAATTGACTATATTCTATACAAGAAACACTTAACAAGGGTAAAAGGAGAAACAGAATCCGTTAGTCGCCTCTTATGACATGCTGGGGAGCATCGGGTAAATTCTTCCCCCTAACCCGCGGGGGTATGCGTGTGTGTGCGTGCATGTGTAGTTATGCCTGTTATTACTTTAATCATTGATCTTTTCACATCATTGTGCAGTTTTCTTTTTAATTAATCTGATTGTGCATTTTAATCATTAACCTTTTATGTGTCCTGTGTGTGAAGTGATTTTGTGCTTCGACTAGTAAGAGACAATTTTTCATCTTGAAGTTTACAAAAACATGGACTTCAATTTCAAAGGTTTGTGTGTGGGTCTGGGGGTGTGGATGTGTTATATTGGTTACAGTTTTCTTATCGTATCTTTTTTTTTTTAAATAGGGACCATCATGGGAGACGATACAATAGCAGCAAAGGGCATGGCAGAGCAAGCTGTTGAGGAGACATCCACGCACGAGAGCACTCCTTCACCCCAGGACGCTGAAAGACAAGTTGCACTGCATTGTGATGCCAGCTCAGACAAGACTTGTGATGCCAGCTCAGACAAGACTTGTGATGCCAGCTCAGGCAAGACTTGTGATGCCAGCTCAGGCAAGACTTGTGATGCCAGCTCAGACAAGACTTGTGATGCCAGCTCAGACAAGACTTGTGATGCCAGCTCAGACAAGACTTGTGATGCGAACGTTCCTCCTGCAAAGGTCCGTGCAGTGAAAAGTGAAGCTAACATTGATGTTCCTAGTGTGACAGACCCTCGTTGTGTTATTAGTGTGACAGACTCTCATACTCCTGGTCTTCCTAGAGTTGAAAACAGCCTGCACTCGGTCTCAAACCTTGCTTCTTGTCGTAGTGAGCGTGACGGTAAAATCATCAGGTCTGATCCAGTCAGTACTTGTCGTAGTGAGCGTGACGGGAAAATCATCAGATCTGATCCAGTCAGTACTTGTCGTAGTGAGCGTGACGGGAAAATCATCAGATCTGATCCAGTCAGTACTTGTCGTAGTGAGCGTGACGGGAAAATCATCAGATCTGATCCAGTCAGTACTTGTCGTAGTGAGCGTGACGGTAAAATCATCAGGTCTGATCCAGTCAGTACTTGTCTTGGTGGCGATAGCGAGAATAATGGTTCAGATGAAATGCTGTGTCAGTGTGACAGCTCTGTGTCACATATTCTTTCTGAAAGTTGCGCAGATGTAAGCTGCACGCCAGACAGTAAGTCTAACTCTGAGGTTGCTGGGAATAGTCACAAAGCTGTCAGTAACATTAGCGCTTCTGTGTGTCAGACTTCTTTGCAGGACTGTCCGGGTTCCACGCTAACAGACCGTCACACTGAACCAGCCCCCTCGGCAGAGAGGTTGGTGGAGAGACCAAAGCCTGCCACAGACACGTCACAGACCACAGACACGTCACAGACCACAGACAATGATAGAAAAGACTTGGCTTACAGGAAAACAGAGAAAAGAAAACGAGGATCCTGCAGACAGTGCAGTGCGGAAGGCTGCGTTTCAAACGAACCTGCAAAGAGAAAGAGACACGTGCCACCGACAGCTGACAGTTCCTCGCACACCTCAAGAAAACTTACATCTGAGTCCGCTACCGAGAATTCAGTGGTAAGAAGTCAGAACATTCCTGCACTGAATAACCAAGCCTTATCTGCTACTAGCGAGAGAAGAGAAGACGCGAGAGAAATGTCCACTGAACAGAAAGGTGACAGCACTCAGGGTGACCTCCACGGAGAGCAACAAGCCAGCGAGTCTTTGACGCAGCCGGGAGAGACCGATCGTCTCAAGTGCCAGCTTTGTGGTTACGTCTTTACACGGGAACACAACCTAGCAAGGCACGTGAAGAAGATCCACAAGACAGCCTATAGAGAACTAGACCCCAGTGCCCTGGATTTTCTGCTCAGGTTCAGGGGCCTGGCTAAGCACAGTTTACGGTGCACCGTCTGCGGGACTCACTTTTCGCAGCCAACTGAACTAGCCAGGCACGTCAAGCTGACACACAGGAAAAAGAAAGTTGTCAAACACGACCAGCCAGAGACGCAACCACCCGTGAAAAGTAGACACCCACAATGGCTTCACATAAATAAAAAGCCTTTCGGATGCAGCATCTGTGACCGTTCTTTCATGAGCGCTGCGTATTTGTCTCGGCATAAGAAGTTGGTACACCGGAATGGACTGGGTGCAGACCACGCTTCACTAACACCCCAGCCAGAAGTAGAAAGCAGAAGTGAACCAGGTTCTGTAGAAAGCAGATGTGAACCAGGTTCTGTGAAACGTTTAGACTGCCGCAAGTGTGGCGAATCCTTTTCTAAAGCGGCCGACTTTGCCCGGCATGTGAAACACACTCACAGGCGGCGGAGGGTGGCTGATCGCAAGGTTCTCAAATTCAGGTCCGTGTTGAAGAAGGGCGGTGGAATGCGTCTCGTTATGAGTGTTAAACCCTTTGGCTGCAGGCAGTGTGGAGCCTCCTTTTGTGAGGCTGTCAACTTGTCCAGACACGTGAAACTTGCTCACAGAGGTGCGCTGCCTGCGGCCCGCAGTTGTTCTCTACTCCAGGGAGGCGAGGAAAAAACAGGCATTGTTGTGTGTACAGAGACTACAGAACACAGCCGTCCTCTACCCCAGGGAGACAAGGGAGGTAAGAAAGACAGGAAAGACAAGGAAAAACAGGTTGCTGCTGTGTCGTACAGATCTACACAGTCTACAGAACACAGCCGTCCTCTACCCCAGGGAGACAAGGGAGGTAAGAAAGACAGGAAAGACAAGGAAAAACAGGTTGCTGCTGTGTCGTACAGATCTACACAGTCTACAGAACACAGCCGTCCTCTACCCCAGGGAGACAAGGGAGGTAAGAAAGACAGGAAAGACAAGGAAAAACAGGTTGCTGCTGTGTCGTACAGATCTACACAGTCTACAGAACACAGCCGTCCTCTACCCCAGGGAGACAAGGGAGGTAAGAAAGACAGGAAAGACAAGGAAAAACAGGTTGCTGCTGTGTCGTACAGATCTACACAGTCTACAGAACACAGCCGTCCTCTACCCCAGGGAGACAAGGGAGGTAAGAAAGACAGGAAAGACAAGGAAAAACAGGTTGCTGCTGTGTCGTACAGATCTACACAGTCTACAGAACACAGCCGTCCTCTACCCCAGGGAGACAAGGGAGGTAAGAAAGACAGGAAAGACAAGGAAAAACAGGTTGCTGCTGTGTCGTACAGATCTACACAGTCTACAGAACACAGCCGTCCTCTACCCCAGGGAGACAAGGGAGGTAAGAAAGACAGGAAAGACAAGGAAAAACAGGTTGCTGCTGTGTCGTACAGATCTACACAGTCTAAAGAACACAGCCGTCCTCTACCCCAGGCAGACAAGGGAGGTAAGAAAGACAGGAAAGACAAGGAAAAACAGGTTGCTGCTGTGTCGTATAGATCTACACAGTCAACAGACCACAGCCATCCTCTACCCCAGGCAGACAAGGGAGGTAAGAAAGACAGGAAAGACAAGGAAAAACAGGTTGCTGCTGTGTCGTACAGATCTACACAGTCAACAGACCACAGCTGTCCTCTACCCCAGGCAGACAAGGGAGGCAAGAAAGACAGGAAAGACAAGAAAAAACAGGTTGCTGCTGTGCCGTACAGATCTACACAGTCAACAGACCACAGCCGTCCTCTACCCCAGGCAGACAAGGGAGGCAAGAAAGACAGGAAAGACAAGGAAAAACAGGTTGCTGCTGTGTCGTACAGATCTACACAGTCAACAGACCACAGCTGTCCTCTACCCCAGGCAGACAAAGACAAGGAAAAACAGTTTGCTGATGACCCATACAGCTGTGGACTTTCTTTGTCTGATGAAGTCGGTCTGGAAACACATGTGAAAACAGTGTGTGGGCCCAATGAGACCACTTCCCACGACACAGACAGATCTACGCTACTCCCAGAACCTGCAGCATGGACAAGCCAGCCACGTTCTGAAGGAGCTGTCAGCCTGAAAATCAGCAGAAAGATGTTACACGTGAACCAATCAGAATCAGACGAGGGTGGTGCAGCTCTTCAAGGCAACAGTTCTTCACAGACAGGACCAAAGTTGGAGAAAGACACTGTCAAATATTGCAGTAGTAAGCAAGATCAAGTCTCAAATGGCCGCAAGCATCGTTTGAAAGCGTTGACAGACACGCTAGAATCATCCACAGACGGTGAAGACATCCCCCGGCCCCCATGCACAGAGAAGTTCACAAAACAACGGAAGTTGAAGAGACACATGTTTTTCACTCATAACCCTCAGAAGAGTTCAGCTTTCAAAATACGACGGAAGCTTGTGTACTGCTTCCAGTGCCCGGCCAAGTTCACCACACCGCTCAGTTTGACGAGACACATGCTGATGGCGCACCGAACGCACAAGACATCGTCTTCCAACACACGAAACAGCATTTCCAGGCTTGAAGTTGAACCAGTGGCGTCGAAAACACCCAGTCACTCTGAAAAGAACTTCCCCTTTTTCTGTCCTGTGTGTGCGAAACCATTTTCCAGCGTGAATAGCTTGGAAAGGCACAAGTCTAATGTCAAGCCCTGTGTGAAGCGCCGTGAGAGGAATTCTGTACTTGTGGCGTCTTCCAGTAAACACCGGCAAACGCAGAATCACACCGACACAGACCATGATCGCAACTTGTCTTGCAGGGAATGTGGCGTCAGCCTTTCAACGCTGCATAACCTGAGAAGACACGTATCCCAGATTCATAACCATCACAGAAAGCGGACATCGGGTGGGGCGTCAGTTTCCAAAAGAACAGCACGCTCGAAATGGACGGCAAAAAGAAAGAACGTCGTCTGGGAGTGCGATAAGTGTGGGGGCAATTTCTCCACAGAGTACAACTTGAAACGGCACGTAGCCAACCTGCATAGCCAACAGCAGTCCCAGCCTGAACCTTCAGTCGACACCTTGAACCTGCCAAGGCCAGAAGACTCAACCGGTGCTATTTATACAGACATTGCCGAACCTTCTCTACTTCAGACTGCCGTACAGCAAGAAGGGACAACTTCCGAGTCACTCCTAGACACCCATGGACCAGACAAAGCAGTCAGCCCTACTGCCATTCAAGAAGCTGACAAAGCAGTCTGCCCTACTGCCATTCAAGAAGCTGACAAAGCAGTCAGCCCTACTGCCATTCAAGAAGCTGACAAAGCAGTCTGCCCTACTGCCATTCAAGAGGCTGACAAAGCAGACGGCCGTGCTGTTATTTTTGAGCCATCCTTAGATGATGACAGAACAGGGAGCGTTCAGATCTTGGTGAAAAAGGGACATTTATTTCTCAGTTCTGCAGCAGAACGGCAACAGTCCAACACAAAGAGAGTGAGAGAGGAAATGTCATCCCAGCCAGGTGTGCCCACAGCGGGGGTGGACCACAATGAAAACCTGCAGTTGACCGCTGACGACCACAATCAACATGTGCGGTGCAAGCCTAAGGAGAAGAAGTTTGGAATCACTGGATCAGCCGCAGAGCCCGAACGTCTCTCTCAGATCAAGGATGAGGAGAGAATCACTTCTGATCAAGCTGTGCTGGCTGTTAGTCTGAGTTCAACGGCGCGTGACCAAAGTTTTACAGGAGTTAAGACTGAAAAGAGCATTGCATCTGTGATGCCAACAGATAACAGAACAGCAGATCACAAGACTGAACAGAACATAACATCTGTGATGCCGACAGATACCAGTGCAGCAGGACACGGTCAAGACTTTAGACTAGGTCAAGACAAGATGTATGCTACTCTTGGCTCAGAGGCAGACCCCAACACATTCAAGCAGAGTATTGCCAAAGAGGAAAGCTTGTGCATAGACAGGGCAGATTCAGTGAAAGACAAAGCGACAGGTATCAGCCTTCCAATCACTCCTTGTAGGGTTGTTCTGGTTGATATCAGATTTGCCGTCAACCGCCTGCAGACAATGGGAAAGTGAAATAAATGTCAGTCAGTGTTTCCGTTGATATTAGGTTAACTACAGACAATGGCAAATTACGTGAAAGGCACGGTTTCAACAGGGGGCGGTGGCCATGGTTGTTTTCGTGTAAGATGCTAAACTCTTTTATTCACAGGTGTTGTTTACACTGCCGTAACATTTCTTCTAAAATTCTGAATTGGTCGTTCAAGGTCCAATTTTATTATACCGACTGTGCCATTATAACATTTGAGGATTACATGAAGTCTCAATCAGAAACTCACATTAGTTTCAAAGATACAAACACTTGTTGTTCCCGCAGTGGGGCACTGCGGTTATGAAATTAAAGGCCCCTCCTGTTTTTGGAACCGCAGGAGCTTTCTAGTTTGCTGTTAGGTAGATTTTTGGTTCCTCTTTCCTGTCATGCTCTCTTTTTCTTCATGAATTCTTTTCTTTTTTCTGCCTTCTTGCTCATTCACCTGTATTTTTTCCAAAAATCTCTTCTCTTGCCGCTTGTCTCGCGATTCATGTATAGTTTAATCTGTTAGTGTTCTGATGTAAGTCCAGCAGTAGATAGGTTAAGCCTATTTTAACATACTGGAAACTGGTAATCTTCCAGTAGGTATTAATTTAGTTTTACTAAAGCCTGCTGGGACACAAGTAATGGGTTAGTGCATTTGTAAAGAGGAATCGCTTGACAAGTGGCCCCCTTCATCCCCCCCTTCCTCGTCCTGATATGGCTCTGCGTAGTCGACTGGACGTTAAGCAACAAATAAACAAACAAACAAACAAACACTTGTTGTGAGGCTATGGGTCATGGACGACCAAGGAAGCACGGTGAAGGTAAATGCAAAACAAGGCACAACAGAGACACTGAATTAATCAATTGAAATATTGCCTTCATTACACCCCTGCTGATAGGAACTTTAAATGTGAGCAAACTTGTGTGCCCACCCCATCAAATTCACACCCCGCAACATGTGTTTGTAAATTGTGTTGATAAATCATACAGAGTGCAATCAACACGTTGCAATATATTGTCTTGATGAAGCTGATTGCATTTAACACATTTGTTGTTTTGATGAATAAGAGATTAAGACAGAGTGCATTTTACACGTTGTAATGTTGTCTTGACAATAAGACAGAGGACATTTAACGCATTATTTTGTTGTCTTGATGAATCAGACAGAGAGCATTTAACACATCTGTTGTCTTGATGAATAAGACAGACTAGGGTATTTAAAATGTTGTTTTGATGAATCAGACAAGAGTGCATTTAACACATTGTTTGTTGTGTTGATGAATCGGACATTGAGGTGCCTTATTTGATTTGTAACTGGAGGCAGCATATTGTGACGGAGACCTCGTACATGTATAGTAGAGACCCCTTTGAAGACCTTCAAAAATCTAACACAAACATTTGGTTCTTGGAAAGGATCCAGGGAGTCTTAAAATGGGGGTAAATCTACAGAGGTTATGAACAGAAAAAAAAAAATAGTCTGTTTACGGTAACCCGACCGACCCTATTTTTTTCGCGCGACCCTAGACTTTTTTTTGGCATTTGGGGGGAGAAAAAAAAATCTTTTGTTTTTTTTTTGCAAAATAACGTAAAAATATGGTTTTTTGGAAAAGAAAATAAAAAGAAAAAAAAAATCCCGACCTACCAACCCTATTTTTTGGGCCTATGTTACCGTAAACAGACCTTTTTTTTTTTTTGGCCTTATGAACAGAAAGTCTGAAAGTCTGAAGAATCCAGGTCTTGAAAGTGGGGTGCCACTTTACATGGAATTGTGTCTTAAGCCTGCAAGGGTTTGTACAGCCGAGACTTCACTTGTTTCTTGATTGTCGCTCCGTCTGTACAACACTGTTTGGACATGTACTGACATACACCTTGCACAATTCTCTCTCTCTCTCTCTCTATCTCTCTCTTTCTCTCTCTCTCTCTCTCCCTCTGGGCCTCTCTTTCTCTCTCTCTCTTTCTCTATCTCTCTCTCTCCCTCTGGGCCTCTCTTTCTCTCTCTCTTTTTCTCTGTTCTCTCTCTCTCTCGCTCGATCTCTTTTCTCTCTCTTTCTTTCTCTCTCTCTTTCTCTCTCTCTCTCTCTCTCTCTCTCTCTCTCTCTCTCTCTCTCTCTCTCTCTCTTGCTCGATCTCTCTTTTCTCTCTCTCTCTTGCTCGGTCTCTCTTTTCTCTCTCTTCTCTCTCTCTCCTCTCTCTCCTCTCTCTCTCTCTCTCTCTCTCTCTCTCTCTCTCTCTCTCTCTCTCTCTCTCTCTCAATCTCCTCTCTACCCCCTCTCTCTCTCTCTACCCCCTCTCTCTCTCTCTCTCTCTCTACCCTCCTCTCTCACTTGATTTAAAAGGCCGATGAATGTTTTCTCCTGTACAATTGTGTCAAGAATACACTATTGTTTCATTGTACATGTATTTTGCTTTGCTCATTGACTATTACTTAGACTTCTTTCCATTCTGTAATGCATATTATGTACATATTGTTCGTGTTTTGATTTTGATTTGGTAACCATGAGAATCTTTAACGATTAAACAGAGCGCTGTTTAGAGATCTAATAACCAAAGGGAAGTAAGAGGATGAAAGTTGCTTGTTCATGTCAATGCTTGTTATCCTCTCAGTCTCAGTCTCAGCCTCAGCCTCAGTCTCAGTCTCAGCCTCAGCCTCAGTCTCAGTCTCAGTCTCAGTCTCAGTCTCAGGTGCCAGGAGAAAGGTTCCGGATAACTCGCGCTTACTCCATTACACATGTCGTACTAGATGATTACCCGCTTCGCCGGGTACCGGCTTCGCCGGGAAGAAGTAGAGCCGAATACCAGGCTGTGCCTGGGATCCGGCTCTGCCGGGTGTACGCCGGCTTTGCCGGCGCACGAAGGAAAGGAGATAAACGCGCAAAACACTGGAGACCTTCTAAAAAATACTAACATGCAGTGACCTTCTAAAAATAGTAACGTAGTAACAGGAATATGGATTGACGCCACACGGAGGAAGGGAGATGATCGCGGCTGAAAACACTGGAGAAGATAAGGAAGAGTTACTGGTAGTGGATCCCGACCAAAAAAAAAAGAAAATAAAATCGGTTCAGCGCGCACAGCGCTGCGCGTTGAGAGCACGTGTTGAAATATCTCATCGATGAGGTTGTGTCCGGGGTCTCTGAATAAGCCCAAATTTGAAGCAGATCCATCGAGAACTTTGGCCGTGCATCGCGCACAGACAGACAGACACACAGACACTAGTCGTATATATATAGAAGCATTTGGAGCTCTTACTTCCCTTTGGTTATTAGATCTCGTGGTAACCAAGTGACAAGTCTTTGTTGTGTCGCCATAGTCATTTAGTTAGTCCCCGGGTCTCTTTAATCATAAAGGCCAGAATAACAATAGCAGACCACTGCTTATTCTATTTATTGCATTAAAATGAAGTACATAATGTCTTGTCTTGTTTAAGGAGGCCGAATGAAAGTCTTCTGTTGATTACATTCCACACACCACTGTATTGTATTGTATTGTATTGTATTGTATTGTATTGTATTGTATTGTAGACTATTCATTGGTTTTTTACACCCCCGGTATAGGGGTGTGTATAGGTTTCACTCGATGTGTTTGTTTGTTTGTTTGTTTGTGTTCGCATATAGATCTCAAGAATGAACGGACCGATCGTCACCAAACTTGGTGAACAGGTTCTATACATTCCTGAGACGGTCCTTACCAAAATTGGGACCAGTCAAACACACGGTTAGGGAGTTATTGGTGGATTAAAGGGAAATAAACTTCTCAGTTGGTGGCAGTGACATTGGCTATTTCCCTTTGACCAACGGGGGTGTTTTTCCTACTTGGAGGAATTTCTTGTTTCACTTGTTTAACCTTCGCCTGCCCGGGTTATCGACTACACACGGAAGTCATCGTGGGGCCATGCGGACCCATGCTTCTCATTTCCTTCTTTGAGAAACATGGGTCGGCACGGCCCCATGATGTTTGTAGTCTTCTTCTTTCTTCTTGTTGTTCGCTGTTAGATCGGCAGTCCGGACTGCAGGGCGAAACGTGCCGTCGTTTGTAGTCTAAATATGACCTTTATTTGTTAAATTACTTCTCGCTGAGAATTTAGGACATGAAAGCTTTTTAGGTGCCCGAGGCATTCTTAAAAGCTTATTAAAAAATTCCAACTAGTTTAGGAGATATTTGCAATTAAACACCCTTCTGGGTCCACACGGACCCACGACCACCGGCGAAGGTTAACACCCACCCTCACCCTTCCCTTTCCCTTGTTGAAACAGGGCTTTGATAGGACTGCAGACGGGCAGAGTGGCGTAGTGTGGAGAAGACATCAGCCTCCTAATCCGAAGGTCAAATCCGGGCCGCGGCCGCATGGTGGGTTAAGGGTGGAGATTTTTCCGATCTCACAAATCAACGCATGTGCAGACCTGCTAGTGCCTTAACCCCCTTTGTGTGTACATGCAAGCACAAGACCAAGTGCGCTTGGAAAAGAACATGTAATCCATGTCAGAGTTCAGTGGGTTATAGAAACACAAAAACACCCAGCATGCCTCCCCCAAAAGTGGCGTATGGCTGCCTGAATGCCGGGGGGGGAGGAGGGGGGGAGGGGAGGGGGGTTGACTGTAGCTCCCCTGTACCCCCTAATGGAGCACTGCCCCTGATTTTTCAGTCGATGTTTTTTCATAAGTTTCACCCAGGTGTTATTAAAAGGCTGTTTTGCATTACAATTATAGTCCACAATTATTTCATTTAATTACTTACAAGACATGGATATTAATAGAAAATGTGTTAGTTTACCTGAACTTAAATGGTACAGCTGTGCCATTCAACACTGTATCTGTGTTGGTCATTTTGAGTAGGTTATACTCTAAAATCTGGATGTCTGAATTAGGTTGTTCATGTCAGCATTTTGCTTGTGTAAAATATTCATGAATTACGTATCTCACTGTCAGTTGCTTGTGCGTTCAGTTCTATTTTGAGGACTTGTTCATTTTTTGTTTTGCTTTGTTGTTGTTTTGTTTTGCATGAATCATATATATGCTACTTAGAAACATGCATATTGGCCAGTAATTGCAATATATTATATGCAGCATTTTATATTGACTGAATCAAAAACTTCCAATGGAATTTTTTTTTTTTTTTACATGTTCTGTTAAATTATAAACATGACTGAGCAGGGGAGTAGAGACATGTAACTGGTGAGTAGAAATGTAAAGTTGCTGAAACAAATTGTTGGTTTGGCTAGTAAAGTTTGCTCTCTGGCTAGTACATTTTCAGAATGACTAGCCAAAGGCGAGTACACCATTTGTTGGACTTTCAGGGCTGCCGAGTGAAGTGCTCATGATGAAACAAAAGTTGATGTGTATTTTGTTAAATTATAAATCAGAATGATGTTGAGTGATTCAGCTTTTCTGACTTTCTGATTCAGGATTGTCCATGGAGCATCAGACTAAATTATGTTTTCAACAACTTTCTTTTTGTGGACACTGAACCAGTACCCTTTGAAAACGACGTTAAACACCAAATAAAGAAAGAAAGAACCAGTACCCTCCGCGGGTTAGGGGAAAGAATTTACCCGATGCTCCCCAGCATGTCGTATGAGGCGACTAACGGATTCTGTTTCTCCTTTTACCCTTGTTAAGTGTTTCTTGTATAGAATATAGTCACTGTTTGTAAAGATTTTAGTCAAGTATGTAAGAAATGTTAAGTCCTTAATTTGTACTGGAAACTTGCATTCTCCCAGTAAGGTCATATATTGTACTACGTTGCAAGCCCCTGGAGCAATTTTTTGATTAGTGCTTTTGTGAACATATTTTTCCTTTCCTTCGTCCTCTCTTTACTTTCTGTTTTAACATTTTTGATGGAAGATAGATCTCTCAAAGGGCACCATGCCTGGCAGATTGTTGTGAACTTGTTTCCCTGCATAACAATGGTAACTGATTTTGTTTACAGAACTTTCACTGTTGTTGGAAGTCTTAGTAAGATTTCGTTTCTTTCTTTCTCGTCATTGTCAGTGTTGATCTTTTCTTGTTATCTTTTTACTGTCTTGATTTCTGTCTTCTTTCTGTCTTCTTTCCCTCTGTTTTTTTTTTTTTTTAATTTTTTACTTCAATCAATCAATATGAGGCTTATATTGCCTCCGTAGGTACAGTTCTAAGCGCAGGGATTTATTTTTTTATTTTTACATTTAGTCAAGTTTTGACTAAATGTTTTAACATAGAGGGGGAATCGAGACGAGGGTCGAGGTGTATGTGTGTGTGTCTGTCTGTGCGTGTGTGTGTGTGTAGAGCGATTCAGACTAAACTACTGGACCGATCTTTATGAAATTTGACATGAGAGTTCCTGGGAATGATATCCCCGGACGTTTTTTTCATTTTTTCGATAAATGTCTTTGATGACCTCATATCTGGCTTTTTGTAAAAGTTGAGGTGGCACTGTCACACCCTCATTTTTCAATCAAATCGATTGAAATTTTGGCCAAGCACTCTTCGACGAAGGCCGGACTTCGGTATTGCATTTCAGCTTGGTGGCTTAAAAAATAATTAATGACTTTGGTCATTAAAAATCTGAAAATTGTAAAAAACCAACTAATTGTTATAAAACGATCCAAATTTACGTTCATCTTATTCTTCATCATTTCCTGATTCCAAAAACATATAAATATGTTATATTTGGATTAAAAACAAGCTCTGAAAGTTTAAAATATAAAAATTATGATCAAAATTAAATTTTCGAAATCAATTTAAAAACACTGTCATCTTATTCCTTGTCGGTTCCTGATTACAAAAACATATAGATATGATATGTTTGGATTAAAAACACGCTCAGAAAGTTAAAACGAAGAGAGGTACAGAAAAGCATGCTATCCTTCTCAGCGCAACTACTACCCCGCTCTTCTTGTCAATTTCACTGCCTTTGCCACAAGTATACGGTCTTGCTGAAAAATTGCAGTGCGTTCAGTTTCATTCTGTGAGTTCGACAGCTTGACTAGATGTTGTATTTTCGCCTTACGTGACTTTTTTTTAATTTATTTTTTTACTTGTTAATTGTCCCTTTTTGTGTGTGTACTTTCTCTCTATTTTTCACTCTTTTTTTGTTCCTTCTTCCTCTCTACTGTGAACTTTCCAAAAGGCATCAATTTACAATGATATACTGTGCTTGTGTTTTCATGAATTGAATAATTAATTTTTTACTCAAAGGCATTTTTAGTATGGGCATTGGATTGCCTTGTCATTGACCATGGTGTGTGTGTATTTTCCTGTCTTTCTTCTTCCCGTTCTCTATATTTATAAGTTCTTTTACTTATCATGTCACTTCTCATTTCACGTTGGGCTCAATGACCAAGTATGTTACCCCCCTTTGTTTATTGTACATTTGAATGACACGCATGACGAGATGAAATACAGGGAGAGAACTGGCCCCTTGTCAGCAGAGTTGTGTTAGT